>NC_141390.1:12051858-12651858 GCF_017979445.1 Akebia trifoliata
ATTCTTCATACCGCTGGCGAACCCAATCTGTTTCTGACAACTGACTTTCCAATAAGACCCTGAGAGATGGAATTTCCATTTCAACTGGCAAGACCGCTTCTATGCCATATACTAAGGAGTAGGGAATAACTCCAGTAGAGGATCGAATTGAATTCGATATGCCCATAGTGCAAATGGCAATTTTTCAGACCAATCTCGATGTGATTGACACATTTTCCTGATGATAGTCTTAAGATTCTTGTTAGCTGCTTCGATTGCTCCATTAGTCTGAGGGCGGTAAAAAGATGATTTGTGGTGTGAGATTTTGAACTTTGAACACAAAGTAATAACCTTAGCCTTGAAATGTGACCCGTTATCAGAAATCAGTTCCGAAGGTACCCTGTACCAGCTGATGATGTTCGTTTGGATAAACTTTACAACTCGAGAAGCAGTGAGGACAGCATAAGAGGCAGTTTCGACCCACTTAGTAAAATAATCGATAGCAACTAAAATATATTATGCCCGTTTGATGCTTTAGGCGATATTTTACCAATAATGTCGATTCCCCAAACTGAAAATGGCCATGGTGACGTTAGACCAACTAATCAAGAAGGTGGCACGTGTATGAGATTTGCATGTATTTGGCATTTGTGGCAGGACTTGATCATGTGATGACAATCTGTTTCCATCGTAGGCCAGTAGTACCCTTGTCTCATAATTTTCTTAGCTAACATTTTCCTACTCATGTGAGGGCCGCATTCTTCTGAATGTAGTTCAATCATTATCTTTTCAGTTTGATTTTCATTGACGCAGGACAAATGAATTCCATTATAAAACCTTTTGTATAAATTTCCTGCGCACAGGATGAATTGAGATGATAATCTTAGTAAGGCTTGTCGTTCCTTCCTCGATGCTTCTTCTGAGAATTCTTGTTTTTCCAACACCTTTTTAATGTTTGTGTACCACGATTTTCCATCAGGTAGTCGAGTATCAATATTGATCTGACAGCAATATGCAGGTTTGTCTTTGACTTCGACAGTGATCGGCCTCAATTCCATGCTAGGGGGCAAATGGATCATTGAAGATAGAGTGGCTAACGAGTCAGCAAATCTATTATCTTCCCTTGACACGTGTTGGAACATAATAGCTTTAAACTTACTCACTAGGTTTAACAAATACTCATGATAAGACTTCAACTTTTCGTCCCTAGTCATCCATTCTTCCAATGACTGGTGTATGACCAATGCTGAATCCCCAAAAATTTTGATTTTTGTAATGTCCAGATTCAAAGCAGCTTCAAGTCCAGTGATGCATGCCACATATTCGACTGTGTTATTGGTGTTAGAAAAAACTAACTTAATAGCGATCGGAATGTGGCATCCTTCCGGAGAAAACAAGACTGCCCCTATTCCATACCCATTCTGATTGGCAGCTCCATCGAAATACAATTGCCATGTTTGGTTCTGAGGCTCTTCTTCAACATGCAAGATGTTCTCATCTGGAAACTGATCAACATGCCTTATTCCTTCTACTATTGAGTGATATGCCAAGTATTCTGCTACAGCTCTCCCCTTGATGGATTTCTGTGTAACTTGCGTGATGTCAAACTCTGATAACAACAATAACCATTGTGCGGTTCTTCCTGTCAGTGTCGGTTTCTCAAAAAGATACTTGAGAGGATCCATCCGAGATAACAAGATAATTGAATGAGATAGTATATAATGTCGAAGTCTCTGAGTAGCCCATACTAGTGCCAAGCAAGTTTTTTTCAAGGCTGAATACTTTCGTTCATACTCTAACATTTTCTTACTGATGTAGTAGATAGCCCTTTCTTTGCGAGTATCTTTGTCATACTGTGCAAGCATGCATCCCATAGCTTCTTCTATGACTGACAGATAAAGAAGAAGTGGTTCACCCGGTGTGGGTGGAACCAAAATAAGCGGGTTCAAGAGATACTCCTTGACTTGGTCGAATGTCTTTTGACATTGCTTATTCCAAACTGTTGGTTCATTTTTCTTGAGAAGCTTGAAAATAGGTTCGTAGACGTTGGTAAGTTGAGCGATGAATCTGCTGACATACTGGATTCTGCCTAAAAAAACCTCGAATTTGCTTTTCAGTTTCTGTCGGTGGTATCTCTTGGATAGCTTTAATCTTCATAAGGTTTACTTCGATCCCTCTTTGACTGACCACAAGTCCCAACAATTTTTCAGAAGTTACTCCAAACACACATTTCTGCGGGTTGAGGCGGAGTTTGTACTTTTGAATCCTTGTGATAAATTTTTCTAACGCAGCAGCGTGCCCTAGTCGTTCTTAAGACTTGACTATCATATCATCTACATAGACTTCAACTTCCTTGTGTATCATGTTATGTAGTAGAGTCGTGGCTGCTCTTTTATAGGTGGCTCCGGTATTCTTCAAACCAAAAGGCATTACCTTGTAGCAAAAGGTTCCACACTGTGTGATGAATGACGTCTTTTGCATATCCCGAGGATCCATTTTTATTTGATTGTACCTCGAAAAACCATCCATGAAGGACAATAAAGCGTGCCCTGCTGTACTATCTACTAGAACATCTATGTGTGGTAAAGAAAAATTATCATTTGGGCTTGCTTTATTTAGATCTCTAAAGTCCACACACATCCTGACTTTTCCATCCTTTTTCGGCATCGGGATGACATTAGCAATCCACTCAGGGTATTCTACTACTTCCAAAAATCTAGCGTTAATCTGCTTCGTAACTTCTTCTTTAATTTTCAAAGTCCATTCTGGCTTCATACGTTAAAGTTTTTGTTTAATGGGTCGAGCATCCGGATATAACGGAATTCGATGTTGAACAATGTCTGTGCTTATTCCCGGCATATCCTCGTAAGACCACGCGAACACGTCTTTGAACTTTCTGAGCAAGTCCACTATCCCTTTACGTTCATCAGGAGATAATGTGATCCCAATTCGAATCTCTTGAGGACTTTCTTTTATTCCGAGATTGATAACCTCTACTTCCTCCATTGGAGGTTGAGCCCGACGTTCATTTTCTTGTTCAAGTAATTTGATTATTTTAGGGGGAGGTTCTTCGTTAGAAAATTCTCCCTCTGAAGTCAAATTATTATTACGCTCGGGGTAATAAAAAATTTCTTTCATTTCATTAAAAGGAGATAGGGTAACAGGACTCATTGCAAACTTGACAGACTCACTTAACTTAGCAAAAATATTGGACTTACTTGACTCAACAGAAACAAATGACTCATCTGGCATGTCAGACTGAACAGGACTAAGGGGACTAACAGTCCCAGTCTTGACATGCAACACAGGACTAATTACATGATAGCCAAAGAGACACCCTACAACAGGTTTGATTGCAGACTGAGGATTCGGAATCCCCTTCTCAATTGACAACACCAAGACGCTGTGATCTTCAATGAATAACTGGTCAATGTTGAGGGAGTCTAGATTGAGCTGCCAGTCTTCAATTTTCTTCTCTTCAGCTTCTGTGCTTGTTTCCTTTTCAGGCCAATCCATACAAAAGAAAATCTCAAATCCCGGCAGACGAGTACCTGTGATGTAGTCAATGAATGGCTCTGGGAACCCACAGTAACGGAAATATTCTCCTTCCTTCACGAAATAGTCATTAAGGGTCTTACGATAGGACTTCATTTTGATGAGATCCGTGGTGCGTCTTTGCCTTTTCGCAATTACCTTGTCCCACTTTGTCTTCCAGTATTGGGCCCAATCTTCATTAGTAGGCTTATATCCTAGCCCGAATGTGCTGATGACCTCTTTAATCACTGGTGCCTCTTTAATACCTTGCTGCTTACGACCTAAGCCCATACTAGGGAAAAATCTCATTTTCTTGAATATATTGGCCATGTAGCAGTTAGAAGTATTTTCCATTGGAAAATATTCTTTCATGGCTTGATCCCGTTAGACTGAGCATATCTTTTCAAACTCGAACCCACTGAGCTCTACTCCCTGTTGTTCTGGCTGAATCTCAAGCAACGGCTCATCCTTAGCTTCAGTACTATTTATAATCCCTACAATTTCAGCATCTCCATGGAGAGTAATCACTAGCCCATCCTTGATGAACTTGACCTTCTGATGCAACGTGGAAGGGATAGCTTTGATTTGGTGTAACCATGGCCTCCTTAACAGTAAATTGAAAGAAGACTGGATATCGATAACCTGAAATTTCACAGGGAATTCAGCTATGCCTGTGGACAGTCGAAGGTGCAAAATTCCCAATACATCCCTTTTAGTGTTATCATAGGCCCTAACCCCTTGATTAGTGGACTTGAGATCTTCAGTTTTAAACCCAAGGCAAATGACGGTCTTCAAAGGGCAAACATTCAATGCACTCCCATTATCGATCAATACCAAAGGTACCCTCATCCCGTTACAGTTAACTGTGATGTGCAATGGCTTAGTGTGGCTTGCTCCTTCCTTTGGAAGATCGGAGTCTGAGAAGGATAAGATATTCTCCACGTAAGTTGCCCCTACTATGTTGGCTAGCTGATCTAGAGAGGTATCAAGGGAGACTTGGGCTGTACTTAATGCTTTGAGAATAGCCTTCCTATGACCAGTGGAATCCATAAGTAAACCCCAAACAGAGATATTAGCTCCTGATTTCTTTAATTGTTTGATCACGGAGTTATCTTCATCGATATTTTCTTTAATAGGATCTTCCCTTCCTTTTCTTGCCAGGGCTGTCGGATTATCAACATAGAGTTCTTATGACTTAAAAACTCTTCCCCCTCGAGTCATATGTCTAACTTCATCATAAGAGAGAGAGTAAGGCTCATCTTCTTCAGTCAATAAATATGAATATTCATCTGTCAAAGATACAGGATTTTTCAAATTCATCTGAGCCAACAGGGGCTACTATATCGAGGTTACGTGACTGGAGTTGTGGTTTTTATGAATGACTTCACATCTCCGAAGAGACCGGGCCACGCACTAGTGCCACGTTGGCTATATAGGACGTGTAAGTGTGCAAAACAGTAAACGTGCATGTGGTGTGTGCAAAACAGTAAACGTGCATGTGGTGTGCCCGGGGCCTTTTTCAATCATATGGGCCCATGGGTCCAATCAAACCAATCATTATAACATGAACCACATGAATATTTAATCAAGACCAACACCATTCTAATCACATAGATATTTAATCAAGATCAACAACATTCTAATCACATGATTAAAGAGAAGCATATCAAGCATATATCCATGTTAAAAGCAAACATTTAATCCGACATATTTCTTTATATGTTTCAATCAAGGGTTACTTGAGTGACCTTAAATAAATTGAGATTTAAGAGAATATCGAATTAAGGATAGAGTGGTAATTATTGGAACACACGGTGGTTTTACAAGAATCAACCAATTGATTTTACTATTTTTTTCTATTTAAACAAAAAAAATAAAAAGGTATGATGGTAGGAAGGGTACTGATTGACAACGGTTCGACTCTTAATGTTTATCCTCTACAAACTCTACACAAGCTAAATGCAGATCTGTCTCATATCAGGCTAACTAGAAGGACAGTTAGAACTTTTGATAGCAGGAAAACTGAGTCATTAGGAGAATTGGACCTCCCTATTACCATCGAATCCTATACATTTGAAGTGACATTTGAGATCCTAAACATACCTACAACATTCAATCTCCTCCTTGGAAGACCTTGGATCCATGTTGTAGGAGTAGTTCATTTTTCTTTGCAGCAACGGGTCAAATTCATCATGGGACAAAGGGTTATTTCCCTCCTCGCAGAGAACCTCATACTAATCGATCGATCACTAGACGTGCCTTACATTGATATAGAAATAACTGGAGATAAAGAGGGATATTACGCCTTCCAGTTCACATCTATCAACCATATCTCAAGAGAAAAAGAGAAGACAAGGGCAGAATTATCAAAAACAAATATGATGATCGGCTGAATAATGAAGAAGGTGGGGTATCACCCGAAACAAGAGCTAGGGCTTAAGGGAAAAGGTAGGGTCACTTTGATCAACACGCAAAAACATACTCCCTATTTTGATCTTGGATTCAAGCCTACAAGGAAGGATATCTCTGACATGAATGATAAGAAGAGGGAACTCCGACTTGCATGAAAACAGAATCAATAGCTTAATGTGTGGAACTTAGGAAAGGTACCACACATCAGCGTCAGCTTCCAACGATCACAAAAAAGGCCAGATCATCTGTCAGAACCATTGTCAACAAACCACACAGGAGAACCAAGTGTTGTAAGTATTGAGCCCGTTCAATCGTAAGAAGACACATTCGTTGAGTCCCCACATTCCTTTACAGATAGCACGGATATCTTGTTTGGAGGGGATTTCGGAGGAAGTCAAAAAGAAGAAAGAGAGCCCGCCAAAGCGAAAGTCGGGATAAGCGAAGAAGAAAAATCATTTTTCCCCTTTCAAATTGATTGAGGATCTGTCGTAATTCCACCCACCCTACAAATACCCAAACTTGACGACAGTCATCCGAAAGTGATGGTCATATCTGAACCGTCAATGGAACCACTTTCTCGATTTATCTGCCCTGCAGAAGAAGGGCAAGTCTTCAAAAATTGGGAGGAGTACCGAATCACTTACGAGGTCGCCATGGGATCCAAAATTCTTACGACCTCCAAAAAAATGCCATTAACAAAATCTCGTCTGCCCGAGGACAGTAATGAGTCATCGTCCTTGAAGCAAGACCGTTTTGGGGATTCACTTTCGTCACTAATGAATTTGCATGATTTTTCTTTATCTTGTTTTAGGCATACAAATCGTCCGCAAAATCTAAAAAATTAAAAAATATTTCAAAATTCAAAAAAATCTAAAACTCTACAAACTTAAAAAAATTAAATATTTTCAAAATTTAAAAAAAAATTAGAAATCTTTAAAATACCAAAGGTTTTCAAAGAATTTCTTCAGTTGAATGAATCTTGTGATAGAGCAAAGTGTGAAAGAGATGAATATGACTTTGACCTTGAACTTGACTTTGATCTCATAGGGATCGAAGAAGAGTCAGAGGAAGAGGTTGGCTATCCTCCAAAAGAAATCAAATAACTCATAGAACGTCATTAGAAGGGTGTTCAGCCAAATATAGAGGATATAAACTCAGTAAACCTAGGCACCGAAGATGACCCACAGATTGTCAAAATTGGAGCCTTATTGACGATTGAGCAGAAAGAGGAAATGACAAAGTTCTTACAACTGTACCAAGATGTATTCATATGGTCCTATGAAAATATGCCTAGGTTAGACACAGATTTAGTAGTCCACAAGTTACCTATCAAATCGGGAAGTAAGCCAGTCAAGTAAAAATTACGAAGGTTGAAACCAGAGTGGACAGTTAAGGTCAATAATGAAGTAATGAAGTAGCTCCAGGCAGGATTTCTCGCGGTATCTACCTATCCTGAATGGCTCGCTAACGTCGTTCTTGTACCAAAGAAGGACGAAAAAGTACGCATGTGTGTAGACCACCGAGATCTGAATAGAGCTAGCCCTAAAGACGACTTTTCGTTACCACACATCGATACCCTAGATGGTTTCTCGGGTTATAATAAAAGAAAATGGTGGAAGAAGATCAAGAGAAGACTGCGTTCATTACATGTTGGGGTACCTTTCACTATAAGGTCATGTCATTCGGTCTCAAGAACGCTGGGGCAACTTATCAACAAGCTATGACTACTTTGTTTCATGACATGATTCACAAGGAGATAGAAGTATACGTGGATGACATGATAGCTAAATCAAATCTTGACAAGGATCATCTGGTAAACTTGAAGAAACTATTTGATCGATTAAGGAAGTACAGTTTAAGACTTAATCCGGTAAAATGTGTATTTGGGGCCACATCAGGGAAGCTGTTGAGGTTCATTGTCAGTAGAAGAGGTATCAAAATTGATCCAGCTAAAACAAAATACATTATAAATATGGAGCCACCCGAATGAAAAAAAGAAATCAAGGGATTCTTAGGGAGAATTCAGTATATTAGTAGGTTCATCGCACAACTCATGCCAATATGTGAACCAGTATTCAAGCTACTGAAGAAGAATGAGCCGAAAGAATGGAATGAAGACTGTTAGAAAGCTTTCGACAAGATCAAGAAATATCTACTTAACCTACCTGTTCTAGTTCCTCCTACATTGGGTTGACCTCTGTTGATGTACCTCTCCATGCAAGAAAACTCCATGGGCTGTGTACTAGGATAACATGATGAAACTGGTCGGAAAGAACGAGCCATCTACTACCTTAGTAAGAAGTTCACAAGTTATGAAGTGAACTATTCGACTATTGAGAAGACATGTTGTGCCATCGTCTGGGCATCCCAGCGACTACGCCATTACTTGCTTAGTTACTCGACCATGCTTATTGCTAGGATGGATCCTTTGAAGTATCTCTTTGAGAAGTCGACACTAATAGGACGCACTGTGAAGTGGCAATTACTATTATCAGAGTTCGACATCACCTATGTTACTCAAAAAGTCATTAAAGGACAAGCCATTGCTGACCACTTAGCGGAGCGCCCTTTACCCGACTATGAGCCGTTGAAAATAAATTTTCCTAATGAAGTCATTTTGTTTGTCGAAGTCGAAGACGATGATGAAGACAAAAGTTGGAAGATGCACTTTGATAAAGCAGTAAATCAAAAGGGAAATAAAATTATGGTAGTTCTGGTCTAGCCAGACGGAACTCATATACCCATTGTAGTCAGATTAAGGTTTCAGTGTTCCAATAATGAAGCCGAGTATGAAGCATGCATTGTGGGGTTGAAAGCAGCAATCGACCTCGAAGTGGATGAAATAGATGTATTTGGAGACTCAAGTCTGGTAATCTACTAGACTACGGGAGAATGGAAGACCTGAGAGTAAAGACTAGTTCCTTATCATAAGTATTTTGAAGATCTAAGCTCAAATTTTGCCTGGATCTCATTCACTTATATGTCGAGGGCTAAGAACCAGTTTGCAGATACATTGAATACTTTGGCATCAATGATTAGCATCTCCAAAGATACCATAGTCGACCCTCTTGAGATTGGTATTCAAGATGAGCCAGTATATTGCTTGTCTGTGGAGATCGAAGAACTTGAAGAAAAATCATGGTATGCAGACATCATGGCATTCTTAGAGGATCAAGCTTTCTTACCCGATGCTACAACAACTGATCGAAAGACTATTCAGAGATTAGCAGGATAATTTTTCTTGAGTAACGGGTTCTTATACAAAAATTCACACCATGAGGTCCTCCTTAAGTGTGTAACGGAAGTAGAAGCTCCACGTTTAATAGAGACCGTACACAGTGGAGTCTGTGGACCTCACATGAACGGACACATGCTCGCAAAGAAGATAATGAGAATGAGTTACTATTGGATGACCATGGAGAACAACGGGTACCAACATGTTTGGAAATGTCATTTGTGTCAAATCTATATCGAGAATTGCACAATATGACTTCTCTCCGGCCCTTCTCACTCTGGGGCATGGATGTCATCGGTTAGATCAATCCTCAAGCTTCCAATGGGCATCGCTTCATCTTGGTCGCCATCAACTACTTTACGAAATGAGTAGAAGCAGCATCTTACTCCGATGTTACAAGGGCCAATGTCTTGAAGTTTGTGAAGAACAACATCATATGTCGGTACGGCCTCCCAAACAGGATAGTAATCGATAACACCAAAAATCTCAAAAACAAAGACATGTCTTAGATGTGCAAGGATTTTCAGATCACCCATCACAACTAAGTTATTTATAGACCAAAGATGAATGGAGCAGTCGAAGCTGCTAACAAAAATATCAAGAAGATCATTAAAAAAATGGCTGTTACTTATAAGGATTGGCACGAGATGTTATCATTTGCTCTACACGTTTATCGAACATCAATCGGAATTTCGACTGGGGCAACATCTTATTCATTGTTTATGGAATGGAAGCAGTCTTGCCTGTTAAGGTCGAGATTCCCTTCCTTCGGATCTTAAGAGAAGTTGAACTGGATGAGACAGAATGGGTCTAAGCCCGATTTGATCAGTTGAACTTAATAGAGGAAAAATGACTTTCATCAATCTATCATAGGCAAACTTATCAACGGAGAATAACACGAGCTTATAACAAGAATGTTCGACTTAGAGAGTTCTCACAAGAAGATCTAGTTTTGAAGAAGATTTTGTTGATACAAGAAGATGCGAGAGAAAATTTTCATCCGAATTACGAGGAACCATTCGTCGTCCAAAAGGTACTGTCCAGAGGGGCGCTAATCCTTACATAGATGGATGGGGAAGTCTTTCCATAGCCAATCAACGTCGAATACTTGATCTCAAGCTCGACCCAAATCTCCCGCTTAATCGAGTTCGTGAGACGTTGGAAGGAGACATAGATCATACTTCCAAAACAAAAATAGACAAACCCCGTGTCCATTCTATCCCTTAGTAAATCTAGATTCAACCTTTCTTATCCTTTCGCAACCATAACCTAAGCCTATGTTTAGTCCTATTTAAATTCCTCTCAGTTCAGGGAATGGTTCAAGGCAACTCGATCACGGTGGAAGCATGTCATGAAAAACATCGTCAGGGTATAGTTGATTTTACTACTTAATCGGATTTCAAGTCACCAAAGTCGTTGGAAAACCCGAGAGGGGAGGTCAGGTCAAGTCAAATATATGAAAAAAAGAGTGACTTGAAGTATAGAGTCATTGATTTCGAAGCTCAACTTGAGTCACCGCACCATGAAAATCATCTGGGGAACTCGAGAGGGGAGTTTAGATCTGTTACTTAAGAAAGAGCGCCACTAAAAGAGTAAAGTGTTCGGTCTCACAGCTCAACTTGAGTCACCAAGCCACAAGGGACATAAAGAAATCGAGAAGGTATTCAAAATGAAAATCTATAAAGTAAACATAGACTAAAAGGGCATGGTGAAAACCCACAAGGGTATTGTGAGTAAAAAAATCAGTCTATAACAAGATCAAAACCACCGGCACGATGAAAACCCAAAAAGGGCTTCGATGCGTAAAAATGTGAAAATCGGGTCTGGTGAAAATCGTAACTGGCACCAGGGGCAAGAATGGAAAAAAAAATATATATATATACACTCTTGGCCCGCAAGAATATAAATTGTGAACGGTAAAAATCTCGAAGTCCTCAATATTCCAATAGATGCAAGTAAGATAACTCAGTCAAAATCCTCAGTCTTGGGGATGATTCTGAAGATGCTAAGGATTAACTGACACTTGTATCCTCGTCATTTGGCAAAGGCACCACGATCGTTGACGTTTAGAGTCGTTAAACACTAGTTTGTCACAGATTATTCGACAAAGGCAACATTTTAAAACCTAAAACAAAAAAAAATGCATCATCAAAATTACTATTTTTGGCCTATGACGAAGAATCTAGGACTTTGGTTAAAATCAATAATTTTTTAAAACAATAGATATATCTGAAGCCACTACATAAAAAACTTATTTTATTCATTTCAAATAGTGCTACATTATTCTCTTTAAAAGTAGGGTACAAGAAGGAATAAAGGGCAAAAAACCACTCAAGCATTTTCCTGGGAAGCGTAGTAGGCAACAAGTCATCCTCTAGGGCTTTGATCTGAGCAGTTTGGTCAATGATGATTATCTCCGCATCCGAGGCAAGATGACTCACCGAATACTCAAATACCAAGTCGTCATGTATCTTCAAAGCAAACCTCTCTCAAGAACGGTTACGTTATGCTAAGCCCTCTCAAGACGATCCCGTAACTTCCATGAAAAGGGAAGAAGGAAGTTTAAAATTTAGAATTAACAAGGAAAAGAAAAATATCTCAAAATTGCATTGCATGGTTTAAAACGTCAATTACTTTAAAAAATCATCAAAAGTTCTATTCAAGATTTCAAACGAGCTCTGTGCCATGAAGTCAAGGGTTTCAAAATGATTAACACTGTCAAACCCTGTGCTTGGGTAGCCACATTCTACAAAAAATTCCTCAATCCATCCAACGTTTCTAATCATCATACAATAAATTATTTCGGATTCGTGCAAATAAAAGGTCTAATTTATTCTTTGCAGTTATTTGCAAGCAACTCCTACAAAGAGGGGTAGTTGTAGACAACCCAATTTACGCCAACTTGTTAGGAAAATCTAAATTTCTCGAATTGATTCTGATTTGGAACTCAAGCTTTTCAACGGACCCGTATCGTCACTTAGCATCATTTTCATGCATATATGCATCATGTCACAAAATTTTACATGTTCAACCTTGTCCCTAACCCAATCTAATTCGTTGCCACCTTTATGATCCAATCCAGATCTATAACCGTTCTCCATTCACTGTTCCATCACCCATACCATAACTAAGGTCCATTTCCTAATCCATCCTAAGCCCAAGACAAAGTCTACCTTCTAATCCAAATTCAAGTCCATTATTTTAGTCCAATCTTAAAGTCCATAGTCCATAGCCCAAGTTCATCACCTAAGCCCAATACCAAGTCCATTCTAAGCCCATTATCTTACATCCCCTCAGAAGATAACACATGTTGATCTCTCATAAGTCCCCAATACCCAATGTATAATCTAATTAGAAAGTCAACTCTCCCTTGTGAAAGTTCGAGAATACCCTTCCCAAAAAGGGTGGTCAAACCAAAAATATTATTTGGTCTTTGGCAATAATCTATAAAGTTGAGAGAATTTCTTATCATACCCTCAAAAGGTGGGAATCTTTAAGTACATATATGGAGCTCTCTCATTAGTCAATTTCAAAATTATACTTCAACCCCTTGCTTTATGTGTTATTTACAAATGAACCAATGTCTACTTTTCACCTACCACTTCACTTTTACATATGTCATTTTCCCACTCACCCTCAAAAGTACTTTTATTCTCCCATTGGTCCATTTAAAAAATATACTTCCACCATTGCTTAACAAGTTATTTACAAATGAACTAAGGTCTACTTTTCACCTACCACTCCACCTTTACACATGTCACTCCCCTATTCATCCTTCCAAAAGTACTTTTGTTCTCTCACCACTATTTACCAAAAAATCAAAGATCATATAATGCTTTTTAAGTTTCATCACAAATGTCATTTTTACCCTCATACAAATGAAAAATAAAAAAAATAACTTAAATCCCATGTCCATTATCTTTATTTTTAGGATTTGACAACTTTATCCCCAAAAGTTCTCCAAAAATTCTATAAGTACCTTCATTTTTTATGAACAAATCATGCTCTCAAACCCCCATCTTTCAACCTAAAACTCTACAAAAATCTCCACTCATTCTCTCATTCCCTAATCTTCTACTCAACAACTCCCATCTTTTACCTTCAACTAAATCATTCAACCTTCAAGTTCTTCTCTCAAAGCTCAAGTTCATTCAAAACTTCCAGAGGGACAAGGTGGGTGTAGATTAGGTCTTACATTATTTTAGTTTAACTTTTGCAGCTTCTTCTCCTATCCTTCTCTTTTCTTTTCTTTTTAGTAGCCCCTAGGATGTAATGGAGAACCCTCCTTCAACCTGAGTAGATTGAACCTCAACCTTGGGCATGGAATGCTTGAAGCGATTTGGTTGAAAGGATGGAGGTTGAAGCCCTTCTTTTTATCCACTTTTATCTCAAATATCATAATTGTACATCATGCACACACACCACACATGCTTGGCAATGATTAAGAATTGTGTAGCTTTCTTGATGGGGCTAAAATACTAAGTTTTTAACTAAGCATACATGCATTAAGATTGTAGATCTAAGGGAACTCCATCAATGGAATTTCTCTAAAATCCTAAATCAATATTTCAATTCATGCAACAGTGTATTGTCTCCATAGGATATTTCTTATTTCAACACTAACATCATATCCTCTTTCAAAGAGGTACATACTCACTATATGCACACACCATTCCATTCATCTCATGCATTTTTGTTATTATGATATTCTTTTTAAAAAATGACTAAATTTAAAAGGTAACCACCTTACGTGGAGAGAATGAGGTGCCTAACACCTTTCCTATTGTCTAACCCAATCCTCTTACCTAGATTTTAGGTAGACCATACCTTTTTCAAGAATGAGAGTCACTACAATGCCATGAAAAAATGATCTTTCAAAAAAATCGATTCGGGTGCACATTCACACCCATTTCCAAAAAAGAATGTGGTGACTCCAAACCACGTAGCATTGAGGTTCAAAGATGAACATTCTCATGTCTACAGGTGGCTGATCAGGCTTCTAATTCCTATCTCAGGGTGGATTCTCCCTCTGTTTTTTGACAGGTCTCTCAGTCTATCCTGCTCTACCAACCTTTATAGAAACCTTTTCAAGGCCTGACATCTGTTGGTGGTATGCGCTCACACCTTGTGATACTCGTAATATCGTTCATCTTGATTTATTTGATCTCGAGAAAGGGTGCTGGCCACTCAAAATAAGGTTCATTCATAATGAACGACAAAATCTCACTAGGGGCATGTAAAAATATGTCCCCTCTCTCTTTCATTCTCTATCCTGCTCAAACAATTTCTTTCTAATCTACTACTGTGGTTGATGCTGCTTGTTGGGCTTCATCACAATGTGTATCACTTTGCTTATCTTGATCGAATTTTAGGGATCATCTTCCAAGTGAATATACTTCTCTACTCTTTCGACCAACTCGCTCAATGCTTTTAGTCTTTTCTTCACAAGAAACCTATATAACCCGAGCCAGATGGCAAGGAGTTCTTGAATGCTACTATGGCTGTTCTCTCGTTGCAGCTCTTTAGGGACATCATTTTTTCCCTAAACCTCTTTGTAAACTCTCTGAGGCTTTTTCCAGACTGCATTCGTATGCTGAGTAGCGCATCAACGTCTCCGTTACTCTTTTTATTGCCAATATAACATGTTAAAAAGGTAGTACAGAGTTTCTCAAAAGAAGCTATGGATCCACATGGCAACTTATGGAGCCACGTCAGTCCTTACAAACTTGAAGTAAACAATTTGCACATCAGTCCTTCATTTCCTTCCCACAGGGCAAGCATCTGTCGAAAGTGAAAAATATGCTCCACCGGGTCTTTCGTTCTCGAGTAAGGAGTGAAGCGTGGTGACATAAACTTCTTCAAAATTTCTTCCATCAATATCTCCACTGTAAAGGGAGACTTTTGAATCCCCCTAACAACTTGTGCTGCCGCTGTGCCTATATCAACACTATTTATCATCTCTTTTTCTTTCCTGATCATATCTCTTATCTCCTATCGAGTCAGACCCAATACGGGCTCTACTAGAGTAGTTGCAGTAACAACTTCTATCTCGCCTTCTCTCATAAGGATCAGCAACGGTACACTTCCTCCTATATCTGAAGTGTGATCATCTTTAGTAGAAGGCTAAGAATCTTTCGGTGGGGTATCTTATCTTGCTGGCTGTTGGTTATTAAGACATTCCCTCAGATTCTGATTTTTCTCAACTAAATTTTCTATTCTCTTTCGCATATCTTCTTGTTGTTTACTTATGGCCTCTAGCATTGCCAAGAGTTGAACCTCTATGGTTGGTGCCACAGGTGGGGGTGTATTAGCTTCGATAGTTCTTGTGGACCTCACAATTGTTTCGACTAAAATCAATATGCTATTGGTGTTCCCATGGACAGTGCTAGCTTTGTGCAATCAGAATCTTGTTGACGGTATTGATTGACTCTGCTTTATTGATCTGAAGTCGTTCCTATCACTTCTCTCCTCGTCGGTGTGGTACCTAGCAAAAATCACTCCGACGCTTAATTTAGAAAAGCAGGGGAATAGTTTAAAGTACTGGTTAGACTTCCAATCCACCAAAAGATCCTTTGACCAGTACTTACTATGTTACTTATAGATCCTGGCTACAAATCAGGGTTTCCCTCTTTTTTGAAGGTGATCCTGGGAAATTCTTTGATTCTATGGATCTGCAAATTGAATGGGGATTTTCTGGATTGGTCGTACTATACTGCAGAGATTTCTGAGATTGACGTGTGCATATCAGAATTACGGTTATTCTATAAATAGGTTTGCCCTGCTTGGCCGACGAAGTCTCATTCAGTATCGTGCTACCTTTCTAGCCAGGTTAGGGAGATCTTTGCTTTTACCTGCCTTGCTGAAGGGCTGCGCTTGCATGTTGATTTGCACATGGTACCACTTAATGGACTTGGACAAGTGTACGGCCTAGATAATTGCACGATTATTTCCCTTTATACTTTCTATTTTGGTTTAAATGGAAAAAGAGAAATATGATCCCATGCTTATCAACCCATGGCATAATAGTGAGTGATTGATGATTAATTCAAACCCTCTTTATTATTGATTAGTTTTAAATAGTTGGATTAATGATTAACTTTTAATTTTCGATTATTTTGATTGATACATTTAATTAAGATTTTAAATTTTAAATTTGGGTTGGTTGATTAAGTTAAAATGTTATTTTGATGGGTTAATTGATTTTAATTTTAAATTTTGATTTCAAATTTTCAAGGTAGTTAATTGAGTTTTAATTTTGATTGATCGATTGAATTTGAAATTCCATTTGATTGGCTAATTGGATTTTGATTTTGGATTTGGTTTTGGTTGTCTCATTAAAATTAGATTTATTTTTCTTCATTTCATGTGATCGAATTGTATCCTTCCACGGGGTGGATTCATAATTTTACTTCTTCCATGTGAGTGTCGTCAGAAATTATTCTCAATCATATTTTCGTAGGAATTGCGATTTCTAAGTCGAACATCGAAAGGCATTTTGGTTATTTTTGTAATTCTTTATGAAATTCTCCATTTTCATCGATTTTAGTCTTGTCAAATTCAAAATCACATTTGAGACTAATGAAGATATTTTCAAGACATTTTGGAGGTGTAGGGCATACAAGAGGTATTTTCATCATTTTGTCGAATTTTACAAATTTTATGAATTTTTGGCATGAGGTTTCTTTTAATCCTAATATGATTATTCCTAAGTTTCAAAGTCAGATTCTCCTAGCGTCGCGAGTTCTCTAAAATTTTGAAATATGTAATAAACCTAAGTATACATGCTTGCTATGTCGGGTGGAAAGTATAGCAATCCTAAGTGTGCTTAATTTTCTATATCTCGTTAAAAAAGTAAAAGGACTAGAAACTGGAAAATTGAGAAAGGGACTCTCAAGCTTTCGAGTTCTTTGTGCTTATCACTAAGAATCCACCACAACTAGGTGATGGATCACCAAATCAGATGGATGCAAAAATGGCATGTCTACATGATGGAGATGATGACATAGTGAATACAAGTTGGTCACGATATGGTGTTGAATGCACTGATTACCTTTAATTTGCAAATAAATGGCTGATAAGGGAAATCTGAAAAATGTCTCTTTGATAACCATGGTTTTGGATGAATTTGGAGTTAGAAAATAAGAGATTTAGATATTAGGGCTTCTTTATGTTTAACGTTCATGGGAATTTCCCAAATTTCCCTTATGACAACTTAAAATTCTAAATTGCTAAGAAGTCCTAAAAATTCATATCAAAAGAAAAGAAAAGAAAAACAACAAAACAAAAAGAAATACTAATTATCTAATATTGGGGGGGGGGAGGTAGCTAAGAGTATCGCTTAATGTGATAAGGGATCAGCTCGTCACTTTTTAGCACGTAAAGCTTGGGTGCATCAGATATATTGTCCCGCTTTGTCGATGACTATTTGAAGAGTGCCAGCAAGGGGGAAACCTATCAACAGGTCGACCATTCCTTTCTGTTAGGTGTTGTGCAATCTTAAACATATAAGAGCAAATCTGAATTTTCTTTTAGAACCTACCTTTTTGGTTTCGAATGGATAACTTGTCCCAGTAAGGAAAATGGCCAAGTTCTAGAGTGAAAAACCACAATACTCATCCAAAACTTCTAAAACTACTAAAATCAAAAATAAAAAGAATGGGATGCCTCCTAGAAGCATTAAGTTTAACATATTCAGTTAGATAAAAAGTCTATTAATTTTGATAAATTGGATCATCAAGGAGAAAAACTTCCACTTGTGGTACACACTTGAGACACGGTTTAAGACGTTGGCCATTCATTTTAAAAGTCAATCTTTCCTTAGGACTAGGGAATTCAACAACACCATGGTGGTAAACTATTTAGATAATATTTGGGCTAGTCCAAAGAGAATTGAGTCTGCCTAGAAAAAGGTGGAATCTGTTGTTGTACAACAACACTCTTTGACCAAGCTTGAAATTTCATAGAAAAATGTGCTTATCATGATAAAATTGTGTACGTTCTTTGTAGCATTTAACACAATCAAAAAAATCATTTATGATATCTTCTATTCATCGAGTTGTAATTTGTGATTTTCATCGACGTTATCAAGATCAAAGTCAAGGCGCTTGATCATCCAATATGCTCGATGCTCAAGTTCTACAAGGAGATGACAGGCCTTGCCAAAAACTAATCGGTAAGGAGACATACCTATTGATATTTTAAAAGCAATTAAATAGGTCTATAATGAATCATTTAATCTCAAAGACCAATCTTTTCATGAAGGATTGACTTTTTTTTTCAGAATGGTCTTAATCTCCTTGTTAGAAATCTCTACCTGTCCACATATTTGTGGATGGTTAGATCTTGCAATTTTATGAGTTATGAGGTATTTCCTCATCAATGCTGTAAAGATTTTATTAAAAAATTATGAGTCACCATTACTTAAGATAGCTCGTGGAGTACCGAATTTTGAAAAGATGGTCTCCTTGACAAAGTTGATCACCACTTTGTGATTGTTCGTTCTACATGTTATAGCTTCGAACCATTTGAACACGTAATCCACGGCAATGAGGATATACTACGAAATAGGAAAGGATTCCATAAAATCTATGCCCCAAACATCAAAACGTTTGATGACCAGGATTGAATTCTAAGGCATTTTGTTCCTTTTGAAAAATTTTCTTAATTTTTAACATCGATTATAAGATTTACTAAACTTGTGGGCATCTCGAAAAATGGAAGGCCAGAAAAAATCGTACTGCAAGATTTTCACAAAGGTTTTCTTACCATTGAAGTACCCTTCGTAGGCATGATTATGATAAAACTCTAAGATATTGGCTTGCTCACAGATTGGAAGATAACGTCTAATAATTTGGTCGGGACAATACTTAGTAAGTAAGTTCATCCCAAAAATACCACTTGATTTTCAAAAAGAGATGGAGTTTCTCCTATCTAGTCATTGAGATTGGCAATTGACCTGTAACTAGGTAGTTGATAATGTTAGCATTCCATGATGTGTTAAACTTAGAAATTTGTATAAGTTGCTCATCAGGAAAGGATTCAAAGATAGGTAAAGATTTCTCAAATTACTCAATAACTAACCTAGATAGATGATCAACTATGACATTCTTTACACCTTTTTTATCTTGGATCTCGAGATGAAATTCTTGTAGGAGCAAAATCCAATGGATTAACCTTACTTTAGCATCCTTCATGGATAGAAAGTACTCTAATGTGACATGGTCTGTGTAGACCATGACTTTCGATCTTATTAGATAAGGGCAGAATTTATCAACAGCATAGACCACTACTAGCATTTTCTTCTCTATTGTAGAATAGTTAAGTTAAGCATTACTGAGGATTTTATTAGCATACTGGTTAACGCGAGAATATTTATTGATTTGTTGACACAAAATAATACCTATCGCATAATCCAAAGCATCACATATAACTTCAAATGGAATGTTCCAATTTTGAGGTTGAATAATGGGTGCCGAGGTTAACTCGGACTTAAACTGGTTGAACATAGAGATACATGACTTCAAGAAATTGAAAGGAACATCTTTGCCTAAGAGTTCACATAAAGGCTTTGAAATCTTCCTAAAATCTTTAATGAATTTACGGTAGAAACCTACATGGCTTAGGAATGACCTAATATCTTTGACTGTTCTAGGAGGTGGTAACTTCTCAATTAAACCTACTTTTGCTCTATCTACTTTAATTCCTTTAACAAAAATAATATGTCTTAGCACAATCTCGAATGTTATAATAAAATGATATTTTTCCTAATTGAGGACTAGATTGACTTCTTTATGACACATGAGGACCAAAGTCAAGTGATGGGGACATTTTTCAAATCTTGATCCGAAAATCAAAAATTATCTATGAGCACTTCGAGATATCTTTCTAGTATGCCTAAAAATATACTCCTCATAAATCATTAGAAGGTAATGGGTATATTGTATAACCCAAAAAGCATGCGACAATACGCGAAAGTCTGAAGGAATAGGTAAAAATAGTTTTTTCCTGATCGATAAGAGTAATGGGTATTTGGTTGTACCTGAAGTAACCATCCAAGAAGTAATAGTAGGAATATCCTACTAATCGCTCTAACATTTAGTCAATGAAATGTGTTGAAAAGTGATCTTTGAGAGCCATTGAGTTGAGTTCCATATTATTGATATACACTTTCCATCCAATTTGGACTTGAGTAGGGATTAACTTGATATCTTGGTTCACTATCACAGTGATACCAAACTTCTTAGGAATAAGACTCACCCAATGACTATTGGAGATGATACCTGTATCTAATAATTTCATCACTTCACTCTGGACTACATTCTTCATGATAAGATTTAACCGTCTCTAAGGTTCTAAGGAAGGCTTTGCGAAATCCTTTAGATGAATGTGGTGTATTACCACGAATGGACTAATGTCCTTAATGTCAGCTATAGTCCAACCAATAGCTTCTTGATGTTATTTCAAAACTTTTAACAAATTTTCCTCTTGGACTACAATAAGGTAGGAGGAAATGATCACAGGCAAAGTTTGATTCTTGCTAAGAAATGTGTATCTCAAAGTTTTTGGAAGCACTTTAAGTTCTAATTTGAAAGGCTCAATTTTGGAAAGAATAAGAGTGAAAGTATGAATAGGAAGACTTTCAAATTTTGCGTGCCAACGTGTAGAGTCTAAGTATGGAATCAAACAAAACATTTAATTTACTTATAGACTATTCTATGTTAAATCTTGATCAAAATATCCTAAATTTTGACATGTTTGATTTACTAGCACATTTATCATATTCACTTCCTCTACATCATCATCTAAATTATAAGTTGTGAAAAACATCCAATTTGACTTTCATATCTCCAAATGTTAAAGTCATAATCTCATTTCTATAACGAATGAATACGTTAGAAATTATTAAAACACTGGATTTCCTCTGTCGAGCTTTTTTTTATCTCTTTTACAGCAAGCTCTACAGGCCTCGCTCTCTAAATTGATGGCGTCTCGTCGTTCTCCTTGACGCCTATCCTGGTGTTCTCTACTATGCTTGCCATCAAACCCCTTTTAGGTTATGGCCATTTTTTACTCCTCTTGAGCTGTCTTGTGAAAGCGCCCTTCATCCGTGGGGTGCGCGGATCCGCTTTGTACCCTTGAGGTTCAAGAGTCGCCACCTAGTTATTACGATCTAAGAACCGATCAATGACTCTAAACAAATAAAGAACTAATCTAGAACAAAAAAAACTGAATTCGGGGATCATATTACAGGGTTGGAAGGTGTTAGGCACCAACCCCGCCCGGCCAAAGCCGGTCTCTACTAATTTGTCAAATAAGTTACATTACTAAAAAAACCTAGATAATAATTTTAAAAAAAGAAATTATACCTTTCTGATAGCAAAGACCTTGTTCCCTCAGATCCGACAAAAACTACTCCTTGTACCGTACTCCTTGCTTCATTCTGTCTCCGGATTTGATTTTTGATTTCTGAGGCATCTCTTTTTTTTATCTGGATTCTTCGAGTTTATTATGAGTTTTGGGATGTTTTCGAAGGACTTTTAGGTGTTTTCTAGGCTAAAATCGAAGAAGGGATGTTAAGCAAGGAGTTGGGGCTCTAAAACTAAGGTTTATGGGAGGCTATTGACCTACTTCTCTTAGGGTTTGTGATTTTTTTTTTACGAAAATAGGGTGTGAGGACCTCTATTTATAGATTTTTTTAAATGTTGATTTAGATAGAATTAGTGTTTAATTAGAATTCTTTTAGTTAGAGTTGTATTTTAGTTAGAATTGTTTTAGGTAGAGTTGTATTTTAATTAGAATTGTTTTAGGTAGAGTTATTATTTAATTAGAACTCTATTAAGATTTTGACTTTAGTCTTGCTTAATTGACTTTAATTTTAAATTTAGTCTTACTTGATTGACTTTAATACCTTGACTTTAGTCTTGCTTGATTGACTTTGATTTGTTGGAGAATCCCCTTTATTATATCTTTAATTCTTTGGACCCCCAAATGGAGGGGTCCTTAAAGAAATATTTTGCGAACCCTCAACAATTTTGCCTGAGAGCTTGATTGATTGATCGATTTTTTTAATTCAAAATTTTAAATTAATTTTATTAAAATTTCAATTTAATTTTTTAATATTTTATTTATTAATTTTGAACATTTTAATTATGAAAATTGTGAAATTACCGTTTTACCCCCGGAGAGGACTTTTCGTGTTTTAAGTCTATTTTTTTATGTTCCAGGATGTTTTAGAATCGATATTTCATAAGGAATTCGATGAAAATATTGGTTTGTATCATTTATGAAATTTTTTTATGTGAAATGGTCGTGAACTTTATGAGGGGCATTTTCATAATTTTGTCAAATTTTGTGAAAATTGACTAAATGATTTATTTGATTTCGATTTGTTATTTTATGTGTTTGAGAGAGTTTTCCTAAGCTTAAAGTAAGCTCTAGGATCGTTTTGATGTTAGGGATATTTTGGTAATTTGGTCATTTTTAGTGATTTTTATCTTAAAGCTTTTTTTTGTCTAAAAAATGATGATTTCTAAGCTTCTGGGGTTATATTTTCCTACCGTAACGTGGTTTCTACAGTTTTGTCAGTTCGAGATACCTCATCTGGATTTCTGAAACATTTATGGTAACAAAATAAAGCAATGGAATAAATATCCATCATTGGGAACCGTTGCGATCGGGTTGACGAGTTGATTAATCAAACGAGTGCAAAAATAAAGTGTCTACAGATGCCCCTCTTTGGCAAAGGGTTGTGGCAAATTAGATAGCAAATCTATTTTGGTAGATAGTGCGATATCCGAATGCCAAAGCTAGTGACAGTTCATTTTGCAGCCTGATTTAGCAATTCGTCAGGATATTCGGATCCTTGAGTGTAAAACTCTCTCTGAACTAAAAAGTTGTTAGGTCCTTGAGCGTGAGCTCTTACTGATAGTGTTAGATCCTTAAATTTTAGAGAATTCTCCCTAATTAAAAAGTGCAAGTGTGAGTGTATGTATTGTGTGAAACTGAGCAAAGATTGAGAAAAAAAACTAAGCATAATCTGAGCAAAATTTGAATGTCTTCCTCTACCTACCCTAGGTGAACGAGTAATAAACTAATTTTTTGGAAGTCCTACCTCTACCTGCCCAGGGTGAAAGAGTAATGAACTAATTTTTTGGGAAGTTCTACTTTACCTACTCGAAGTGAAAGAGTAATGAACTAATTTTTTTGAGAGTCCTACTCTACCTGCCCAGGGTGAAAGAGTAATAAACTAATTTTTTTTTTGGAAAGTTCTACTCTACCTACTCTGAGTGAAAGAGTAATGAACTAATTTTTGTAGGAGTCCTAGTCTACACTCCTAGGGTGAAAGAGTAATGAACTAATTTTTTTAGGAGTCCTACTCTACCTGCCCAGGGTGAAAGAGTAATGAACTAATTTTTTTTTTTGGGAAAGTTCTACTCTACCTACTCGGAGTGAAAGAGTAATGAACTAATTTTTTTTTTTGGGAAAGTTCTACTCTACCTACTCGGAGTGAAAGAGTAATAAACTAAGCTTTTTAAGAGTCCTACTCTACCTGCCCAGGGTGAAAAAGTAATGAACTAATTTTTTTTTTGGAAGTTCTACTCTACCTACTCAGAGTGAAAGAGTAATGAACTAATTTTTTTGGGAGTCCTACTCTACCTGCCCAGGGTGAAAGAGTAATGAACTAATTTTTTTTGGAAGTTCTACTCTACCTACTAAGAGTGAAAGAGTAATGAACTAATTTTTTTGGGAGTCCTACTCTACCTGCTGTAGACACCCCATTTTTGCACTCGCCTGATTAATCAACTCGTCAACCCGATCGTAACGGTTCCTAATGATGGATGTTTATTCCAGTGCTTTATTTTGTTACCAGATATGTTTCAGAAATTCGAATGAGGTATCTCGAACTGACAAAACCTTAGAAACCACGCTACGCTAGGAAAATACAATCCCAAAAACGTAGAAATCATCATATTGCAGACCAAAAAGAAGCTTCACGATAAAAATCACTAAAAATGACCAAATTACCAAAATACCCCTAACATCAAAACAACCCTAGAACCTACGTTACGCTTAGGAAGACCCATTCAAACACATAAAATAACAAATCGAAACCAAGTAAATCACTTCGTCAATTTTCACAAAATTTGACAAAATTATGAAAATACCTCTCATAAAGTTCACGACCATTTTATACAAAAAACTTCATAAATGAAAAAAACCAACATTCCCATTGAATTCCTTCTGAAAAACTGATTCCAAAACATCTTGAAACATTGAAAAACGACTTAAAACATAAAAAATCCTCTCCGAGGGTAAAACGATAATTTCACAAATTTAATAATTAAAAATTTTGAAATTAATAAATAAAACATTAAATAATGTAAAGTAAAACATTAATAAAATTAATTTCAAATTTTAACCAAAAAATCGACCAATCAGACTTTCAGGCAAAATTGTTGATGGTTACTAGGATATTTATTCAAGGACCCCTCCATCTAGGGGCCTAAAGATTAAAGATATAATAAAAGGGGGTTCTCCATAATCTAGTCAATCAAGTAAGACTAAAGTCAACCTTAAAGTCAATCAAGTAAGACTAAAGTCAAGATATTAAAAGCCAACCAAGAAAGACTAAAGTCAAAGTATTAAAGTCAATCTCATAAGACTAAAGTCTAAATCCTAAATTAAAACCCTAATTTAAACTAATCAAGTCAATCTCATAAGACTAAAGTCAAAACCCTAAATCAAAACCCTAATTTAAACTAATCAAGTCAATCTCATAAGACTAAAGTCAAAACTCTAAATTAAAACCCTAAAGACTAAGTCCATCTCATAAGACCAAAGTCAAAACCCTAATTAAAACCCTAAAAGAAACCCTAATCAAACCCTAATGCTTCTAACAAAACTTTATAAAAAGGAGCCTCCACACACTATTTTCGTATAAAAGAAAAAATCCTAGAAAAAGTAGGTGAAGAAGCCTCCACAACCTTCCCAAAACCCTAATTTTTGAAGTCCCAACTCTTACCTAATACCCATACTTCGATTTTAGCATGAAAAATACCTAAAAGTCCTTCAAAAACACCACAAAATCCATAAAAAAGTTCGAAGAATCCAGATCTAAGAAAGAGATACCTTGCCTCGGAGATCAGAAATCAGATCCGGAGACAGAACGAAGCAAGGAGTACGGTACAAAGAATGATTTTATCAGATTTGAGGGAATAAAATCGTTGTGCTCGGAAAAGGTGAGTATTTTTTTTTTATTATTATTATTTAGGTCTTGTTAGCAATGTAATTTTATTTGGGAATTAGTAGAGACCGGCGTTTGCCGGGCGAGGTTGGTGCCTAACACCTTCCAACCCCGTAACGTGATCCCCAGACCCGTATTTTTCTTTCGTAGATTAATTTATTTACCTTTTAGAGTCAAAATTCAATTCCTAGACCGTAATAACTAGGTGGCGACTCCCCAACCTCAAGGGTCAAAAGCGGATCTACGCACTCCGCGGATCGAGGGCGCTTTCAGTGACGACTCCACTGGGGACTTTTGAGGATCAAACTTGAAAAGCCCCAAGTATGGGAACATTGTCATTTAGACCTAAATTTCTTTTATTTTTATTTTTTAGTTTATTTGACTCGTTTATTTTTTAGATTTGTATTATATTCTCTCGGTAATTTTTTTTAGCATATTATTTTTGGTTCAATCAAGTATTATTTATGTGGTTCAATTGAGAGTCGTTTAAGATGACCCAAAATAATGCGAGATTGCAAAGAGGTGATTTTTATTGATGGTAGAATAATGATTATCAGATCAAGTTTTTATTTATTTATTTATTTGTTTTTTTAATTTTTTTTATCTAGATCTGTCCTTTAAAAAAATAAAAAAACAAAAAAAAAAGTTTTGGGTGTGTGGTGATTTGTCCCTTGATGGTATACATAAGAGAAGAAAATTTTATTGGCTGTTCATTTGGTACGTGTCGATTTGACCTTTGGTAGCATATGGTTTTTTTCCTTTCTTCTAAAAAAAACAAAGTGTTGCTGTTGTGTGTTGTTGGCATCAATAACGAAAGAAAAAAAATGTACTGGCGCTGTTGGGTGTTGCTATTGTGTGTTGATGTTGCTGTTGGATGTTGCTGTTGTGTTGTTGTTGTTGTTGGGTGTTGTTGTTGTGTGTTGTTGTTGCTGTTGGGTGTTGCTGTTGTGCTGTTGTTGTTGTGTGTTGCTAGAGAACAACATATACAAAAAAATTGAGTGGTGTATGTGCTGACGGCATGTTTGAGTGTTTTGGCAGTAATAAAAAATTGTGTGTTGGCAACAAAAAAAAGAATTTCTTTTCTTTAAAATCAATTAGTTTTTTTTTTTAAATAAAAAAGGGATTCATCACTCCAAATCACAACAACTATCATGCTATCTTTAATTTAATGTTCATTGAAGCCTCGATTTATTTCGGATCACCCAAAACCACCCTTGATTGGACCATAAAAAGAATCTCTTTGGTTTGGACTAAAAGTAATGAGCTTGTGTCAATGATTGGATCCAATTATTATTTGTTGTCTCAATTGCCTATCTAACGTTGCCATGATTTTGATAGGTTTGATGTGCGTATCTTTAATAATGTGATTGGAATAATGTTTATTTTGATTCATGTTTATGTGGTATCAATGTTATGATGGTATGATCAGGCCCATGGGCCCAATGTTTAGAAAAGGCCCCGGCACTCTGTTTTGCACACACCACATGCACGTTTACTGTTTTGCACACTTACACGTCCTATATAGCCAACGTGGCACTAGTGCATGGCCCGGTATATACAGAGATGCGACGCCATTCATGAAAATCACAACTCCAGTCACGTACCTTAGGGTATATCAAACAAGGGCATCAATACTGTTTGATCAGGTGATTCTGAGAGGTATATTGATGCACCCAGGTTGGAGCAACCTGAGCCTTTGACCTATTGTGAGCCACACAGTCACATGTCTCGATTTTCAACGTAGTACTAGTACGTGGTCGGTCCCTTCGTGGGATGCCAAACCATTTATGAAAGCTACAACTCTTGACTCGTACCCATAGGTATGTAAAAGATAATTTAAGTATATCAATTGCACTTCTTGGTCAAAATCGGTGCCTAAGCGAGATCTTGCCCCGTTGTACCCTGTTGTACGAGGGGGATAGACTACGTCTATTTTAGACGAGAGGTATTTAAGTGGGCCCTTGCTCAGCATTGTGCGTCACCTCTCAACTGGAGATCAAACTGGCTGTTTTTGGCTTCAGAGAAGTGAGTTGAAGTTTTAGATTATCACCTATATGGTATATCAAACCAAGTCACCACGTATCGAGAGGTATATATGTGTGCTGGGGCAAGGGTGGCCAGATAAAATGTATTGCACGTAGTAAGTTTAGAGTCTAGAAACCTTCCTTGTAGGTCACGACTCGAACTTATCATGGGTGTTCCTAAGTTGTTTATTGAATGGAACCTTATGAATGATGAATGTATGTGAATGATGAGATAAGACTGCATGTGAATGATAAGATCAGAATGCATGTGAATGATGAGATGAATGTATATGAATGATGAGATCAGAAATGTGCGGGTTTGTCCTCAAGGATAAATTTTTTGTTGTTTAACCTGATTTGAAATTACAGTATCACTGGATATATCAACCCAATAAAAAATCCATTTTAAACTTGACTCAGTCCATCTCGATCCAACGATCATTATGGGCCAGGCCATTTAAATCGAAATAGAAATCAAATTTTCAGAGAGGAAAAATGGTTTACGAAGGGAAAGTATTTTTCAGAAAAAAGTGTTTTTCAAAAGAAGTGTTTTTTAAAAAAAATGTTTTCCAGAAAAAGTGTTGTTCTCTAGAAAAAATATTTTCTAAGAAAAAATGTTTTCCAAAAAATATTTTCCATAAGAATAAGATTTTCCAAGAGAAAATGCTTTCCAAATAAAAAATATTTTTTTCAAAAAAAAATGTTTTCCAAAAGAAAAGAAAATGAAGGAAAATGATTTACAAAAGATCTATTTTTGCATGAAATTTTTTTGAAATATGTTTTTTACCAAAAATCTATTTTTTTGCATGAACCTTGTAAGATTATCAAAATATGTTTTTCTAAAAAGAAAATAATTGCAAAAAGTAATCAGAATTGTGAAAATTGTTATTCAATAAAAACATTATTTTCAAGAGTACAATAAAATTATTTTCCTTCTGAATAATCATTGAATGGATGAATTGTTTAATGGATTGGTGCACAAAATTCAATAAAACCTAAGGGTTCATTTAAAATATTATTAATGGGGTAACACTAAAATTGATCAGATTCACCTTCAACGAGGTTTAAGGGTTATCATTGTACCTAAAGCTCAATCGTCCATCGTCTAGCTAGGGTTACTAGTCCGGTCAGTTGGAACGAACGTCAACGCCAAATCAATCCTTTAGAATATCTCAACATTTTCTAGTTGTTCCCTGAAGATCACAGTGCCTCAACCCTGTCGATTGCAAACAATGTCTCAGTCCTCTGTCTTAATTAAGCCCGTTGTAGATAGTCCTTAATTTTCATGAGTTATTTGAGTTAGCTCAAGTCCAATTTTTCAATGTCATATTTTCTTTAGATCGAGTCTACTCTTTTTCTACTAGTCAAGTTAATTTGTCAAGTTCACAGAGGTGTCTGTCGTCCCTTCTGAATTTGATTGGATAAAGAAAATTTTTGAATACCTTGAGCGCATTAACGAATTAACTAATAATCTAACATCAAGGATATATTTTTCTCCTGAACAAGAAGATAAGTAGGTGTTTGGATAGGACTCCTTGGCTACTTCTGACTCTTGCTGGGAGTTAGAAGTCGTTTGGATGCGTTTAGATGAACAACTCCTTCGAAGAGTTACTCCGCGCAAGAGCAAGAAATTACTCTTTGTGAAGAAGTCGAGAAAACCTATTTCTCAAAACTCATCTTTCGGGGAGTCAAAATCTAATGGTTCGTTTTACCAAAATACCCTTAACTTTATTAATTTTCTATGAAAATATTCCTAATTCATTTGCCCTTAAATCAAACGAAAGAAACTTTTATTAATATTTAAATTTTTTTTTAAATTTTGAGTATAATGGATTTAAACACATTATATTAATATTTAATATTTAAAATATTATATTATATTAATATTTATAGTTAAACACATTATATTAATATTTAATATTTAAAATATTATATTATATTATATTAATATTTATTATATTATATTATATTATATTATATTAATATTTATTATATTATATTATATTAATATTTATAGTTAAAATGTCAAAAACACTATAGTTTGAAGGTATATTATGATACTAAAAGACGGTCTGTCTATTTTTTTTTTTAAATTTTGAGTATAATGGATTTAAACACATTATATTAATATTTAATATTTAAAATATTATATTATATTATATTAATATTTATAGTTAAAATGTCAAAAACAATATAGTTTGAAGGCATATTATGACACTAAAAGACAGTCTATCAAATTTTTTTAATATTATGTCATATTATGTCAAAAATAGTCTGTCAAATTTTTTTTAAAATTTTGAGTATAATGGATTTAAAATCTTATATTAATATTTAATATTTAAAATAGTATATTATATTATTTTAATATTTATTATATTATATTATATTAATATTTATAGTTAAAATGTCAAAAACAGTATAGTTTGAAGGCATATTATGACACTAAAAGACAAAAAATAGTAACTAGTATAATATAAGGGTATTCTGGTCTTTTTCCTAGAAGTCATGAGAAGTCAGTATGGTTCCCAAACAGACTTCCAGCACAAAAGTACTTCTGCCAGTACTTCACAGAATTGATTGCCAAACGCCCTTTCTGTACAGAATTATTTTTCCAGCTCTTCCACAGAGTACTTTCAGCTCTTGTTCTTTAGTTCAGTAGTTCTACTCCTGGTATCCAAACAGGCCCTAAGAGTCGGGCTCAAGAAAGCAAAGGTCGTTGACCTCGGAATATAAATAAATTCCTAAAGAGATTCAAATAGAAACCATCCTATCTCCAGAGGAACACAAGGGGATAATGAATTTTCTCAGAAATTTCAAAAGACTTGTTCGTGTGGGCTATGAGGATATGTTAGGTGCAAGTTTGGATATTGTCTGGCACGGATTAGATATTGAATTGATAAAATGAGATCAAAGAAGATCTTACAAAATGTATCAGTGCTAGACTTCTCAACATGGTAGAGCTCCCAGAATAGATTACCATTATCAGAATAATGAAACAGTTGAAGCGATATTGATCTCTGATAATGGGTCGTACATCAAAACTTAGGTTATCACTTTGTGTTCAAAGTTCGAGATTCGACATCACATTGTCTCTCTACCGTCCTCAGATTAATGGAAAGAATGAAGCAGCCAATAAAATATCTCAAAACAATAATCAAGAAAATGTGTTAATCACACCAGGATTAGTTAAAGAAGTTACCATTCACATTAGGGGAACATCATACTTCAATACAGTCTTCTACTGGAGCTATTCCCTACTTTCTAGTATATGATATGGAAGCAATCTTACCAGTTGAAATGTAAATCCCGTATCTCAAGGCCTTCAAGGAAAGTCAATTGTCAGAAGTATATTGGGTTTGTCAATGGTATGAAGAATTAAGTTTGATCAAAGAAAAATGACTAAGAGCTTTGTATCACATGCAAGTTTATCAAAGAAGAGTTGTCCGTACGTTTGACAAAAAAATCAAGGCCCGTCACTTACAAGACAGGGATTTAGTACTCAAAGATAATCGATCACCTATCTTTGACCCTAAAGGGAAGTTCAAACCAAATTGGGGGGATCTGTTCATTGTCAATGAAATATTATCCGAAAAAAACTGTCAGACTTCAAAATCATGATGAAATCGAATTACCAGAACCAACTAACCTTGACCAGATCAAACAGTACTACATTTAAGGAGGCCATCTTTGATCGAATCAATTTTCTTGCTACCCAGTTCAATATCTCCATTTTCAGCCCCTTGCAGCCTTTTAAAAAAAAATGATGTCTTTTTCTTTCTCAGCCCGTTTACCTAACTTAGGGGAGAGAAAAATTTGAACTACGTTTTGGTCTGATCCCAAAAATTTGGGGGACGTAGGCAACCTGAGAAGTTACTTCAGGCCCGACCACATCAAAATAAAAGAATAGATTCCCCGACAAAAAAAAATCTAAAAAAAAAATTCAAAAGAAAAATAAATATCATCCAAAATAGGGAAGAAAATTCAAGAACAAAGTTTAAATGAAATGCCACACAAGGGGCATTTGAGTTTTTGAACCTCAAAATTCTTTTCATTTTATACCCAGACCTAAGCTTACCTATAAAAGTCCTCCTAAGTACCGTAGGAAAAGTCAAGGAAGATAGCAAAGTATGATCAGACAGTAACTCTAGAAGTTCAGAGGAGAAGAAAAAGATAAAAAAAATATGAAACCTGCTAAGTTGAAAACCCGAAAAGGGTGACTTAGGCAAAAATTAAAGCAAGCTCGCAAGGTTGAAAATCTGAAAGGACAACTTTGGCAACAATCAGAGTCAGAAAAAAAAAAGTTCGCTAGATTGAAAACCTGAAAAAGCGATCTAGGCAAAAGTTAGAACAAGCTCGATAGATTGAAAACCTGAAGAGGCGATCTAGGCAAAAGTTAGAGCAAAAAAAAAAACAGAAGAAAATCCCAAGCTGAGAGCGGTCCGAGCTGAAACATCAGAAGTCCGAATAATCAAGTTCAATACTTAGCTTAAACTAGGCATAGACTCAGAAGCTACAAGTATCTTGTCTATGATCGATCTGAAAATTCTTACTTCCCCAAGTGAACCAAAGGAGAGAATGATGAATTCTATGATGAGTCTCAAAAGGAAATATTTTGTTCTCTTGAGCTTGACTCAAAATTTTCAATAAAATTAATCAAAATTAAAAGTTAGATCTTTATTGCGCTTGTGGTAATCAAATATTTCAAACCTTCATACAAGGGGCATTTTCTTTTTTCTCTAAATATGTAATTTCCCCCCTTATACCAGGGACATTTTTTAATGATGCGTTCAATTATCTTCAATGCCATGTTTATTGTCAAACTAGGGACATTTTGTTTTTGAGCAATGTTAATCCTAGAAAATAATGGGAACCCCAAACTTAAGGTTATCCTCTTGATAACAGTTTTTCGAAAAACCCTTGAGGTCCAAAAGAAATAAAAACTCAGGTTTTAAATTTATAAATTTTTTGGATAAAACCTTGAGGTTCAAACAAAAGCACTTCGGATCTCACATTTTACTGTGTCTAGAGATTAACTCATAACCCTCTCACTTAGAATAAGAGATATGACATTCGGTCATTCCCAAATTTTTTTTCAGATCCATTCATTCTTGGATTCGATATTTCTCTTCCAGATTCATTATCTTCTAGATTTATTCGTTCTCTAATTCATTTTAATCAATCTTCTCCAAATTCATTCATTCTTTATCAAAATTCCTTTATTCCTCTGCCAATTTTGCTCAATTGCTGTCAAGGGTTATCTTGGATTTTGCTCAGTTACCGCCAAGGATTATCTTGGATTTTGTTCAGTTACCGTTGAGGATTTTCTTGGAACTATGCTCAGTTACCACTGAGGGCTTTCTCGGAACTATGCTCAGATGCCGCCAAGGGTTTTCTTGGAATTGTGCTCAGATTCTGCCGAGGGTTTTCTCGGAACTATGCTCAGTTACCGCCGAGGGTTTTCTCAGAATTATGCTCAGATGCCGCCAAGGGTTTTCTTGGAATTATGCTCAGATGCTGTCGAGAGTTTTCTCGGAACTATGCTCATATGTCGCCAAGGGTTTTCTTGGAATTATGCTCAGGTACCGCCGAGGGTTTTCTCAGAACTATGCTCAGATACCGCCAAGGATTTTCTTGGAATTATGCTCAGATGCCGCCAAGGCTTTTCTTGAAATTATGCTCAGATGCCATCGAGGGTTTTCTCGGAACTATGCTCAGATACCGCCAAGGATTTTCTTGGAATTATGCTCAGATGCCGCCGAGGGTTTTCTCGAAACTATGCTCAGATACCGCCAAGGATTTTCTTGGAATTATGCTTAGATGCCGCCGAGGGTTTTCTCGGAACTATGCTCAGATGCCACCAAGGGTTTTCTTGGAATTATGCTCAGATGCCGCTGAAGGTTTTCTCGGAACTATGCTCAGATGCCGCCAAGGGTTTTCTTGGAATTATGCTCAGATGCTGCCAAGGGTTTTCTTGGAACTATACTCAGTTACCGCCGAGGGTTTTCTCGAAATTATGCTCAGATGCCGCCAAGGGTTTTCTCGGAACTATGCTCAGATGCCGTCGAGGGTTTCCTTGGAACTATGCTCAGTTACCGCGGAGGGTTTTCTAGGAATTATGCTCAGATACCGTCGAGGATTTTCTCAGAATTATGCTCAGATACCGCCGAGGGTTTTCTTGGAATTATGCTCAGATGTCGCCGAAGGTTTTCTCGGAATTATGCTCAGATGCCGCCAAGGGTTTTCTTGGAATTATGCTCAGTTACCGCCGAGGATTTTCTCGGAATTATGCTCAGTTATCGCCGAGGGTTTTCTCAGAACTATGCTCAGATACCACCAAGGGTTTTCTTGGAATTATGCTCAGATGCCGCAGAGGGTTTTCTCGGAACAATGCTCAGATGTCAACAAGGGTTTTCTTGGAATTATGCTCAGATGCCGCTGAGGGTTTTCATGGAACTATGCTCAGATGCCGCCAAGGGTTTTCTTGGAATTATGCTCAGATGCCGTTGAGGGTTTTCTCGGAACTATGCTCAGTTACCGTCGAGGGTTTTCTCAGAATTATGCTCAGATGCCGCCAAGGATTTTCTTGGAATTATGCTCAGATGCCGCCGATGCTTTTCTCGGAACTATGCTCAGATGTCACTAAGGGTTTTCTTGGGATTATGCTCAGATGACGCCGAGGGCTTTCTCGGAACTATGCGCAGATGCAGCCAAGGGTTTTCTTGGAATTATGCTCAGATATTGCTGAGGGTTTTCTTGGAACTATGCTCAGTTACCGCCAAGGGTTTTCTCGGAATTATGCTCAGATGCCGCCAAGGGTTTTCTTGGAATTATGCTTAGTTACCGCCAAGGATTTTCTCGGAACTATACTCAGATGCCACCGAGGGTTTTCTCGGAATTATGCTCAGCTGCCAAGGGTTTTCTTGGAATTATGCTCAGTTTATATTCACTTAATGCTTTGATTTGACTCATTTCCAACTCAAATTCTTTGAAATCTATCTTAGATTTTGAATCCACACACTTGTACAGTTGTTACATTAGTCAAGGAGAATTTTCTAAAATTCAAGGATCTGACACTGCCAGTGAGAGCTCGCGCTCAAGGACCTGACATTTTTCTAGTTCGGAGAGAGTTTTATCCTCAAGGATTCGAACACCCCGATGAATTGCTAAATCAGGCTGCAAAATGAACTGTCGCTAACTTTGGCATTCAGATATCGCACTATCTATCAAAATAGATTTGCTATCTAGTTTGCTTTAACCCTCTGCCAAAGAGGGGCATCTGTAGACACCCCATTTTTGCACTCGCCTGATTAATCAACTCGCAACCCGATCGCAACGGTTCCCAATGATGGATGTTTATTTTAGTGCTTTATTTTATTACCAGATGTGTTTCAGAAATCTAAATGAGGTATCTCGAACTGACAAAACCTTAGAAATCACACTACGCTAGGAAAATATGATCTCAGAAACGTAGAAATCATCATATTGCAGACCAAAAAGAAGCTTCACGATAAAAATCACTAAAAATGACCAAATTACCAAAATACCCCTAACATCAAAACAACCCTAGAACCTACGTTACGCTTAGGAAGACCCATTCAAACACATAAAATAACAAATCGAAACCAAGTAAATCACTTCGTCAATTTTCACAAAATTTGACAAAATTATGAAAATACCCTTCATGAAGTTCACGACCATTTTATACAAAAAACTTCATAAATGAAAAAAACCAACATTCCCATTGAATTCCTTATGAAAAACTGATTCCAAAACATCCTAAAACGTTGAAAAACGACTTAAAACGTAAAAAAATCCTCTCCGAGGGCAAAATGATAATTTCACAAATTTAATAATTAAATTTTTTGGAATTAATAAATAAAACATTAAATAATGTAAATTAAAACATTAATAAATTAATTTAAAAATTTTAACAAAAAAATCGACCAATCAGACTTTCAGGCAAAATTGTTGATGGTTGCTAGGATATTTATTTAAGGACCCCTACATCTGGGGGCATAAAGAATTAAAGATATAATAAAAAGGGGTCCTCCAAAATCTAGTCAATCAAGTAAGACTAAAGTCAAGATATTGAAAGCCAACCAAGAAAGACTAAAGTCAAAGTATTAAAGTCAATCTCATAAGACTAAAGTCAAAATCCTAAATCAAAACCCTAATATAAACTAATCAAGTCAATCTCATAAGACTAAAGTCAAAACCTTAAATCAAAACCCTAATTTAAACTAATCAAGTCAATCTCATAAGACTAAAGTCAAAACTCTAAATTAAAACCCTAAAGACTAAGTCCATCTCATCAGACCAAAGTCAAAATCCTAATTAAAATCCTAAAAGAAATCCTAATCAAATATTAATGCTTCTAAAAAAACTTTATAAAAAGGAGTCTCCACACATTATTTTCGTATAAAAGAAAAAACCCTAGAAAAATAGGTGAAGAAGCCTCCACAACCTTCCCAAAATCCTAATTTTGAAGTCTCAACTCCTTACCTAAAACCTATACTTCGATTTTAGCCTTAAAAACACCTAGAAACCCTTTAAAAACATCACAAAATCCATAAAAAAGTTCGAAGAATCCAGATATAAGAAAAAGATACCTTGTCTCGAAGATCAGAAATCAGATCTGGAGACAAAACGAAGCAAGGAGTACGGTACAAGGAACGATTTTATCATATCTGAGGGAATAAAATCGTTGCGCTCGAAAAAGGTGAGTATTTTTATTTTTTATTATTATTTAGGTCTTGTTAGCAATGTAATTTTATTTGAGAATTATTGAAGATCGGCGTTTGTCGGGCTGGGTTGATGCTAACACCTTCCAACCCCGTAACGTGATCCCCGGACCCGTATTTTTCTTTCGTAGATTAGTTTATTTGCCTTTTAGAGTCAAAATTCAGTTCCTAGACCGTAATAACTAGATGGCGACTCCCAAACCTCAAGGGTCAAAAGCGGATCTGCGCACTCCGCGGATCGAGGGCGCTTTCACCTGTCCAGGGTGAAAGAGTAATGAACTAATTTTTTTTTGAAGTTCTACTCTACCTATTCGGAATGAAAGAGTAATGAACTAATTTTTTTGGGAAGTTCTACTCTACGTATTCGGAGTGAAAGAGTAATGAACTAATTTTTTTTCTTTTTTAGGAAGTTCTATTCTACCTGCCCAGGGTGCAAGAATAATGAACTAAGCTTTGAGGGAACAAACAGGGGATTAACCTCGCATTTGATTTTTTTTTTAATAAAAATTTGGATTTTATGAAGGTCCGGTAAACATTTTAACTCTCTTTGAATATGTGGAGTTTTGAAAATTGCTATCAAGAGGGTAACCTTTAATTCAAAGTTAACCTTATCCTTTGGGATTGAAATTGACCAGGCATCCGAACAAAAATGCCCCTAGTTTGACAAGGAACATTGCACTGGGGATAATTGAATATAATTAGAAAATAAATACCCCTAGTGTAAAGGGGGAAAAATGTACTTTTTAGAAAAAGGAAGTGCCCTTATTATAAAAGTTTGAAATCCTTGATTACCGCAAGTGCAATAAAGGTTTAACTTTTAATTTTGACTTTTATATTGAAAATTTTGAGTCAGGCTCAAAGAAATTGGAACAAAATATTTCTTTCTAAAATTTATCATAGAATTTGTTCTTTCTCCCGTCGATTCGCTTAGGGACATGAAACTCTTCAGATCAATCATAGACGAGATACTTGTATCCACTGAGTTTATATTTGGTTCAAATTGGGTATTGAAACTTGATCAATCGGACTTATGATATTTTGGCTCGGGCTACATTTTCAGCTTCTAAACTCAACAGAGATTTTCTTTTATTTTTTGATAGCTCTAAGTTTTGCCTAGATTGCCTATTCAGGTTTTCAATCTAGCGAGCATGCTCTAACTTTTGCCTAGATCGTCCTTTTAGATTTTTGATCTAGCGAGCTTATAATTTTTTCTTTTTTCCTTGCTTTGATTGTTACCAAGGTCATCCTTTCAGATTTTTAACCTTGCGAGCTTGCCTTAATTTTTGCCTAACTTACCCTTTTGGGTTTTCAACCTAGCAGGCTCTTTTTTTTTTCTTCCTATCTGAACTTCTGGAGTTGCTGTTTGATCATGCTTTGCTATCTTCCTTGACTTTTCGCACGGTACTTAGGAGGACTTTTATGGGTAAGCTTGGGACTGGGTATAAAAAGAAAGGAATCTTGAGGCTCAAAAACTCAAATGCCCCTTGTGTGGCATTTCCTTTTAAATTATTTTCTTTGTCCTTGAATTTTCTTCCCCACTTTGACAATTTTTTTCTTTTCTTTTGAATTTTTTTTCTTGATTTTTTCTTTGTCGGGGAATCTATTTTATTTTTATTTTATTTTGATGTGATCGGGTCAGAAGTAATTTCTCAGGTTGCCTACGTACCCCAGAATTTTTGGATCAGACCAAAACGTAATTCGAATTTTCCTTCCCTTAGATTAGGTGATCGGGCTGAGAAAGAAAAATGCATCATTTTTTTTTAAAAGGCTTCAAAGGGCTGAGAAAGGAGATAATGAACTGGGTAACAGGAAAATTGATTGGACCAAAAATTGTCTCCTTAAATGTAGTACCATTTGATCCGGTCTAGGTTGGTTGACTCTGGCAATTCGATTCCATCATGATCTTGAAATCTAACAGCTTTCAAGATAATATTTCCTTAATGATTGAATCTCTTCAATTGAGTTCAAACTTTCTATGATTGAGGAATTGTACTCAAAATTTTTCTGGGTAGTCTGATGCTCAGATCCTTGACTTATAAGTGATGAACTTTAACTTTCTTGTCAAACATGCAAGTGACTCCTCTCCATTGATAGACTTAATCTATTTCTAACAATTAACTTCCATCAAGACCTTGAGATATAGGATTTTCCCTTTTAACCGGTAAGATTGCTTCCATATCATACTAGAGTAACTCTAGTAGAAGACTATATTGAGGTGTAATATGTCCATAATGCGAATGGTAACTTCTCTGGCCAATCCCGGTGTGATGTGTGATGACACATTTTCACAATGATTGTCTTGAGATTTTTACTGGCTGCTTAAACTATTCCATTGATTTTAAAATTCCAGCACTGATACATTTTATAATCCCTCCTTTGACTATGTCAGTCAATTCTAGTTCGTATATGTGGTGTTCTCACAGGATGGGTATATATTTCATGTTGAACAACACTCCAAACTTAACCGACATATCCTCATAGGACCATGTAAGCAAGTCTTTTAACTTTTCTGAACAAATTCATCATCTCTTTGTGCTCCTCTGGGGATAAGTTAGTTCCAATCTGAATTTCTTGGGAATTATTTTTGTTCCGATGTCAATGATCTTTAGTTCCTCGAGCAAGACATTTATCTTCTCATTCAAGAGGGGGTTCCTTATTAGAGGAATTTCTCTTTGAAGCCAGTTATTAGTTAACTCGTTAATGCGCTCAAGGTATTCAAAAATTTTCTTTATTCAATTAAATTTAGATAGGGCGACTGACACCATTGCAGACTCGACAAACTAATTTGACTAGAACAAAATAAGAAATAAAAAGATAGACTTAATTACTGAATTGATAGAAAGAACTGGAGAAAATACTCATAAACAACTAAAAACAATCCACAATGGGCTTGATTACAAACTGAGTACTCGAGAAACTATTTCTAAGCGATTGGACTAAGTCTTCTTCAGATTTTTCACATTCTTCAAACTCCAAGATTGCATTTGGTGGTGAAAACCTCATTAGGGACCATCACTCTGGTAAGAGGGGGGCTAGGAGATTTATGATTGACTGATCGGATGAGAAAGATTGGGTCAAACGAGAGTTGAGTAATGGATACCATGTTCAAAGTCTGAGGAGGTTGGTAAATGGATAGAGGGTTGGTAGTAACATTTGGCTGCTCAGGGGCAGGGACAATAACTTTTTTGGCATCAATAAGGTCTTGAATTGTATGACGAAGAGCAACGCAACAATCAGTAAGATGACCAGAATTTGGTGAAACTCACAAAATAGGTTGGGATTGTGAGAAATGGGGAGTGGATTTGGTAAAGGTCGAGGTTGGAGAGGTGCAATGAGCCCTTTACCTAATAATTTCTGAAAGAAAATGCTCAAAGGCATACCAAGATTGGTGAATTTCCTGCGTGGTCGAGGTTGACTAGGGTTAACTTGGTTACTAGGCAAGATAGTAGATTGGACGGGTGTAGTAGACGTATAGGCTACATAGGCGTGATCAGAGCTAGACTTGGAATTGGTGAAAGGCTTTTTGAACTTGTTGTCAGAAGGATTGGAAATGATTCCGGAAGCGAAAGCATCTTCCAATTGGCTACCAGCTTGTAATAGAGACTCGAATGAAGGAAGATATTGGGAGACTAGATGTCGGGCATACTCTTACGAGAGGTTTTTTAAGATAATAGCCACTTGTTCTTTCTCTGAAGGTCTATCCCACATTTGTTTAGCCTTGGCTCTCCAACGACCGATGAAGTCAGTAAATGTTTTCCCATTCTTCTGTTTAGTTGACTCCAAGTCCCTTCTTGAAGTTTCAATTTCGGTACTGTACTTGTACTGATGCCAGAAAGCCTTTGACATATTCTCCCATGTACCTACTGTAGTTGGGTCCTTAGACATCAGCCATCATAGAGCTGATCCTGACAGAGTTCATTGAAACAGTAATGTCATATGTTCGTCGCTAAGCCCCATAGTGCGCATGTTAGTAACATACACTTTAAGATGCGTTTTGCACAACCTACCCTACTGAACTTGTCCATTTCAGGCATCACAAACTTCTCTGACAGATGGATTCTAGGGATGCGGTTCAAAGCTTCAATGCCTACTGCAATTTCATCAATACCCTTTATACTCTTTATAGCCGATTCCAATTGAAACATTCTGTTAGATAACGCTGGATTTTCATCAACATACTCTTCGTTTCCGTCGAACTCGAAGACTTCACGTGGACGTTTCTCTTCTACCTTTTTTCCCTTTGGGTCATCTAGAGGATTTCCCATCGATTTCGAGGTCTGTTCTAACATTTTCACTTTGCCTTTTATATTGTTGATATCATTGGCAAAGGCTGCCAAGATCTTACGGATCTCTGTGAACTCAAATTTTGACGTCATCTCTGCTTGTTGACTTGGTATTGTGGTTCGTTCTAACCGACTAAACTTACTACTCTAACTAGGAGGTGGAAGCTTGAGTTTGGGCGCAATGATAATCCTGAAAACCTCATCAAAGGTGGATTACTAGTTATGGATCCTAGAGTAGACTTTTAATAAATAGAGATTTCTCTTGATAGCATGGGTTAAGTTAACCCCTAGATTCAAAATCTCTAACTAATGAAATATTTCGATCAAAGAATACTACATGAATACGATTTACTGATCTTGTTAATTATGTAATATTCAGTCCATTGAATTAAACTGGCCAATGCAAGGTGATTGGGACTATGTACCCATTTAAGTTTGGGCCGGTTCGACCCAATGGATCTGAATATTCTACTTGCATCACTTCATCCAATATTTTTAAGCCAATTAGTTCAAACGGTTCATCTATTGATCCATAAGATCCATTTACCAATGAGGCTAATTGGTTTAACTTGATATTGACCAGTATGTCTCATTAATTAAGTTTATTGGGTTGGATTAAAATAGACCAACCCGGAAACACCCACGATAAGTTCGAGTCGTGGCCTACAAGGGAGGTTTCTAGACTCTAAGCTTACTATATGCAATGCATTTTATCTGGCCATCCTTGCCCAAATACACCTATATACCTATCGATACGTGGTGACTTGGTTTGATATACCGTATAGGTGATAATCGAAAACCTCAACTCACTTCTCTGAAGTCAAAATTAACCAGTTTGATCTCTAGTTGAGAGGTGGCGCATGATGCTGAGTAAGGACCCACTTAAATACCTCTCGTCCAGAATAGACGTAGTCTATTCCCCTCATACAGTAGGGTACAATGGGGCATGATCTCGCTTAGGCACCGGTTTTGATCAAGAAGTGCAATTGATATACTTAGATTATCTTTTACATACCTATGGGTACGAGTTAAGAGTTGTAGCTTTCATAAATGGTTTGGCATCCCACGAGGGGACCGACCACGTACTAGTACTACGTTGGCAATCGGGACATGTAATTGTGTGGTTTACAATAAGTAAAAGGCTCAGGTTACTCCAGCCTGGGTGCATCAATATACCTCTCAGAATCACCTGATCAGACGGTATTGATGCCCCAGTTTGATATACCCTAAGGTACGTGACTGGAGTTGTGATTTTCATGAATGACGTCGCATCTCCGAAGAGACCGGGCCACTCACTAGTACCACGTTGGCTATATAAGACGTGTAAGTGTGCAAAACAGTAAACGTGCATGTGGTGTGTGCAAAACAGGATGGGGTGTGCCCGGGGCCTTTTCCAAACAAATGGGCCCATGGGCTAGATCAAACCACCAAAATATGGATATTAGAAAATGTGATCATATAACATAAATATCCAAAACATCAAGATCAAGATTAAAGCATGCACATCAAAATGTATATCAATCAAGATCATGTCATATCAGACAGGCAATCAATCAAGGTAGTGGAAAAGAGAGTAAGATGATCAATCAATCAGGACCGCACTAAAAAGAAAATCAATCATCAATGAGCACAAGAAACACCAACAATTTTTTTTTTTAATTTTTTTTAATTTTTTATATATTTTTTATAGTAGACTGGTAGCATTTTTAGCACAAAAATTCCCTTGCCATATTAGTTTGCTACTCAACCAATCTTGTAAATAAGAACTTAGGATGTCCTAACCACTAAGTAAGATTTAAAACTTTACTAAAGGTTATTGAGTTCACGTGGACCATCATGTCGCAAATCCAATGTCACAATCTTCAAGATTTAATAGAAAAGTTTGGATTAAAATTCACATATTTTTTTTTTAGCTTTGATCTAAGGTTTTTTTTTTTAAATGGGTGGCTAAAAAAAATTCTATCGAAATCCCAAATTTAGAATCAAAATTCTATGATGAAATATATACAATTATAAAGCATAAAATTTTAAGAAATTTGAAAAATGATCAATTTTCACCGTTGGGTTTCAATTTTCAAATTAGGAGATCATAGCCATCTAATTTCAACATCGAATATTAAGATCAATTTTTTTGTTTTTAAATCAGATTTTTTCTAGGGAATCTAAAAAGTTGCGGCGTCATATTTCTAATTTAATGCTTCAAATAGACCCAATGACTCCTAGTGAGATTTAATATCTTACTAAGTGAGTCATGATAGCATGGCTTATAAGGTGGGTTTCAACTAAAAAAACAAAAACAAAAAAAAAATTTAGTGTTGCTGGTGCTAACAGCACACATCCTTGTTTTTTTTTTTTTTTAATATATGTGTTGCTGCTACCAACACATTCCTCACCTTTTCTTTATTTTGTATATGCTGTTGCCACAACTCACAACAAAAAAAAAAACAAGCTCTTTTTTTTTTAATGTTGCTGCCAGCAACATAAAACTCAACTCCCTATTTTCGTTTTTTTTAAAGCTCAAATCAATGAACCCATCTTTTGAATTTCCACATATCAGACACTGAAACCTGGAAATAAAAAATTACTGATTCATTCAACCCTGCAAAATAGAGAACATAAGAAACCTTGCTTACAAGAAACCATCATTCAGATCTTCTAAACTCAAGAAGCAAGAAAAAAAACTAAATCTCATTCTATCTAGACCCTAATGGTTCCCACTCGTCAACCTCTTACCGATCTCGAACGAAACAAAAGCATCGAAGCAAGCATGCTGAATCTGTTCGTAAGTGATAGATTCATCATCCCATCTACTCATAGTAACCCACTTTGGTTTCAAAATTTCTAACCCAAGAACCTCTTTAGCCAAACCCTTCAACCCTGCATTCTTAAGCTCCTTCGAACCCAATTGTTCCTCATCCAAATGAAATAAATCAACAATAGTAGCGATCTCCACATTTTTATCGATTCCAACCCCAACAAATGTGAAATTAGAGTTATTAAGAAAATTAATTAAGGATCGATGGATGTAGGATACGTAGTAGATTTGAAATCTAAGACATCTACGACCGATGCATAGTTGAAAGATGGAGACAAGGTTGTTTAAGTTTCAATCGAAGTTTGGGCGACATTCGACACCGAGACCAATAATCAGATGGATAAGTTTGCGACGATGAATATGTTTCGATTTGAAAGATCCAATCGTCTACAATGGAAGTAGTATGTGTGAGGACCGTGTTGATCTACTCTTCAATGGTGATAGAAAATGGTGGCTAGTTTCTACTTTAGCAAAGAGAGAGAGAGAGAGAGAGATGAAGGAGGAGAGAGAGACGTCTCGATCTGTGGGGCATGCGGATCCGCTTTTGACCCTTAAGGTTTGGGATTCGCCACCTAGTTATTACGGTCTAGGAATCGAACATTGACTCTAAAAGGCAAAAGAAACTAATTTACGAAAAATAAGAAATTAAGTCCGGGGATCACGTTACAGGGTTGGAAGGTGTTAGGCACCAACCCCGCCCGGCAAACACCGGTCCCTACTAATTCTCAAGTAGAACTACATTGCTAAAAAGACCTAATCAATAAAAGAATAAAAATACTTACCTTTTTTGAACGCAACGATTTTCTTTTCCCTTAGATCTGATAGAATAACTTCTTGTACTGTATTCCTCGCTTCGTTCTCTCATCGGATCTGATTTCTGATCTCCAAGTTGAGGTATCTCTTTGTTAGATCTGAATTCTTTTGATTTGTTTATGGGTTTCTGGGTGTTTTTGAAGGACTTCTATGTATTTTTTAAGCTAAAATTGAAGTATGGATGTTAGGTAAAGAGTTAGGGCTTCAAAATTAAGATTTATGGGAGGCTAGGGAGGCTTTTTGACCTACTTCTCTTAGGGTTTATGATTTGATATGAAAATAGGGTGTGAGGACCCCTATTTATAAATTTTTTTAAAGATTGATTTAGATAGAATTAGTGTTTAATTAGAATTCTTTTAGTTAAAGTAGTGTTTTAGTTAGAATTGTTTTAAGTAGAATTGTATTTTAATTAGAATTGTTTTAGGTAGAGTTATATTTTAGTTAGAACTCTATTAAATAGAGTTATTATTTAATTGAAACTCTATTAGGGTTTTGACTTTTGGTCTTATTTGATTGACTTTAATATCTTGACTTTAGTATTACTTAATTGACTTTAATTTTGACTTTAGTCTTACTAGATTGACTTTAATCTTGCTTGATTGACTTTAATTTTTTGGAGAACCCCCCTCTATTATATCTTTAATTCTTTGGACCCCCAAATGGAGGGGTCCTTAAATAAATATCTTGCGAACCCTCAATAATTTTGCCTTAGAGCCAGATTGATCGATTTTTTTAGTTCAAAATTTTAAATTAATTTCATTAATATTTCACTTTAATTATTTCATATTTTATTTATTAATTTTAAAAATTTTAATTATGAAAATTGTGAAATTATCGTTTTACTCCCAAAGAGGACTTTTCACGTTTTAAGTCGATTTTTTATGTTCTAGGATGTTTTAGAATCAATTTTTCGTAAGGAATTCGATGAAAACATTGGTTTGTATTATTTATGAATTTTTTTGTGTGAAATGGTCGTGAACTTTATGAGGGGCATTTTTGTAATTTTATTAAATTTTGTGAAAATTGGCGAAATGATTTATTTCATTTCGATTTATTATTTTATGTGTTTGAAAAAGTTTTTCTAAGTGTAACGTAGGCTCTAGGGTCTTTTTGATGTTAGGGGTATTTTGGTAATTTGGTCATTTTTAGTGATTTTTATCATAAAACTTCTTTTTGTCCGAAAAATGATGATTTCTAAGCTTCTGGGGTTATATTTTCCTAGCTTAGCGTGGTTTCTACAGTTTTGTCAGTTCGAGATACCTCATCTGGATTTCTGAAATATTTCTGGTAACAAAATAAAGTAATGGAATAAACATCCATCATTGGAAACCGTTGCTTTCGGGTTGAAGAGTTGATTAATCAAGCGAGTGCAAAAATGAGGTGTCTACAGATACCCCTCTTTGACAGAGGCTTGAAGCAAGCTAGATAGCAAACTATTTTGGTAGATAGTGCGATATCCGAATGCCAAAGTTAGTGATAGTTCATTTTGCAGCCTGATTTAGCAATTCGTCAGGATGTTCGGATCCTTGAGCGTAAAACTCTCCTCGAACTAAAAGTTGTCAGGTCTTTGAGCGTGAGCTCTCACTGACAGTATCAGATCCTTGAATTTTAGAGAATTCTCTCTAATTAAAAGTGCAAGTGTGAGTGTATGTATTGTGTGAGACTGAGCAAAGATTGAGAAAAAAAAACTTAGCATAATCTGAGCAAAATTTGAATGTCTTCCTCTACCTACCCTAGGTGAACAAGTAATAAACTAATTTTTTGAAAGTCCTATTCTACCTGCCCAGGGTGAAAGAGTAATGAACTAATTTTTTTGGGAGTCCTACTCTACCTGCCCAAGGTGAAAGAGTAATGAACTAATTTTTTTTTGGAAAGTTCTACTCTACCTACTATGAGTGAAAGAGTAATGAACTAATTTTTTTAGGAGTCCTACTCTACCTGCCCAGGGTGAAAGAGTAATGAACTAATTTTTTTGGGAGTCCTACTCTACTTGCCCAGGGTGAAAGAGTAATGAACTAATTTTTTGAGAGTCCTATTCTACCTGCTTAGGGTGAAAGAGTAATGAACTAATTTTTTTGGGAAGTTCTACTCTACCTACTAGGAGTGAAAGAATGATGAACTAAGCTTTTTGAGAGTCCTACTCTACCTGCCCAGGGTGAAAGAGTAATGAACTAATTTTTTTGGAAGTTCTACTCTACCTACTCGGAGTGAAAGAGTAATGAACTAATTTTTTGAGAGTCCTACTCTACCTGCCCAGGGTGAAAGAGTAATGAACTAATTTTTTTTGGGAAGTTCTACTCTACCTACTCGGAGTGGAAGAGTAATGAACTAATTTTTTGGGAGTCCTACTCTACCTGCCCAGGTTGAAAGAGTAATGAACTAATTTTTTTGAGAAGTTCTACTCTACTTACTCGGAGTGAAAGAGTAATGAACTAATTTTTTTTGGGAAATCTGATGCTTAGATCCTTGACTTATAAGTGATGAACTTTGACTTTCTTGTCAAACATGCATGTGACTCCTCTCCATTGACAGACCCAATCTATTTCTAACAATTAACTTCCATCAAGACCTTGAGATACAGGATTTTCCCTTTTAACTGGTAAGATTGCTTCCATATCATACAAGAGTGACTCTAGTACAAGACTGTATTGAAGTGTAATATGTCCATAATGCGAATGGTAACTCCTATGGCCTATCCCGGTGTGATGTGTGATTGACACATTTTCACGATGATTGTCTTGAGATTTTTACTGGCTGCTTCAACTATTCTATCGATTTTAAAATTCCAGCACTGATACATTTTATAATCCCTCCTCTGACTATGTTAGTCAATTCTGGTTTGTATATGTGGTGTTCTCACAGGATGGGTATATATTTCATATTGAACAACACTCCGAATTTAACCGACATATCCTCATAGGACCATGTAAGCAAGTCTTTTGAATTTTCTAAATCATCTCTTTGTGCTCCTCTGGGGATAAGTTAGTTCCAATCTGAATTTCTTGGGAATTATTTTTGTTTCGAGGTCAATGACCTTTAGTTCCTCGAGCAAGACATTTATCTTCTCATTCAAGAGGGGGTTCCTTATTAGACGAATTTCTCTTTGAAGCCAGTTATTAGTTAACTCGTTAATGTGTTCAAGGTATTCAAAAATTTTCTTTATTCAATTAAATTTAGATAGGGCGACTGACACCATTGCATACTCGACAAACTAACTTGACTAGAACAAAATAAGAAATAAAAAGATAGACTTAATTACTGAATTGATAGAAAGAACTGGAGAAAAGACTCATAAACAATTAAAAACAATCCACAATGGGCTTGATTACAAACTGAGGACTCGAGAAACTATTTCTAAGCTATTGGACTAAGTCTTCTTCTTCAGACTTACTTCTTCTCTCTTGGCCAAGACTGCGTTTGGTGGTGAAAACCTTATTAGGAACTATCACTCTAGTAAGAGGGGGCTAGGAGGTTTATGATTAACTGATCGGATGAGAAGGATATGGTCAAACGAGAGTTAAGTATTGGATATCATGTTCAAAGTCTGAGGAGATTTGTAAATGGGTAGAGGGTTGGTAGTAACATTTGGCTGCTCAAGGGTAGGGATAGTAACTTTTTTGGCGTCAATGAGGTATTGAACTGTATGATGAAGAGCAACGCAACGATTAGTAAGATGACCGGAATTTTGATGAAACTCACAAAATAGGTTGGGATTGTGAGAAGTGGGGAGTGGATTTGGTAAAGGTCGAGGTTGGAGAGGTGCAATGAGCCCTTTACTTAATAAGTTTCTGAAAAACAATGCTTAAAGGCATACCAAGATTGGTGAATTTCGTGAAAGACTTTTTGAACTTGTTGTCTGAAGGATTGGAAAGGATTCCGTAAGCGAAAGCATTTTCCAATTGGCTACCAGCTTGCAATAGAGACTCGAATGTAAGAAGGTATTAGGAGACTAGATGTCGGGCATACCCTTGTGAGAGGTTTTTTAAGATAATTGCTACTTATTCTTTCTCTGAAGGTCTATCCCACATTTGTGCAGCCTTGGCTCTCCAACAATCGATGAAATCAGTAAATATTTTCCCATTCTTTTGTTTAGTTGACTCCAAGTCCTTTCTTGAAGTTTCAATTTCGGTACTGTATTTGTAATGATGCCAGAAAGCCTTTGACATATTCTCCCATGTACCTACTGTAGTTGGGTCCTTAGACATCAGCCATCGTAGAGCTGATCCTGACAGAGTTTGTTGAAATAGTAATGTCATATGTTCGTCGCTAAGCCCCAAAGTACGCATATTAGTGACAAACACTTTAAGATGCGTTTTTACACAACCTACCCCACTGAATTTGTCCATTTCAAGCATCACAAACTTCTCTAATAGATGAATTCTAGGGATACGGTTCAGAGTTTGAATGCCTGCTGCAATTTCATCGATACCCTTTATACTCTTCATAGCTGACTCCAGTTGAGACATTGTGTTGGCTAACACTGGATTCTCATCAATATATTCTTCATCTCCATCATGTTCAAAGACTTCATGGGTACGTCTCGCTGTATTTTCTTCTACCCTTTTTTCCTTTAGGATCATCAATGGGATTGCTAGATCCGCGTTGTAGCTTTATTACGGGCACGAGTCAAGAGTTGTAGCTTTCATAAATGGTTTGGCATCCTACGAGGGGACCGACCACGTACTAGTACTACGTTGGCAATCGGGACATGTGGCTTACAATAGGTCAAAGGCTCAGGTCGCTCCAGTCTGGGTGCACGGATCCGTTTTTGACCCTTGAGGTTCGGGAGTCGCCACCTAATTATTACGGTCTAGGAACCGATCAATGACTCTAAATAAATAAAGAACTAATCTATAACAGAAAAAATTGAATTCGGGGATCACATTATGGGGTTGGAAGGTGTTAGGCACCAACCCCGCCCGGCCAAAGCCGGTCTCTACTAATTTATCAAATAAGTTACATTGTTAAAAAAAAGAAATTATACCTTTCCGATAGCAAAGACCTTGTTCCCTCAGATCCGACAAAAACTACTTCTTGTACCATACTCCTTGTTTCGTTCTGTCTCCGGATTTGATTTCTGATCTCCGAGGCAAGGTATATCTTTTTTTTTTAATCTGGATTCTTCGAGTTTGTTATGGGTTTTGGAGTGTTTTCGAAGGACTTTTAAGTGTTTTCTAGGCTAAAATCGAAGAAGGGATGTTAGGTAAGGAGTTGGGGCTCCAAAACAAGGGTTTGTGGGAGGCTAGGGAGGTGTTTGACCTACTTCTCTTAGGGTTTATGATTTTTTTTACAAAAATAAGGTGTGAGGACCTCTATTTATAGATTTTTTTAAAAGTTGATTTAGATAGAATTAGTGTTTAATTAGAATTCTTTTAGTTATAGTTGTATTTTAGTTAGAATTATTTTAGGTAGAGTTGTATTTTAATTAGAATTGTTTTAGGTAGAGTTATATTTTAGTTAGAATTCTATTAAATAGAGTTATTATTTAATTAGAACTCTATTAGGATTTTGATTTTTGGTCTTATTTGATTGACTTTAATACCTTGACCTTAGTCTTACTTGATTGACTTTAAGATTTTGACTTTAGTCTTGCTTAATTGACTTTAATTTTGAATTTAGTCTTACTTGATTGACTTTAATACCTTGACTTTAGTCTTGTTTGATTGACTTTGATTTTTTGGAGAATCCCCCTCTATTATATCTTTAATTCTTTGGACCCTCAAATGGAGGGGTCCTTAAAGAAATATCTTGCGAACCCTCAACAATTTTGCCTGAGAGCCTGATTGATCGATTTTTTTAGTTGAAATTTTAAATTAATTTCATTAATATTTCACTTTAATTATTTAATATTTTATTTATTAATTTTAAAATTTTTAATTATGAAAATTGTGAAATTACCGTTTTACCCCTAGAGAGGACTTTTCGGGTTTTAAGTCGATTTTCTATGTTCCAGGATGTTTTAGAATCAATTTTTCGTAAGGAATTCGATGGAAATATTGGTTTGTGTCATTTATGAAATTTTTTTGTGTGAAATGGTCGTGAACTTTATGAGGGACATTTTCGTAATTTTGTCAAATTTTGCGAAAATTGACGAAATGATTTATTTGGTTTTGATTTGTTGTTTTATGTGTTTGAAAGAGTTTTCTTAAGCGTAACGTAGGCTCTAGGGTCGCTTTGATGTTAGGGGTATTTTGGTAATTTGGTCATTTTTAGTGATTTTTATTGTAAAGCTTTTTTTTGTCTAAAAAATGATGATTTCTAAGCTTTTAGGGTTATATTTTCCTAGCGTAGTGTGGTTTCTACAGTTTTGTCAGTTCGAAATACCTCATCTGGATTTCTAAAACATTTCTAATAACAAAATAAAGCAATGGAATAAACATCCATCATTGGGAACCATTGTGATCGGGTTGACAAGTTGATTAATCAGGCGAGTGCAAAAATGAGGTGTCTACATCTTGCCATATCTAAAATGGCTTCGAGCATCAGGCTTCACTATTGATGCCTACTCTCCCCTTCTTCGGCATTTCCTAGTCCACAGTAGAACTGATCTTCTCTTGATCCATCTGAATCACACCTTTACTGATCCAATAGCCAAGAAATAACACTTTTGTTTGAGCACCATTTCACGTATGCTTCTTTTCTAGCTACACCCAGAATATTGTACTGAAGTGCCTCAATGCTCCTCCAGTGAGTTACTATAAACGATTATGTCATCGAGGTTTGGAACTACAAACTGGTCAAGGTAAGGGTTTGAGTTATCCATTTAAGTGCTACACAAGACCTGAATTAGGATTCTATTCATAGATAAGTGACTCTTTGTGTACGTTATGGAGTCTCCACTCCATGTTGAAAGCTCTTTCAAATAGCATGAGCGTTGAAAGTCTGAAATTAGACTAGAGCGTTAGATTCTTTTTAGTTTTTACTTCTTTCAAAGGGGAATGAATGGAATGAAGAAAAGAAGAGAGGAGGCTCAATGTAATATGAGTTTGTCTCTTGAAAATGGTTTTCTTTCTTTACTCTCTTGAAGGTCTTTTTCTCTATTTTATTTCATGGTATCAGAGCCAAAGAATTAGGGTGCTGGAACAATAACCCAACAACCATTCAATTGGTTCCTGTCTGCTTTGAATTTGTATATATTTATTTTTTATGACCGATAGAAATGGAAACTCTTTTGTTATATGCCCTATACCCAATTTATTTGGTAGATCCTAACACGAATTATGTACACAATGAGGATCACAATCATTGATACAGTTTGGATACCAAGCTATCTTATCAATCTATTAACAAAAAAAAGCCTTCGATGTAGTGATGAAATTGTGATACATAATCAATCCTATTTGTTTTGTTCATTACTAAAATTCATCGAATCCTATCAAATATGAATATTTATCCTTTGAATTACTCATATATATATATATATATATATATATATACGGGGGGCGTTCAATGGCAAACTTTTTCGCAAAACATTTATCAAAACATAAGTTAGAAGTTTTGGAATGGGCTGATTTTTGGTGAGGATGATCTCTACGGTGAGGAGATCATCATCACCAAAAATCAGCCCATTCCAAAACTTCTAACCCCAAAATGGACGGTCCATGATTTTTCAACTTGTAAACATGGGTTAGAAGTTTTGGAATGGGCTGATTTTTGGTAAGGATGATCTCCTCACCAGTCCATTCCAAAACTTCTAACTCATATTTTGAAAAATGTTTTGCCAAAAAGTTGGCCCTTGAATGCCACCCTATATATATATCCTATGAATTTCATTTCGCACCGGAAACTATTCTAGGAGAAGTTCGAATCCGTTCCGTTCGGATATTGATCGGTCTTGGTTTGACATGGTTTACGCGTTACTTGTTCCCGGAAGAGTCAATATCTCCATTAGCTAAACCCTTTCTTACCCTGCCTTTGGACTCGTATTTTGTTCGTACACAATCAACGGAGGCCTCCCCGACATATGTTGCAACGTCTCCAATAGCATGCTCTTACTTCGTCTTTCCCTTAATAAGTCATCAAATTTGGTGCTTTTCGATCCCCAGTTGCTATGGGGAACAAAGGACGAAATACAATCGATTCCTCCATTTAAGTGGTTCTCGCTTCTCCTTGTTTCTGTTCCTAACTCCTCCCCGGGTAGTTCCCAATGTTTGGCACTTTCCATACTTCGTGGGTGCAACATCAACTAATTCGCTCATGATCAAGTTACAACCTAAGATCTATGACCATATTATGTTAACTGTTCGTATTTCGTTCATTCCATCGGTATGCTCCCAGGTACCTGTAATTGTGATCCGTTTGCCAGAACCCAGGGGTCTTTCTGTGGAAACCACCAAGAACAATCGCCATTTTTTTATATGGTTTTTCTGCTTCTCACAACTACTTTTTCCATACTTCTGGATATATGGTGCCAAATCGTCGCCCGTTTCCCTATTTCTTTCGAACTCCTGTGGGTAGATTTTCACAGAAGGTCCCGTGGGTAGACAAGAGGCAATTGGACCCCCTGTTCTTCTTCTCCAATTCTCAATCCTATGAATCTCTACTTCCACTCAAGCAGCAGGCTGCCAACCTACCGTGGCCCTGTTCCTGCATTTCTGCTTCCCAACTAGACTGCTGTAGGCGTTGACACAACCAGTCATCGTTAGCAATATAGGCTTTATCGATCATAGCAAGATCAATAGTATGGATTAACAGCTTAAAGGATAAAAGGTAGTTAAAGGGTAGCGTAACGAAGGCCCGATCGTGGATAGGGTCGAGTGTGGCGGTCTAAAAAGTAGATAAGTAGGATTGACTTCTATCAGCTTTCTGAGAAAAAATATCCGTAGCTGCTTTAGGACCAAATATTGAGACTTCTTGGCTTTATTAGGCCTTTCTATTCTGCTTTACCAAATAATCAAAAAGGTGGTACTGTTCCGCTTTAGCATAGATGGAAAGCTCTTCCTTTAGCCGCTTTAGCATAGATATATAGCTTTTTCTTAGGCTTTAGGACGAGCGTACTCGATAAAACAATGAGCCTCGACAGCGAGCATTAAGGACTAATCCCTCGAGCTAGAAGGCCGATACTCAATCACAGAATCGAATCGAGCAAGGGCGAGCGATCGAGCTTTTAGCTCTGGAGCGAGCGATGGCCTACGAACGAACGCTAGCTATATGCTTGAAATAGTATCCTCTCATATTACATTGACCCTGCCTCTGCTTGCTGCTGTATCTCCGGGTCATGTGCGTACATGCATCCACTGGTCGGTGAATGAAACTGCCTCAAACACCCGCGATCTGAACAAGCTACTACCGCTACACGCGGGACGTGGATTGGTGGGAACAATGGTGCTAGTGCATTGAGAAATCAATCAATGAAAGGGGGTTGTAAGTTGCTGGATCAACGTATGCTTCATCGGTTTTGAAATAAAGAAACCACTAGTGCCGCTACTGGCTACCGACCTGGAAGGGATGTTGGACAAGACGGTGATGGATAAGCTATTGATGGTGCCGGTACATAAGCCAGATCCCATGGATCTGCTTCAAGCACTCGATCTGTTCCCTCGGATTCTAAAAAAAGTGTAAGAAAGCAAATGGAGGGGTCCAAAAAAGCTACCGAAAGTTATGAAAAGCGAAAAGTTATGTGTGTATAGTTTACCTAGTAAAACGCCCCAATATGTGTATAGCTTCCTGAGTGAAACGCTCCATGCCCGTCGTGTGTCTGGTTTGCCTAGTAGAACGCACACTACTGTTTCTAGTTTCCAAATACAAATGCTCGGCCTGTCTCTGCTCCTGGTGGATCTTGGTCTCGATATGGAAGGGATGCCAAGCGAGATGCTGGTAGGTCCGCCTCTATCTATGCTGCTGGCTTTGGAACTGTCTTTACTAAATTGAAACTGGAAATGATAATCCGTATATAAGCCGAAACTGCCCTATAATCGGCGACGGGGCATAGGTGAATTGCCCCTGTTGAAAAGACTATGTGTAAGCTGATGCCAATCATGGGCACAAGTGAATTGCCTCTAAGAAGTGGCACGCGGTAGCATTAGCGTAGGGTACGGAAGGAATCTATTCATTGCAAACCAGGAACTGAGCTTAAAGGCCAGGAACCGCGATCACAGGTTTTTAATAAGTAGAAAATCTCGCCTTTGAATAGATATTCCGTTGGTTGAAATTGAAAGCAGTCGATCCCGGTGTCCGATGCAAATAATTCACCCTCCTTCCTTCCATATGCAAGCCACGGGTTCATCGAGAAATGACTTCATTGCATCAGCGCATATAGCTGTCAATGTTGGTTCATTGAATTCGGGCGGGAAAGGCCCGGGAGGAACAACAAATGAAGAGGCGTACCGGCGGCCCGCTCCTATGGAGGTTGATTCTCACTGGTTTCTCCTTCGGACCCTGCTCCTCTCTCCTCGCTTTCCCCGTTCCGGGTCGATCGATCACGTAACTAGAGAAGGGAGACTGGAGTTGATCAACGGATACTGCTCAACCCTTAGTCACTGGACCGATCCCTATCTATGGTCGATTTGATTGGCCTGACTTCTTCATTCACTGAATCCCCTAGCCTTCCTTGATCCCAAGGGAATGAAACTCTCCCCAAGAATAGAACTAGGATGGGAAAGGATGGGCATAGACAGATTAGAGCAATCCGAACTCTCGACAGAATATAAAAGAGGACCGCAGGCCTGTGTAGACACCTCAACGAACTCATGTGGACACTCCTCAGCCCGAGGACAATCTCTCAAATACACATTAAGATTCAGACCCGTTTTTCTTTTCTTTGCTGATTCCTCTCAATGAAATTTGCCATGTTGCACTAAGTTACTTACGGATGTATGCATGCAGTCCGGGAACACTTTGGGGTGAACACCCATCCGAACAAGTAGGGTCAATAGTTCAGCATTTAGGCCGTAACATTTAGCAACAAAAAAATCTTTCACCCAACAAGTGCTCTCCGAACCAAGCTAGATAGTCTCCTATCACTAGGCTCACCAACCAACCTGGACTTGGATTCTTATTATTCCTACCGGATATCAAAACCATAAGGATTGTTTCCAGCCATGAGTTCCCATATGACATAAGCGCTTTTGGGTGGGGTGGGCCATCATTTGCCAGGTCTTTGAGTGCCCGTCGTACCACGTGGTTGGTGCACTAGGCTGATCGAGACTCGACTTTTCGGATCTGGCACCTGCGCCCGGCCCGGTCTGCCAGCTCTGAGTGGCTCTACGTCCGGTCGTGCGTGGTATGTTCGCGATTCATACAAATGGAACGCATCGCGTACTATAACCTTCCTTTATTGGGCTGGGCCATTCCATCAAATCTTTGAGAAAGAAGGGGCCCAATCTCGTATTTTATGGTCGGCGTGGCGATAGGCTTCGCTTCTACGACTGGCTTCCCAGCCGTTGCAAACACTGAGCGAGAACGGTAAGGGGCGCACAAACAATGTCGTTGCGCGGGGATACGACTCACCAAGCTGGGGTAAATAGAGCCGTCCGACCCTACAAGATTAAGAATGCGAAGGCCTTTCCTTCGAAAGGAGACCCGGGAAAGAAAGAGCTATGCTATTGACCGACCCTTTCGTAGTGACTTCGAATCAATAGGCCTCCTTTTCTCATTTTGAATGAGGCGGGCCAAATAGAGAATGAAATGCAGAAATAGGGGAAGGGGGATGGTCGCCTTTTTTTTGGTTTAAGGGCTGCTCGCCCTACCGAAGTACCAAAGGCTTTCGGGGCTGTAAACACCTCATTTTCGCATTCGCTTGATTAATCAACTCATCAACCCGATTGTGACGGTTCCCGATGATGGATGAATATACCAATGTTTTTTTATTTGTTACTAGATATGTTTCAGAAATCCAAATGAGGTCTCTCAAGCAAGCAAATCTTTAGAAATCATGCTATGTTAAAAAAACCTAGAAATCATCATTCTTAGGATAAAAAGAAGTTTTACGAGAAAAATCACTAAAAAATGATCAAATTATCAAAATACCCTTAACATCAAAACCTCCCTAGAGCCTACATTATGCTTAAGAAAATTCTTTCGAATATATAGAACAACAAAGTAAAATCCAATAAACAATTCTGCAAATTTTCACCAAATTTGATAAAATTACGAAAATACCTCTCATAGGGTTCACAATCATTTCATACCAAAAAATTCATAAATGATACAAATCGATAATCCCATCGAATTCCTTACGAAAAATCGATTCCAAAACATCGAAAAACAACTCCTTAACACAAAAGTCCCCTTCGGGGGCAAAACTATAATTTTCTAATTTTAAAAATTTAAAATTCTGAAATTAATAAATAAAACATTAATTAATGTGAAGTGAAACTTTAATAAAATTAAATTAAAAATTTGAACGAAGAAAATCAATCAATCAAACCCTCAAGCAAAATTGTTGATGGTTGCCCACTTATTTAAGTGGAGTCCCCTGATATTTATTAAAAGACCCCACCATCTGGGGTCTAAAGAATTAAAATATAATAAAAGGGGGTTCTCCAAAAATTAAAAATATATTATTTCATTATACGTAAGAATTAAAATCCTAATATAAAGAAGCCTAGTCAATCAATTAAGACTTAAGTCAAAACCCTAATTCACCTTATCTAAAAGAAACCTAATTAAATACCAACTTTTCCAAAAAAAACTATAAATAAGAGCCGCCACAACCCAATTTCGTAGGTCAAAATAAATCCTAGGAAAAGTAGGTCAAAAAGTCTCTTTAACCTTCCCCAAACCCTAATTTTGGAGTCCAAACCCCCTACCTATTATCCAAACCCTAATTTGTATTTAAAAAACTCCCATAAACCTTCTAGAAACACCCAAAAAAACCTTCAAAAAACATAAAAAATACTCAGATCTAGAAGAAAGATATTTCAAATTGGAGATCAGAAACAAATCCAATGATGGAGGAATAACAAGAAAACTCATACAAGGATACTCTCTGCCAGTACTGAGGGAACCGTCGTAATTTGGTAGGTAATTTTTTTATTTTTATTTTATTAATTTTTAGATTTATTTTACAATGTAGTGTTATTTGGGAAAAAGTAGAGACCGATGTTTGTCGGACAGGGTTGGTGTCTAACACTTTCCAACCCCGTAACCTGATCCCCGGGCCTGTTCTCCGTGTAGATCAATATCTTATTTATTTTAGAGTCAATATTCAGTTCCTAGATCGTAATAACTAGGTGGTGACTCTCAAAACTCAAAAATAAAAAACGGATCCGCACACCCCTATAGACACCCCATTTTTGCATTCACCTGATTAATCAACTCGTCAACCCGATTGCGACGGTTCCCAATGATGGATGAATATTCCAATGCTCTATTTTGTTGTTAGATATATTTCAAAAATTCGGATGAGGTATCTCAAACTAATAAAACTATAGAAACTACGCTATGCTAGGAAAATATAACCCTAAAACATATAAATCATCATTTTACAAACAAAAAGAAGTTTTACGATAAAAATCACTAAAAAATGATCAAATTACCAAATACCCCTAACATCAAAACATCCTTAGAGTCCATATTACGCTTAGGTAAACCCTTTGGAATATATAAAATAACAGATTGAAATGAAATAAATCATTTCGCCAACTTTCACCAAATTTGACAAAATTACAAAAATACCCCTCACAGGATTCACATTCATTTCATGCAAAAAAATTTATAAATGACACAAACTAATAATCCTATTGAATTTCTTACGAAAAATTGATTCCAAAACATCCTGGAACATCGAAAACCGACTTGAAATGCAAAAGTCATCTTCGGGGGTAAAACGATAATTTTTAATTTTAATAATTTAAAATTTTAAAATTAATAAATAAAATATTAATTAACGTAAAGTGAAATCTTAATAAAATTAATTTAAAAAATATGAACCAAGAAAATTAATCAATCAAGCCCTTAGGAAAAGTTGTTGATGGTTGCCTACTTATTTAAATGGAGCCCCCTTGATATTTATTAAAACACCCTTCTATCTGGGGGTCCAAATAATTAAAGATATAATTAGGGGATCCTCCACAAAACTTAAAAATATATTCTTTCATTGTACGCAAGATTAAAAAATCTAATTTAAAAGATCAAGTCAATCTCATAAGACTTAAGTCAAAACCCTAATCTAAAAAATGTAGTCAATCAAATAAGACTTAAGTCAAAATCCTAATTCACCTTATCTAAAAGGAGATCTAGTCAAACCCTAATTCTTCAAAAAAATCTATAAATAGGAGTCTCCACAACCTAATTTCGTAGGTTAAAGAAAATCCTAAAAAAAGAAGGTCAAAAAGCCTCCCAAGCCTTCCCTGATTTTGAAGTCATAACCCTTTACCTATCATCCAAATCCTAGTTTTTGTTAATGAATTCTCAAAAACTCTTTACAAAATACCTAGTAATTCATCGAAAAATTTAGGAAACATTTAAATCTAAGAAGGAGATACTTTATCTTGGAGATCTGAAGCGGATCCAGTGAAAGAAACAAAATGAGGAGTATCTTACGAAAAATCATTCTACTAGTTCTGAGGGAGCAAATCATTGTGATCCTATAGGTATATATATTTTTTATCTTTTTTTATTTTATTTATTTATTTTAGATTGTTTTAGCAATGTAATCTTCTTGAAAATAGTAGAGACCGGCGTTTGTTGGGCGGGGTTGGTACCTAACACCTTCCAATCCCGTAACGTGATCCCCGGACTTAGTTTCTTTTTATAGATTAGTTATTTTTATTCATCTTGAGTCAATGCTTGGTTCCTAGACCGTAATAACTAGGTGGCGACTTCCAAACCTTGAAAATCAAAAGCAGATTCACACACCCTGCGGATCGAGGGCGTTTTCAGTGGCGACTCCACTGGGGATTATTGAGGATCAGACTTGAAAAGTCCCAAGTATGGGAAGCATTGCCATAACGACTTAGTTATTTTATTTTATTTTATTTGTTTCTTTGTTTATTTTTATTTTTTATTATTCTTTTTTACTCGATTATTGATTACTTGTTTGAATAGTTAATATTTTGTTTTGGCACATTTTTTTATGGTTCAATCTAAGGTCACTCAGAATGACCTTAAATAATGCAGGATTTCAAGAGGGTAATGATATGAAATAATTGATTGTTGACCCATTTTTTTATCTAGTTTATTTTAATTTTTGGGTTGTATTATCTTCTCTCGACATTAGTTGGATTAATTTTGAGTATGTTATTTTGGACTATCACTTTCCATGATTTAATCTAGGGTCATTTGGGATGATCCTAAAGAATGAAATATTCACATTGACATAAGAATTGAGGATGGAATGATAGTGGTTGGGATGAGAGTTATGGATTTTTTTTTAATTCTTGGCTGAATTTTTTTAGCATGTTAATATGCATGGGTGATAAGTTGTGAAAATAAATTATTTGTGAGTGATGTGTTAAGAAATAAATTTTTTAAAATATTTTTTGGGATGAGGATAGAAGTCCAAGAAAAAAATCTCAAAAAATAAAAAATAAAAAAAAAGTATTTTTATGCGTGGTGTGCCGTTAGTAAAAAATAATTTTTTATTTTTCATCTTCTTTTCAAATAAATTATTTGTGAGTGATGCGCTAAGAAATAAAAAAAAATTACATTTTTTAATATTGTTTGTGATGAGGAGAGGATTCCAAGAAAAAAATTAAAAATAAAATAAAAATTTTGCGTGGGGTGCCAATAGTGAAAACGTTTTTTTTCTTATTTCTATCTTCTTCTCCAATGAGAAGAAGATGATGAAAAATAGCTAAAAGAGAGAAACATCTCTCTCTCTCTCTCTCTCTCTCTCTCCCTGTTTATTGATTCTTATCAATAGCGATTTCAAGAATTCTAATTTGGATTTTAATATTCAATCTTAATCTTGTCAACAATGATCAAAACGAAGAAAATATCAAGAAATCTGAGTTCTTGAAAAAAAATGAGAATTTTCTTTTCTTAAAAAAAAATAAAAATAAAAAATATATATCAATTTGTTAAAAAAAGAAAAGAAATTCATAACTTTCGATCCCTTTAAATATCATCCTATCCTCGATTCAATATTCATTAAAATCTCAATTTATTTTGGATTGCCCAAAAGGGACCCTTGATTGGATTATAATAAAAAAAATTTCTTTTATTTGGATTAAAAATAAATTTTTCATCCATGCTTATTTCTATGTTGGATCATACGGATTATTCTTGTGCTATAAATTTTGCCCATCTAACATGTTATATTATCTTGATATACATATTCTTGATGTACATGCCTTGATTCGATCTTTGATGTTATGAATATTGTGTATTTCTTGATCAATAATTGGAATTCATACTCTTGTGATCTAGTTTAGGCCCATGAGCCTATTTATCTGAAAAATGTCCCGAGGACACCCCACCCTGTTTTGCACACACCATTAGCATGCTTATATTGTTGCATTGCATGCTTGCATGTCCCTTATAGCCTACGTGACACTAGTGTATGGTCCGGTCTCCTCGTGAGATGCGACGTTATGCATAAAAATTACAACTCCAGTCACGTACCTTAGAGTATATTAAACTGGGGCATCAGTACCATTTGATTAGGGGACACTGAAAGGTATATCGATACACCCATGTTGGGGCGACCTGAACCTTTTGTCCTATTGTAAGCCGCACAATCACATGTTTCGATCGCCAACCCTAGACTCGGTATCAAAGTTAATCTAAGTTTATCAACTGCACTTCTTGGTAAAAATCAGTGCCTAAGTAAAATCCTACTGCTGTACCCTATTGTACAAGGGGGATATCAACGTGCAATGACTTCCTTGTTCCACGATATGATCCACAAAGAAATGGAAGTCTACGTAGACGACATGATCGCTAAATCTGGCATAGAAGAAGATCATCTGATAAATCTCAAGAAATTGTTTGACAAGCTGAGGAAGTACAGCTTATAGCTCAACCAAGCAAAATGTGTATTTGGGGAGACATCGGGCAAGCTACTGGGATTCATTGTCAGTAAAAGAGGCATCGAGATAGATCTGAAAAAAACCCAATATATCCTCGAGATGATAGCACCCGTTTCAGAGAGAGATGTTCGGGTATTCTTGGGGAAAATACACTATATTAGTCATTTCATTGCTCAGCTTACACCTATCTGTGAACTAGTTTTCAAGCTACTGAGAAAAGACACGCCGAATAAGTGGAACAAGGACTGTCAGGAAGCATTCGATAAGATCAAGCAATACCTACTCAATCCACCAATCATGGTCCCTCCTACTCCAGGGTGATCGCTACTGATGTACATCTCAGTGCAAGAAATGTTTATGGGGTGCGTTCTAGGGCAACATGATGAATCAGGACGGAAGGAACATGCCATCTACTATCTCAACAAGAAATTTATCGAGTATGAAGCAAAATATTCAATGCTTAAGAAGACTTGTTATGCATTAGTCTCGACATCTCAATGATTATGTCACTATTTACTCAGTTACTCGACTATACTAGTCGCCAAGATGGACCCCCTAAAGTATCTTTTCAAGAAACCAGCATTAACCGGTTGCATAGTGAAATGGCAATTATTGTTATCTAAGTTTGACATCACCTATGTCACTCAGAAGGCTATCAAAGGGCAGGCCATTGTCGACCACCTCGTCGAGCACCCGTTGTCTGACTACGAGTCACTAAAGATGAACTTTTTCTGATGAAGTCATACTACTCACTGAGGTTGAGGACGATAATGAGGAACCAGCCTGAAAAATGTACTTTGATGGAGCAGCTAATCAGAAAGGAAACGGAGTAGGGGCAGTTTTGATCAAGCTAGATGAGTCCTACATGTCGATTGCAATCAGATTGAAATTCCAATGTTCGAACAACGAGACAGAATATGAAGCATGCATAGCAGGGTTGAAAATAACACAGATCTAGAGGTAGATGAAATCGATGTTTTCAGAGATTCAAGTTTAGTAGTCTATCAGACAACGGGAGAATGGAAGACCCGAGAGCAGAAACTGATCCCTTACCACGAGTATCTGGAGGAACTAAGCTCGTGCTTTGATAGGATTTCATTCACGTACATGCCGAGAGCTAAGAATTAGTTTGTAGATGGACTGGCTACTCTTTCTTCTATGATCAGTATCTCGGAAGATCGAGTCATCGATCTGATTGAGATTGAAATTTAAGATGAACCACTTATTGTCAACCTGTCGAAGTAGAAGAATTCAAAGAAAAACCTTGGTACTTAGACATCAAAGCATATCTTGAAGATCGAATCCTCCCCTCAGATGCAACACCAAATGATCGAAGGACTATTCAGAAATTGACAGGACAATTCTTTATCAGCAACGACATTTTACACAAGAAATTGCACCATCAGGTCTAACTTCTTGTGTAGCAAAAGTAGAAGCAAAATGACTAATCGAGATCGTACACAGTGGAGTCTATGGACCCCATATGAATGGTCATATGCTTACTAAGAAGATCGTACGGATGGGATATTACTGGACAACAATGGAGAGTGATTGCTATCAACATGTCCGCAAATGCCACCTGTGTCAGATTTATGCAAACAAGATCAATGCTCCACTTTCAGAACTACACAATATGACTACTATTGGTCTTTCTCGCTTAGGGGCATAGACGTCATCGGGCAGATCTTGCCAAAAGCTGCAAACGGCCATTATTTCATCTTAGTTGCTATCGACTACTTCACCAAGTGGGTAGAAGCATCTACCTATGCTAACATCACGAAAAACAATGTCCTGAAGCTTGTCAAGAACAATATTATCTGTAGATATGGGCTTTCCAGTGGACTAATGACTTATAATGCCAAAAACTTCAAGAACAAGGACATGATTAAGATGTGCAAAGATTTCCAAATTACCCATCACAACTTTGTACCCTACAGACCTAAGATGAACGGAGCAGTCGAGGCAACCAACAAAAATATCAAGAAAATTATCGAGAAAATGGTAGTTACGTACAAAGATTGGCATGACATGTTGCCTTTTGTACTTCACGCCTATCGAACCTCATTCAAAACTTTGACTGAGGCAACTCCATATTCACTGGTCTACGGAATGGAAGTAGTTCTACCTATAGAGGTTGAGATCCCTTCCCTTTGAATTTTGAAAGAAGTAGAGTTTGATGAAACTGAATGGATTCAAGCTCAATTTGATCAATTGAATCTGATTAAAGAGAAGCGCCTTGCAGCTATTTACCACGGACAAATCTATCAGCAACGAATAGCTCGTGCCTACTATAAGAAAGTCAGACCTAGGAATTTCTCGCCAGGAGACCTTGTCTTGAAGAAAATCCTACCAATCCAAGAAGATGCTAATATTATGAGGGACCATTCATCGTACAAAAGGTAATGATTGAAGGAGCTCTAATACTAACAAAAATGGATGGACAAGTCTACTCGCAACTAATCAATGCTGACACTATCAAGAAATGCTACGCTTAAGAACAGATCCTGAGATGACGAAAGGCCATCCTTACTATCCTGAACAAATAATCTAACCTTAGTCAACCCTTTTGAGCCATCAAATTCATTTCTTAACCCGAGATTGGGGCAAGTCAACAACTACAAAATGATATAAAAAATGGTGACAAAAGAAAAGAAAATCAAAGAGAAAATCTAAAAAATCAAAGCATCAAATTACTTCTGACCTGTATGAGGATAAACTGTGAACGGCTAAAAATATAAAAAAAATTTAAAAAATTCAAAAACTCAGATACTTGATATTGGCTAGACCCAAATCTCCAGCCTAAACAAGTTTGAGAGACGCTAGGAGGAGACATAGATCACCTTTTCCAGGTAAAATAAACGAACCCCATGTCTAATCCATTCTAGATAATTCCAGACCTTAACCTTGTAGACACGTGATTTTCGTGATTACGACAGTTACATCTACGATGGTTTGGAGTCACCACTATTCAAGTTGTAAGTGGGTGTGAATGGTCACCCGATGTACATTTTTGGCGTTAGTGACTCACAATGGATAAGGATTGATCGAACCTAAAGATTCAGGTAAGCGGTTCGGTTGGAGAAAAGGGAAGGTGTTACGCACCCTTTTCTCCCCATCAAGTGGCGGTAACCTCAACATAATTCGGTCATTTTTGGTTTGAAAGAACATCGGTAAATAAAGTGCCACGTGGAAGTGTTTGTCCCCTTGATAGGGATTCATTTTCGGCTTGATCATAGGGTCATTTCATTGATGGAAATGACCCTTATGAACCTTTAGCCTTGGGGTCCACTATTCTAAAAAATAAAAACAAAAGAGTAGAAAGAGGGTATTAGAAAAGGGAGAAGGAGAGGATAGAGAGAGAGGGGGTGCTTTGAACCCACCTTGAAGCTCCAAGTTCAACCTTGTTTCTTCACTTCTTCTTCTTTTTATTCTATGCTTCTTAGATCCTTAGTGAAGTATGAGAGTGAAGTTGTCCTTTTTTAGAAAGTGGTATGAGAGAATTGTGGAGAAGAGATGACTAGAGAAAATATCTTTTTTTTTTTGTTGTAAGACCATTGTCCTTCTGTCTCTGATCCCCACCCCAATATTAGTGAGACCAAGATGGCTGACTGGAGTGCCACAAATCCGCTGGTCATGTCATGGCTTCTCAATGCAATTGAGCCTACAATTGCTACCAGTCTTATGTTTATGGCATCGGCTAAACAGGTATGGGCTTATCTCCATGATCTTTATTCCAGAGGAAATGAAGCTAAGATATTCCAGCTTGAATAAGAAGTGAAAAATCTGAGTCTGTGGGATATGACTGTAGCTGAGTACTATACTAAACTTAAGACCATCAGGTAAGAGATCTTCTTCTATCAACCAGTTCCTTCCTGCACTTGTGATTGTTCCTGTGCCCAAGGAAAACAGAGGTTGTGCAAAAGTGCACTTCTCCTTTTTCACGTAGAGCCGGTTGTCCCACACTGCTATCCTAGGTAGGCCCTTGAACACCGTCCGTAGGTGCTCCGTGTGTTCTTCTAGGGTCCGACTGTAGAGTAGACCGCTATTGAATCCGGTTTAGTATCGCTATATAAATAGCGTAGACCACTACAAACGGGTTATTGAAAAGGAGGGTCAATGTAATTGAGAGTAGCTGAGTTCTAAGGAACGAAGGGTCAATGTAATATGAGAGAAAGAAATCGACCGAAAAAGTGCCTGATCGAGTTGGATCCACAGTTTCCATAGGGATTTCACTGAAATATCGTCAAACCGGCGCGGATCCACCTGGCACCGGCACATCGGAAATTTTTCAAGTGTTCCGGGAATACATGTCAAAAAGTGAGGTTTGTAGCATGGTTCCTGGAAATGTTCAATCTTCCAGAGTATACATGCCCCGTTGATCAGGGTCAAGGTCCGTTGGTGTCTTAGCACATATGGATTTTAGAAGCGCTAAGTCCCACACACTTAGGAAGAAGGAAGATGTGTGCGTAAGCCTATGAACTGGGAGGTAGGTGGACACTATGATTCCCCGTTAACTGAATCTAGCTGGAGGACCATTGGAATCGTGGTCACAATTGGATTCAAGAATTTCTCCGGTGGAATGGGATTTTTCAGTCTTTATCGACCAATTGAAACTCTAGCCGAGAACCGGTGAGCTGGCTCTGGTGGAATTCTGGCTGGCTTGATTACCTTGTATGACAGTGGTGGACCAAGCCTATGCCTATTACAGTGCGTCTGAGTCACCCTAGTAATCTAGCCTCGAAGCTCTAGGACTCGACATCGCGCACCAGGCGGCAAGCACCATTCACTTGCTGTAACGAGGCCTGTCAAGTGGAGCCTTCGGAACTGGACTCCACAGGAAGGATATTTGACCTGCCATGAAAGCATTGACTATAAGCTCGGTCGCTTCTCTCTTCTTGGCTCGTTCTCTCCACTCGCTGGCTTACCTCCAGGTTTTCCCGCCTGACCGGAGAAGGACAGATAGTTTGAATCCCCATTCCTGCTCGTCTGCTCGATCCCAGCTCGCCTGCTTGCTTTTTGAATGGAAGAAAATCCGAGTCAAAAGCTCGCACCACAGAAAAGTCGGAAGCTTTAAGCTAAGGATTCAGTCTATAAACGCTCCTATCGTCGTAAGCTTTGTCTCGCTCATACCCGAACATCAAGTACAAAGTAGGCTTGTCTCACTGCTTGCTTGAGTAAAAGCTTGAAGACTGCTTTCCTTCCAACTAGCTAGTTACTGCTTTCCTGTCTTTCTCGCAACTACAGGGCTTTATATTTTCCATACCTTGCTAAAGTGAGTACGACCGTCAAGTAAGAGCAGTTCAGTAAGAGCTCGCTCCGCGACGAACCGACTTGACTCACTTTACGTATGGTCCCGTCCCGCGGAAGCTTGCTTTCTCGCAAAACGTATGGCTCGTTCTTTCCACATAAGGCTCGCTCTGTTGTTCCCCCTACACTCGTTGGCTACACGCATCTTGAAAGCAACGAAGGAAGGTGAGTCACCGGGATGGAAGGATTCAATCCAGCCGAGGGTTCCCCCCTTCGGCTACCTTGATCCAATTTACTTGACTTAACGGGGCCGCCCGTTTCAGGAATGATTGTCCCGAAAAGGGGCCGGGAAACATGCCCCAGCTTTTGCTCAGGCTCTCAGACGAGCGCCCGCCACAGGTTACGGCCCCCCCTACATACACCCATACACCAATGTTCCCACCTGGTAGGCCTTGCTCCCTTGATTATTATCCCCAAGCCGGCTAACCCACGCAACTAGCCCCATTCTTGGGATGCTCAAGCTCAATATCATATTGGTTGTGTTCTACCAACGAGGGTCTGCAAGAGAAAGCACTGAGAAAGAGAGAAGTGTTCCGTATAGATTCGTATATATACTGTGGTGCTATATGATCTTTAGCTATAGGTCTCGTATAGTGTGCTTGCTATATTGAGTTGAGTATATATACGAGTCACGAGTAAGAGGAGGTGGTAACGGTCGATTGATGTTCATATTGGAGTATTAGCTGACTTCAGCGTCACATCAAGGTGACAGGATTCGAACCTATGGCCCTCTGTACCCAAAACAGATGCGCTGACCAGACTGCGCTACACCTCGCCCCCCCACCGGAGTCAGACCACCCGATCGATGAACACTCGAACCGAACTCGCCCAGCAAACGGGGCTTAGTCAAGTCAAGCCGTAGTGCGCTAGTAGCTCAATTACATCGACCCTGACTACACTATAAGCCCCCCCTACGCACAACAACCTTACATGCTTCGGCTCCCTAATCAAGGGCCAACTTCTTTCTAGTGTAGTTTCATCAGGGTCGAAGAGAAAGTGTAGTCAGTTAGGCGCCTACTAGCTAACTATGACTTAACTAACATCACTACTGATATCAAATGGAGTGTAGTCATGTTTTCGCCTGCGTGCGTAAGAGCACACTTCAATTTTTGGAGCTAGGCATAGGGACATGAAAACCAATCCAAGTAATCAACCGCTTTTCTCAAATCTGCCTCCTGACGGAACGGAATGAAACTTTAGAACTGGAATTTAAAAATCCGGCTCGCTCCCGGCTACCTCACCTTCGGCGACCCTTCGCCCGCTTAGAAGTGGATTCGAACCACTGACACAAGGATTTTCAGTCCTTTGCTCTAACCAGCTGAGCTACCTGAACCACTTTCCTAAAGTTTATTTTATTCATCGAATAGCGAGTTACTTGTGTGGAGGATCGATGTAATTGACTACCGAGTTTACGAGGTGAAGGAGCGAAGCTCAAGAACCGAGAGCCGTCCAGTCCCTGGCCGGCCCTCGTTCGGTCAGGTGTTCTTCGCTATAGACGCCACCAAGAAAAAGAAAGAGGCTCTCCGCTCCTAGTCACTAAGTAGTGCTATTCTGTCCTCCGGGGGACTCCACCAAGAGGTTCTTTCTCTCACGTAATTTCGCCCGCCCGTTCCACTTCCGTGCCGGAGGAAATGGGATTCGAACCCATGATACAATCAGATTGTATGTCGATTTAGCAAACCAATGCCTTAAGCCACTCAGCCATACCTCCAGGAAGACAAGAAGAGGGTCAATGTAATATGAGAGACGCTGAGTTCTATAGGGACGAAGGAGGTTCAGGGCTATCTGATCCGATAAACTGCGTAAGCCGTAGCGCGCTAGCGCGCGTACTCTTCCTCTATGAGCGAGACTCTATCCAGATCTATGGATCTCCCCAGCATCCAAGCGAGACTCCATCCAAATCTGCCACTCGTTGGGCGACGCTTTCTTTTTATGCCCACCACTGAATGATGAACTTTGCCAGTCTTCGCCTCCGACCCGACCAGGAGAGAACACACGGTCAAGCCAAGCCCTTACCCGCCTGAATGGAATTCATATCTCCTTCGTCTGGTCGAGAAGGGAGAAAGCCCGGGGAACTGGACCGTGACTCTTCTATTACATTACATTACGGAGAAGTCCATTCTCGTCATGATCGATCCACGTCCTACCATAGTGCCCGGAGAACCAGGCTTGCTTAGCTTACCAAGCTAGCTTACTAAGCTAAGCGCGAAGGATTTTATCGTTGATTGCACGAGCTAGCCAGAAGGTAGCGTAGCTTGCTTCTAGAAGATTCTATAGTGATCCACTGGAATCGGCCTCGGGTGAGGATCTGAAAGAGATTTGCCACTGTTCCAGCCGCCAGGATGCCCAAGATGCCATCAACTGCTAGTTGGATGTATGCCAGAGTCATAACAGATTAAGCGGAATGAGCGCCCTAAACAAAAGAATTAAGAATTCGCACAGGCAGATAGACAAATGAGGAACCCAGATTATGGACAGAAAAGAGAATGAATCAAAGAAAAGATTAAACTTTACAGAACGCCCGAAGGCAGTCAACTTTCTAGCCCGAAAGCTCTAGCCCCCCTAAAACCAGTCTAGAACGACTTTCTTTATACAATAAGGAGCTGAATCGTTTCACCAACGGATTCTGACTCCACTACTTCTATAAGGCTTCAAAGCAAGAGAGGAAGCCACTCGACTAAAAGGTTCGTTCAGGAGAGAAAGAAGTAGGCTTCAAAGCCGTAGCTAGCAGTGTATGAGACTATAAGCAGCGCTGGCGAAACAAAAGGGATAGGGAAGCCGTAAGGCCCATCGGGAGAGGAAGCTATAAAGGCTCACTCGCCCAAAGGCAGAGGGTCAATGTAATATGAGCTAGCATGGGACGCATTCTGTTCACCATAATTATTGATATGATCAACACAATTGTGTTACATAAACAAATTGGTCTATAGTGGTCAACAGTCTCTGGCTTTGGGATGAAAGTATGGTTGATCTCTTTGAGAAGATGGCCTGATCTAAAGAAGGCTTTAATTGTCTCGCAGACACTGGGTCCAACCTCTCTCCAAAAAGATGAGAAGAAAAATTCTCTGTAGTCCATCAGGACCAGGGGCTTTCATTGGGTGCATTTCCATCATAGCTATCAAAATTTATTCATTTGATACAGGAGAGCTTAACTAATGGTTATCAGCTTCACTGATGGTCGTGTAATTAGAGTCTCATTGAGGTCTATATCAGTACTTTCTCCAGATTGGAATCTATTTTTAAGTCTTCAATAAGGATCATGCCCATTGCTAAGGTGTCATATGGGACGGGTATTGTGGTCACCACATTACAGCCAACAAATTCTATCTTTCTGAGCCCAATGAATCTCGTTGGCCTGAAGAAGGTTCTCCCATTCGTCAATTCGTTTTTTTCTTCATTACTCGGTTCAGGGATTGGTGAAAGCATGTGTCTGGCTCTTTGCATATTGGCTATTTCTTTCACTAAATCAGAAAGTCAGTGGTAAACATTTCCAAACACATGTTTATTCCAATCTCTGACCAAGCGCTTTCATTCTTTGCATTTTGAATTGGATCCATTGATGTTCAGATTCCAGGCCTTATAAACAACATTAATAAGATCTGGATGATTCAGCCACATAGCTTCGAATCTAAAAGGCTTTTTTGAAGCCTCAACTCTAGGATGAAAATTGAGGATTATAGGAGCGTGGTCCGATCCCAAGATAGGGAGATGAGTTAGGACCGCATTAGGATAGAGCCTCCTCCACTCATTATTAGCTAGGGATCGGTCCAGACGCTCAGCAATGTTAGCCATGTCTCTGATTTTTCCAGGTATACGGACTTTGAAGCCCAAGTCGATTAAGCCGCAATCATTTATGCAGTCCACAAAGCCACATGATTGAGATGGTGAGTGCATGTTGCCACCGTTCTTTTCTGTTGAGCATGTGATTGCATTGAAGTCGCCGATCAGCATCCATGGTCCTTGCCATTGGTTTGTCACTTGCCGAAGTTCATTCCTAAGTCTACGTCTTAGGAATGCTTGAGCATAGCCGTATACGGTCGAGAGAAGCCATGTCGCGAAGCTTTTTCTATTACAGACATATGGATTACACGAGATGATTCTAATAGGATCTCCACTTCGCAATTTGCTACATTCCATAGAACCAATATACCCCGGGCATCCATCCAATGCATGATTTTCGAGACAGTACGGTCGAGTTCGAGTGCGTATTTAAAGTCAAGTGCGAGATTGACATCCGAAGGCCCAATGAGTGTAAAAGATAAGTTTGAGGGCCTGTTTTGCCAGACAACCTATCGATGTTAGCCCTAATCTCTCTTTTGGTTAAAGTGAGTGCTTGAAGCTTTGTTCTTGTTCGTTAGGGGAGGAATACGTTTTGAAGGACGTATCTTTCATCTCGCTAATAATATCTGAAGAGAGCTAAAAGCAAAGAGCTCACACCGACATGGGAACAGAGCTTCAAGCAAGATGTTCAGTAACAGATGCTGACAGCAAGCATTCCATCGATCAAACACCCATGCTTGGGAAGTCTCTCCTGTCTTTATCTTACCTAGATATGGAAAAAGACTTCAAACAAGTAGCTCGTGGAACATCTCCCACTTGCCCTGCTTTTCTCAATCTTCTATCTCGGACTACGTCATGATCAGGCAGCCACGCAATGTATTTCACTCCTAGCGGTAGGAAGAGAGGAGAGGTTCAGCGCAACATGTCCACAGGTTGATCCCTTGTCTCGACCTCAACCTGATATTTTTATTTGATAAGCACTGGAAGAGATCTAAAAGCAAACATTCCATTGATTGAGTGAGCACCCATTTTTGCACTCGCCTGATTAATCAACTCGTCAATCCGATTGCAATGATTCCCAATGATGGATGTGTATTCCGTTGCTTTATTTTGTTATCAGATGTGTTTCAGAAATCCGGATGAGGTATCTCGAATTGACAAAACCTTAGAAACCACGCTACGCTAGGAAAATACGACCCCAGAAACATAGAAATCATCATCTTGCAGACCAAAAAGAAACTTCACGATAAAAATCACTAAAAAATTACCAAATTACCAAAATACCCCTAACCTCAAAACAACCCTAGAGCCTACGTTACGCTTAGGAAAACTCTCTCGAACACATAAAATAACAAATCGGAATCAAATAAATCATTTCACCAATTTTAACAGAATTTGATAAAATTACGAAAATGCCCCTCATAAAGTTCACAATCATTTCACATAAAAACTTTCATAAATGACACAAACCAACATTCTCATTGAATTCCTTACGAAAAACCGATTCTAAAACATCCTAGAACATTAAAAACCGACTTGAAACGTGAAAAGTCCTCTCCGGGGGCAAAACGATAATTTCACAATTTTCATAATTAAAAAATTCGAAATTAATAAATAAAACATTAAATAATTAAAGTAAAACATTAATGAAATTAATTTAAAATTTTGAACCTAAAAAATCGATCAATCGGACTTTTGGGTAAAATTGTTGAGGGTTCGTGGGATATTTCTTTAAGGATCCCTCCATTTGGGGGTCCAAAGAATTAAAGATATTTTAGAGGAGGGTTTTCCAAAAATTAAAAGTAAATCAAGCAAGACTGAAGTCAAGGTATTAAAGTCAATCAAGTAAGATTGAAGTCAAAATTAAAGTCAATTAAGCAAGACTGAAGTCAAAATATTAAAAATCAATCAATTAAGACTAAAGTCAAAACATTAAAAGTCAATCAAATAAGACCAAAATTCATAATAGAATTCTAATTAAATAATAACTCTATCTAATAGAGTTCTAACTTAAAAATAATTCTACCTAAAACAATTATAATTAAAACACAATTCTATCTAAAACAATTTTAACTAAAACACAACTCTAATTAAAAGATCTCTTAATTAAACACTAACTCTATCCAAATCAACCTTAAAAAAATTCTATAAGTAGAGATGCTCACACCCTATTTTCGTATCAAATCATAAACCCTAAGAGAAGTAGGTCTAGAAGCTCCCCTAGCCCCCCATAAACCCTAGTTTTGGAGCCTCAACTCCTTACCTAACATCCCTCCTTCAATTTTAGTCTAGAAAACACCTAAAATCCCTCCAAAAACACCCCCAAATCCGCAATAAACTTGAAGAGTTCAGATCCAAAAATAAGGAGATACCTTGATCTAGGAGATCCGAAGTCAAATCCGGAGACAGAACGAAGCAAGGGAGTACAGTACAAGGAGTTCTTTTTGTCAGATCTGAGGGAACAAAATCCTTGCTATCGGAAAGGTATGTAATATTTTTATTTTTATCTAGGTTTTTAGCAATGTGATATATTTGGGAAGTTAGTAGAGACCGGCTTTGGCCGGGCGGGGTTGGTGCCCAACACCTTCCAACCCCGTAACATGATCCCCGAATTCAGATTTTTTGTGGTAGATTAGTTCTTTTTATCCATGTTAGAGTCAGTTTGGTTCCTAGACCACGATAACTAGGTGGCGACTCCCAAACCACAAGGGTCAAAAGCGGATCCGCGCACCCCGCGGATCGAGGGCGCTTTCATTAAGCAAAGTAAGGGAATAAGCCACCATTAACAAACAAAATGATGAGGACATGGCTAGCACAAGAGCATGGAACATGGATCCAATTCGAATTCCCATTGGTCCGGTCATAAGAGCACTTGCCAAGAAATTCCAAAATGCATTAAGTAGGCTGATTCAAGGGATTTGGGCTCAAGCATGCATATGGAGGCGCATTGATGGTGATGAATGAAATTTGCAGCCCTTAAAAAGCATGATTCAAGTTCAAGAAAGTAATAGGCTGAAGATTAAGGGACAAAGTCAGAATTAACTCCCTTTAATTGAGGCCAAAATTATCTTAGTCATTAGGTGGTTAATTTTTTAACTTCCCTTTTCTAGTTTGGATAAGTTTCCTTAAGCATGTTTTTTAGGGGTTCTTTAAATTTGTGGCCTTAGTCCTATAAATACGTGGTTCTCGATTATGATAGCCACATCTACTAAGGTTTGGAGTCGCCACTATTCATTTTGTAAGTGGGTGTGAATGGTCACCCGATACACACTTTTTGAAAAAGTGACATTTTTGACATGTAGTGACTCGCGATGGATAAGGTACCGATCAACCTCGAGATCGGGGTAAGCGTCTCGATTGGAAAAAAGGAAAAGTATTAGGCACCCTTTTCTCTTCGTCAAATGGCGGTAACCTCAACACAACTTGTTCATTTAATTAAAAAAAATAAAAAATAAATATCATCCCATCGATGGGAATAATCCTTATAAATTTTTGCCTTAGGGACTACATATGATTTAGAAAAATATTGGCTAAGGTTGAGGGTCCATTCTCATTAGTTGAGAAGGAACCTCATACCAATTGCCTCAAAAATAATTTGGGGATTAAAATTGATTTTGTTTTAAAAGGGATTATAACCCCTATACTTTCAACCAAACCAAGGTCCGATCTATCGGAGATAGGGGAGGGGGAGCATTCATTCTAAGTCCATCTAAAAATGAAATAAAGAGATGAGGGGATAATAGAAGATGGAAGTGGAGAGGGTAGACAGAGAGGGGGGTGTTTTGTTGAACCCACCTTGAAGCTTCAATATTGTTTTCTTTCTTCTTCTTCTTTGAGTCTTCTTGAGTTCTTAGTAGAATATGAGAGTAGGGGTTTTAGAAGATTAGTGTGAGAGTAGAGAAGAGATGAGTGAATAGTAGATTTCTTTTAATATGATACTTGATAAGATTTTTTTTAGTGAGAGTTGGTAATCCATTTTGGAAAGAGGAAGGGGGTATTTATAGATGTTTGGAGGTATTTTAGGGGTATAATGGTGTGAAGAGTTGAGAGGAAGGATAATGGCATTGGTTTTTGAGGATGAGGAGTATGAAATTTGGAGTTAAAAGGAGGGTAATTGTGTAATGGATGAAAATGGGTAGTGTTTAGATCAAATGATTTGGATCCTACCCAAATTCATTTGGGTAGAGTGTTTGGTGAGATGAGGTGAGTGATGATTGATGGAGATAATGGGGGTGTAAGTTGTTAGGTGTTTGATTAAGTGTTAGGTTTATGGAAGAGGTAAGGTATTTAGATTTGAGGAGATGGGTAGTGTAAGAGGTTGGTTGGTTGGATTTTGGGAGAGTTGAGGGGATGATGACATATGACAAAGATGATGAGAGAGTAAAGTGATGAGGTGGTTATTTGATTAGAAGGAAAAGTATGGGAGATGTGGGCTGTGATGTAACTTGGTAAAGGATTTTAGGGGAAGGTGATGGGTTAGGGTGTAGAAGATATGGGTTATGATGTAGGTGGTTGATAGTATTAGAGAAGGGTGATAGGTTAGGGTGTAGAAGATATGGGTTGTGATGTAGATGGTTGATTGTGTTAGAGGAAGTTGATAGGTTAGGTTAGGGTAGGGTATGGGTTGAGGTGATTTTTGGGGAGAGGTGTGAGGAGATGAGGACATGTGTCACCTTTTGATGATAAAGTGATGATTGATTTGATGTGGATGATGGTTTATGGGTTAGGGTTGTGGGTTGGATATGAATTTGATATGGATAATGATTTGTGGGCTTTAGAGTGTTGGACTTGGGTTTTTGAGATGGTTTGTAGGTAGTTTTAGAGTTTAATTAGAATTCTATTAGGGTTTTGACTTAAGTCTCACTTAATTGACTTTAATTTTAGGATTTTGACTTAAGTCTTACTTGATTAACTTTATTTTAATTAGGATTTCACTTTACATTAATTAATATTTTAATTATTAATTTTAGAATTTTTAATTATTAAAATTATAAAATTATTGTTTTGCCCTCGAAGAGGATTTTTTTTCCATTTTAAGTCGTTTTTCAATATTTCAAGATGTTTTGGAATTGATTTTTCGTAAGGAATTCAATGGGAATATTGGTTTGTGTCATTTATGAAATTTTTTGTGCGAAATGGTTGTGATCTTTATGAAGGGCATTTTTGTAATTTTATCAAATTTTGTGAAAATTGGCGAAATGGTTTATTTGATTTCGATTTGTTGTTTTATGTGTTTAAAAAAAGATTTTTCTAAGCGTAATGTAGGCTCTAGGGATGTTTTGATGTTAAGGGTATTTTGATAATTTGGTCATTTTTAGTGATTTTTATCGTAAAGCTTCTTTTTGTCTAAAAAATGATGATTTTTATATTTTTGGAGTTATGTTTTCCTAACGTAGTATGGTTTGTACAGTTTTGTTAGTTTGAGATACCTCATCGGAATTTTTGAAACATATCTGGTAACAAATAAAGTATTGAAATAACCATCCATCATTGGGAATCATTGCGATCAAGTTGACGAGTTGATTAATCAGGTGAGTGCAAAAATGGGGTGTCTACAGAGACACGAATGGCTTGTGGATCCATTTCATCCATATTTGAAAAACGGATAGCACTCTCGTTTCTTTCATCCGTTCTGAGGGTACGACTCCAACAAAATTTCCTTTATCCGTACTAGTGATACAGATAGGATGAACCCTGCCTCACCCGTACTGATAACATAGACCAGTACGAATTTTAAACACTTAAGGCCTGCGCACCCTCTCATTTTCCTTTTCTTCTTCGTTTTCCTTCGGTTTCCCTTTTTCTCTGGCGATTTTCCTTCCCTTCTCTTCATCTTCTTCTTGCTTTCGTTGATTTGGGGCCTTGAAGTGATTGTTGGAATGATTTGGAGCGCGTGTTGCTTTTGGATGCTCGTGGAATCGACTTGAAGCCTTGAAGTATTCGTGAGTAGGCCATACAATTTCCTTTCGAGGTGAGTCATTGATTTTCTCCTTCTTCTTCCCTTCTTTGCCTATTTGTGTGAAGATATGCATTTTGAATTTGCCTCGAACACAAACACTTCCTTTTGTTATTTTTGTTATATTTTTTTCGATTTCTTTATACAATTTTCGAGCATTTGAAACTAACACTCCCACCCTTTGAAATGTTATATTTGAAAACAGCGTGTTATTATTAATTGTTGTTGCCTTGTTTTACCTATTTTTCTTCATTATTTGATCAATATTGCATTATTTGGTGGGCTTTGAGTGCATGGACTGTTGGTAGTGATGGATTTGTGAAATTTGAGGGACTGGGAACTATTTTGGAGGAGAACTTCCCAGGATGTTTGGAATGGTTTTTGAGATTGTTTTGGCAGGGATTTGGGATGGCTAAAAGATTGTTTGAGCAGAGATTTGGGGTGGTTAAGAGATTGTTTTAAAGGGGAAAAGGGTGATTAGGGACTAGATTGGAATTGGTTTGGGTGGAACGGAATGCTGTTTCTAGGGACTATTTGGGTTAGGATTGGGGTGTTTTAAGGGACTGTTTTGGGACTGTTGTAGGCATGGATCAGGGAATTATTTGGGTTAAGAAGCGAGAGGTGTTTTAGATATTAGTTCAAGTGAGAATTAAGGATGGTTAAGGGGTTATTTTGGAGTGAGAATGTGGAGTATTTAAGGGTGGTTTAAGGGGTTAAAATGGGGCTGTTTAGGGGACTGGTTTAGAGGTAGTTTCGAGTGGTTTAATGGAATTGTTTTGAGTGGCTGTTTTCAGGTTAAAAGGTAGGATTGTTTAGGTGGGGAGTGGGTAATTTTAGGGATTGAATTAGAATTGGATTAGAATTGGGTTTGGGGTGTTTTAGGGAATGTTTGGATAAATTGACTTCTCCTTCTCTTTCCTTTGTTTGTTGCCTATCATGCCTTTGATTGTGAAAATATCACTTGTCCTGCCCGTTTTCTTTTCATGTTTCCTGTTGCTATTTGGACTCGCTTTAGGTGCCCACACATTTTCTTTTCTTTTCGTCGATATGGTTTTGGCTAGGTTTACCTGGGTTAGGACTGTCTTGACTGAATTTGGCTGGGTTTGCTAGGTTTGATCTGGTTTTGACTAGTTTTGACTAGATTTTGACTGGGTTGACTAGGTTTGATTAGGTTGACTAGGTAGACTAGGTTGACTGGGTGGACTGGGTTTGACTAGTTTGATTGGGTGGACTAGGTTTGACTGGATTTTGACTAGATTTAACTAGGTTTGATTGGGTTCTGAATGGACTTTGATCGAATTTGTTTGGGTCAAATGGGTAGGTAGGGTTTTGATTGGGTCGACTAGATTTGATGGGTTTTGACTGAATTAACTTGGGTTTAAACTGGGTTAACCTGGATTTGACTGAGCTAAATTGGGTTGATTAGGCTAAATTGGTTGAAACTGGGATGACCTGGATTTGACTAGGTTTTGGGGGACTTGGTTGCTTGGGTGGACTATGTTGACTGGGTTGACTAGGTTTTGACCAGGTTGACTAGATTGATTAGGCTAAATTGGGTTAACTGGGTTTAATAGGTAGGTTGGGTTAAGTCGGATAGTTAGGATTGGCTTCACCAAGATACGTGATCATAAGATATTGGATCTTGATTTGACCAATTGGCGACTTGCAGATGGGTAGAGAGAGGAGGACCCGGGTAGCGAGACATTCTTCGGATGAGGAGGAGGTGGCGAAACTTCAGACCAAGACTCATTTTGCTCTGAGGTCTGGTGTAGTGACGGAGTATGGCTGGCCGAGGCAGCCTTTGCAGAGGCCTGATTCATCTTCAGTGGTTGGCTCTTCTTCAGGTAGTTGGGTGGAGAAGGTTTGTAGTTCTCAAAGTGGTCCAGTTGAGGACCTCCCTCGTAGCAATGGTGGGAGAGGTAGATGTGGTGGCCGAGGTTAGGCAGATAGGGCCGCTGGTAGAGGTCAAGTGGGTAGAGAGGTTCCCAGGGTCAAGATCCCTGAGGAGGAGAACGAGAGTGTACCAGATACCTCTCTTCTTCGTGGGTTAGGGAGCTATGTCTCTATGTTGGTCTGCCTGGATATCCCTACTCCCTATCCTTCGGTCAATTTCAAATGGAGATGGAACGTGTTATTGGCTATTGCTGCATTATTTTCTGATGATATTAGGACACAGTTTGCTACTATGGGTTTCGGTGCCTTCTTGCAGATACCGGCACTTTGAGCTGATCGATCTCTATTTTTGGCTATGGTGGAGAGATGGTTCCCAGCAACGCATTCGTTTCATATGCCTGAGGTGGAGATAGGCATCAGGCCTTCTGATTTTGTTGTGATCACGGGCATAACAATGGATGGAGAGCCCCTACCCCTGACTATGTTGATCTTTCAGGAAGTAGGCGAGCTACTAGGTATTACCAGAGTCCCTGCCTCCATGGTAGGGAAGATGGGACGTATTAGCACGGAGGTTTTGATGGGGTTGTTATTGATAGAGCAAGATGACGGGGCTCCCCTTACCTATCAAGAAAGGACAGCCAAGTTTGGAGATAGGGACTTCGACACAGTTTTTCCGATCTGTTTCCTTCTCCTCATTGGTAGTTGCTTCTTTTTGGAGGATGACTCTTCAATCTCTACCACCTTCCTTTCAGTGATGCATGATATCGATCACATTGGTGACTTTGATGGGGGAGTTGGATTTACAAGACCATTCTTGCTGGCTTGGACCGTGTAGTAAAGGGGATCACTACACCCCGTGGAGCTGGGATCTCCACTCGTTTCTTCTGGCAATTCATTGAGGTAAATAGATCCTGACTTTATTTTTTCATTGTTTCTTCCTCAATATCTTGTTCATTGTCTGACACTTTACACTCTTTCTTCCAGATTTTTTTCCATGTATACTTTCCTTTTTACTTGCCTACCCGCCGTCATCCCGACAAGGATTATCCATTGGGTGCTTTCTGGGCTACTAGAGATGCCAGGGCTATCAGGAGTAGCCCTAGGAGTGCCCGAGCCCACATCAATCGATGTCGTCTCCGAGACGCGAGTATTTGAACTCTTATTTTGTTCTTCTTGACTTGAAACTATCTATGCGTGTTGTCTGATTTTCTCTTTCGTAGATCTTTTCTGTCACTCTTCGAGATCTCTTCCACATTGTTAACGGGAGGCAAGAGGTGAGGAATGCCTATACGAGTAACACCAGGCGACAGCGCTACCCCCATTTCATTGGAGAGCAGAGGTACACATTTTATCTAGGGGAACGCCTATTTTTCCAGCACGATAGGAGTCTTCGTATTCCTGTCGCTCCACCTGAGCCTATCTTGGGGGCTATGACGGTAGATGAGTATCTCGCCCAGTCGATGGGCATTGATGCTACTAGACTAGTGAGGGTTGGGAACTATTAGGTTTGGTTCCGAAAGGCATACATCGGATGCATCATGCCTGTGGTCACTGCCCGAGCTGGGATCACAGAGATCGAAGGGGTCCTACTACAAGAGCAAGCTGTCACAGTACGTATTCTGTCATTGCTTCTTTTCCTTAGAACTTTCTGTTTCTTATCGTTCTCAATTGGTTGGTGTTCTTGCTTTTAGGCCAATGATCTTCGTCGTCTTTGAGAGGGCTACGATGTTATCGAGGCCCCGTGGAGATGGAGAACCGATGGAGGGCTTCTAGGGCTGAGGTAGAAGGTAGGCTACTCGTATTGAGGAGTAGGAGGCTCTTCTTAAGGCACAGGCCGCTCGCATCTAGGAGCTAGAGCTTGAGATAGCTTTGTAAGAGTCTCGACTTCAGGCTGAGATGGTATGCTATTTATGTTTCCTTTCTTTTCCATTTCATAGATCGTAGCTCATAAGTATTCTATTTTGACTGATTCTTTTATGATCTTTTCAGGATTACCTCGACGCCGAAACAGAACGAGCACCTCTACGCGTTCTCTGACACCTCCCAGGGTAAGCATTTGCATTTTAATTATTCATTTCCATGCAAATTATGTATATATCTGCCTGCATTTTAATCCACTGTCTTTCTCTCTTTTCAGGCCTCCCCTTCCATTGGACCCTCCATTCCAGGTGCTGATCTCGCGGGGACCACAAAACAAGATGCTGCCCTGGATGCAGAACTCTTCTTCACGGATGCTGAGGGATGACTGCAGATGCACGGTCTACCTTCTTCCAAGGTGTGGGGTTCTGGTGTTGTGGTTGGGTCTTCTTTTGGAGCGGTTCCAGAGACTCAGAGTGCTAAAGATGATGCTCTCCCTTCGATCTAATTGTTGATGTACCTTGTAGATATTTAAACATTAGGTTCAGACATCTCATGTAAACATCTTAAACTTTTGTGTATATATATATATATATCTGTTAATTACTTCTTAGTATTTATTGCTTCATTGTGATCTTGTATATGAGCGATTCAAGCCTTAACAGGCCTCCAAGGAATGATATCGATCAGCAGGGCTTTTGTAAGCCCATTGAGTGTTGGTGAGCTTACGAGCGATTAGGGTCCAAATGACCCTTCGAGTGTGATTTAGAGTGGTGTGATCCGTTTGGGGGGGGGCCATGGGCCTAATGGTGAGAGACACAAATAGTTGAGTGATACGGAGGGGTATGTGGTTTTTGAAGGCCTGGTTCAATCCAATACGATCATGGTGAGTTCCCACGTGCCCGGTATACATTTTGAGGGCTTTTGAGAGTTTCAATGGTGTTTATCAAGCATGTGGGAGTCTCAATTATTTCTCATGTGATTTCGAGGTTTTAAGACGTTAAATGACCGTCACATGATCCTGAGTTTTTCAGAATTCACATGATTCATGGCCCCAAGCTAAAAAATGTTCTGGTCCGTGATCTTAAAACTGATAACCTTACCCAGCTTTCATGCGTGCTAGGTGCATGGATAAGGCATTTGGAATTTCATCAGTGCCTTAAGCATAGTTAAGTTACATTTTCCTTTATCCGTACTTTTAACACGGATAAGTTTATTTTGATTTCATCCGTACTTTAGGCACGGGTAAGTCAACCTTGACTTTATCCGTGTTTCAAACACGGACTAGCACGATTTACTCCATACTTTAAGCCTATTTCACCATTGATTTTACCCTAACATTTCACTTTTCATGATTTTACTTCCCTCTTTCATATTTTGGATAGATTTTTGCGCTCCTTCTTCCTCAAAGCTTCTTCTCAAGCTCCATGGAGGTGTTCTCTATTCTTCTTAACATGAAAAGGTATGGCATTGTCGATCTTTCCTTGCCAAGGTCCCATTGCAATGGGGCTTGATCAAGGCAATGCTAGGGTATTGGATCCCTAAGCTCAATCTCTTTCGATTTAGGAAGCATGAAATGACTCCCACCATTGAGGAGTTTGAAGTGTAATTAGGACTTGAAATATCGGACGCGGTTGCAGTTCCACCCTTGCGTGATGGGTATCAAGGCGAGACTTCCGACTTCTTGGGGATAAATTGTAAATTTTTGAAGATTTCGGATGGTGGATTGGTTTTGAAGACAATGTCCCGATCTTTCTTGATTGAACGCCTCACGGATCCCTCGAAGTCATTGATTCACTTAATGCTCTTACTTTGATGTTGGTGAGTTAACTCTTGTTTTCGGGTGGCTGAGACATCATGGACCTTCCTCTCATTCACATGATTTAACAAGTCTGGGAGGGACGTCGGTTGGCACCGATGCTTTTGAGCAAGATGTTCCAATCTCTCACGGCTTGTTCTTCCGGTCGTTATCGAATTTTTCGAGAATGTGCTCCACTCCTGTAGGTAAGTTCCAAACTTTAGCTTGGATTTAAATTTAAATTTAAATTTATCATTTTCCAAAGTTTAGAATGCTCCTGTTATTGCAGCTTTGGTTTATGGATCACATGACTTCAACTGAAGTTGTTAATCGTCTATTTTGTGTTAATGCCAATCTCGTCCTTATGATGTCAAAGCCAATTGCCCCTTTCTTCTCAGGTGACAAAGAAGAGTGGTATTCCTTTATTGGCAACCTTGATGATGAAGAAGTGAGATAGATAGGTGCATTCCAACTTCAAGGATCTCCCGTGATAGTATTTGATGGTGCCCATTTTCTCGTTTTGATTAGTCTTCACAGGGCAACTCATTATATACCACTTCGGGTTCTTCAACAATTTGGTTATGATCAGGGTGTGCTTATCCTCGAGAATTTTAATGAGTTGATTGGTCCTTTATCGACTGCACTTCTGAGTCGACTCATAAAAGAATGGAGTTGAGTTAAGGTTCTGAGTCGACCCATCTTCGAAGCATACCTGTTCCTGGCATACTTATATTGGATTCGAGAACTCGTCTCTGGGAGACCCTCGATGTCGATAGTTCCCTAAACACACCCTGGTGCTTCATCCTTCTTTAATTATTGAGATAGAGTGGAGGAGTCTCAAACTGATCATCTTCGAATTCAGGCTATCTGGGTCAAATCGGAGAAGAAAATGCAAAAGAGATCACTCAGTTAACATCTACCCTTGCCCAGTCTAGATTTAGTGATAGTGGCGAAGTGGCTAGACTTCGAGCTGAAGTTGCTGAGTTACGGAACTTGCCCAGTGTCCTCATTTTGATGACTTTGCTGCATATTTGATGAGTCGTGATGTTGTTGATGCTGAAAAAGTGATGATGAGTCAGGCTGCCCAGTTCGTGTTTTGGAGGAATGCCTTGACTCTTTTTTCATTTCTCACCATGATATTTGACTGACTGTGTTGTATTCCCTCTTTTTGTATTTTCTTTTCATTATCTGAATGTATGTAAAATATTGAAAGATTAATGTAAAAAAAATAGTTTTTGTACTTATTTGGCCTCAGGTGTATCTATGTTCTTGAAAACACGAAGTTTTGTTGAATAAGTCCTAGATTTGTCGTCATTGGCCAAAATAATAGTTTTTGAAATCTAATGAAATGTCTTCATCAAATGAGTATGATAAATTCAGAGTTTGTAAAATCTTTGGTTGTAACGGTCTTGGTGCTTTTGCTGAATATCGGGGATATAAGCGTCAATTGTTATTTTGATCTCTTTAGAGTCATCCTTAGTATCCTGGTGTTGGAAGACTGTTATCTGTTCGAGATGCAGGATTTTTGAAAAGATTTTACTGTTCACAGTTTACACTCTTGTAGGCCAGGAGTTTTCTTTCTCCTTTTTTTTGTTTTGTTTTTTATTTACCCTTATTGCCCCTGGAGTCAGTTACGATTTTCACCAGACCTGATTTCCATTTTTTTACGCATCGACATCTTTTTTGGGACTTTCATCGTACCATGTTGATCTTGTCATAGCCTGATTCTTTTACTCATATAGCCCTTTTGGATTTTTACTATGCCCTTTCAGACTATGCTTGTATTTTTGGATTTTTTCATTACAGTTCTTGCTCAGAGTCTTTACGTCTTTGTGGCTTGGTGACTCAAGTTGAGCTGTGAGATAGGCGACTCTACTCCTGTAGTGGCACTCTTTCTTGAGTAATAAATCTAGATTCCCGTCTCGAGTTTGCTGACGACTATTTGTGGTTCGACAATTCAAGTTGAGCCACGAGATCAGCTACTCTACACTTCAAGTACTCTTTTTTTTAGAATATCTAACCTAGATTCCCTTCTCGAGTCTTCCAACGATTAACAAGACTTTAAGGTCCGGACCAAATCGCAAAATCATTGGTGCTGTCATTGTCATTGGGTTGCCCTAGAACATTTCCTGATTAGAAAGGACTTTTAGTAGGACGAAACGTTGGCTTAGGTTAAAGGGTAGTGGAAAGATTAAAAAAAAAGGTTATAGTCTGAATGTATTTAGAGTGGTTTAGACATTTGGTTCATCTATTTTTGTTTCGAAAGGTGATCTATGTCTCCTCTCAGCTTCTCTCGAACTTGTTTATGTTGGAGATTTGAGTCAAGCTCAGATCAAGTATCTGAGTTTTTGACTTTTTTGATTTTTTTTGTATTTTTAACTATTCACATTTTATCCTCATGCGGGCCAAGAGTACTTTGATGCTTTTGATTTTTCTGTTTCTTTCTAATTGTTATTTTTTTTTTTTTGACTTTGTTTTGACTTGCCTAAGTCTTAGATTAAGAAATAAACGTGATAGTTCAAAAGGGTTGACTAGGGTTAGATAGTTTGTTCAAGATAATAGAGATGGCCTTGTAGACACCCCATTTTTGCATTTTCCTAATTAATTAACTCGTCAACCCGATTGCAATGGTTCCCAATGATGGATGATTATTCCAATGCTTTATTTTGTTACCAAATATGTTTTTGAAATCCGAATGAGGTATCTCCAATTGACAAAACTGTAGAAACCACGCTACGCTAGGAAAATATGATCCTAAAACATAGAAATCATCATCTTGTAGACAAAAAGAAGCTTTACGATAAAAATCACTAAAAAATGACTAAATTATCCAAATACCCCTAACATCAAAATATCCTTAGAGCCTACATTACGCTTAGGAAAATCCTTTCAAACACATAAAATAACAAATTGAAACCAAATAACTCATTTCTCCAATTTTCACAAAATTTCATAAAATTATGAAAATGCCCCTTTTAAAGTTCACAATCATTTCGCACAAAAAAAACTTCATAAATGATAAAAACCAACATTCCTATTGAATTCCTTACGAAAAAACGATTCCAAAACATCTTGGAACATTGAAAAATGACTTAAAATGTAAAAAGTCCTCTCCGATGGTAAAACGATAATTTTACAATTTTAATAATTAAAAATTCTAAAAATAAATAAAACAATAATTAATGTAAATTGAAACATTAATAAAATTAACTTAAAATTTTAAACAACAAAAATCGATTAATCAGGCTCTCAGGCAAACTTGTTGATGGTTGCCAAGATATTTATTCAAGGACCCCTCCATCTGAGAGCCCAAAGAATTAAAAATATAATAAAGGGGGTTTTCCAAAAAAATTAAAGTCAATCAAGTAAGACTAAAGTCGAGATCTTAATGTCAATCAAGTAAGACTAAAGTCAAGATATTAAAAATCAACCACGTAAGACTAAAGTCAAAACTCTAATAGAGTTCTAATTAAATAATAATTCTATTTACTAGAATTCTAATTAAATAATAACTCTATTTAATAGAATTCTAACTAAATAATAACTCTTTCTAAAAGAATCATAATTAAACAATAATTCTCTCTAAAAGAATTATAATTAAACCTTAACTCTATCTAAAAGGCACTTAAGAAAGTTTATAAATAGGAGCCTTCACACCCTATTTTCGTATCAAAAAATAAATCCTAGAAAAAGTAGGTTAAAAAGCTTTTCTAGCCTCCCATAAATCCTAATTTTGAAGTTCCAACTCCTTACCTAACATCCATACCTCAACTTTAGCTAAAAAAAATGCCTAAAAACCCTTCTAAAATACCTTAGAATCCATAAAAAAAAATAAAAAAACTCATAGATCCAAGAAAAACATACCTCAATTGGAAGATCAGAAATCAGATTCGACAATAGAATGAAGCAAGGAATACTGTACAAGGAGTTGTTCTATCAAATCTGAGGGAATAAGATCGTTGCGTTGGGAAAAGGTAACTATTTTTATTTTATTATTATTATTTAGGTCTTGCTAACAATGTAGTTTTATTTGGAAAATTTGTAGAGACCGGCATTTGCCGGGCGGGATTGGTGCCTAACACCTTCCAACTCATTAATGTGATCCTCGAACCCATATTTTTCTTTCATAGATTAGTATTATTTACCTTTTAGAGTCAATGTTCGGTTCTTAAACCGTAATAACTAGGTGACGACTCCCAAACCTCAAAAATCAAAAGTGGATCCACGCACCCTACGGATCGAGGGCGCTTTCAGTGGCGACTCCACTAGGGAATATTGAGGATCAGACTTGAAAAATCCCAAGTATGAGATGCATTGTCAGTAGGACCTTTTTAATTGATTTTTAGTTATTTTTTTATTTTATTTTTTTCTCATTCTTTTTTGCTTAATTATGAATCATTCGTTTGAATTCCAAATACTTTGTTTCGGCACATTTTCATGGTTCAATCTATGATCATTTGGAATGACCATAAATAATGCAAGATGTCAAGATGATAATAGTGTGGAAAAAATGGTTGCTGAACCATTCTCATTATTTGGTTTATTTTATATTTTTTGGTGGTATTATTTTTTCTTGGCATTATTTGGATCGATTTTGGACAGGTCATTTTGGAATATCGCTTTTTATGATTCAATCTAGGGTCATTTTGGGATGATCCTAAATAATGAAATATTCAAATTGACATAAATTGAGGATGGAATGATGATGGTTGGGATGTGAGTTATGAATTGAAAAAAAAAAAATTTGATGATTTTTTTTAGCATGTTACTAGGCATAGGCGGCGAGTTGTGAAAATAAATTATTTGTAAGTGATGCATTAAGAAACAAAAAAAAGTGCCTTTTTTAATGTTGTTCATGATGAGGAGAAAATTCCAAGAACAAAAATCAGGAAAAAATCGTAAAAAAAATATTTTTTTACGAGGTGTGTCATTAACGAAAAAACGTTTTTTCTATCTCCTATCTTATTCTCCAAAAGAAATGGACGAAAATCAGCAGAAGGGAGACGTTTCTCTCTCCTTCTAGTCTCTCTCTCTCTCTCTCTCTCTTTCATCCTTCCTATCTCTGTCTCTTCTTATTCTTTTCTGCAAATCCATGGCGTTTTGTGGCGTATAAGTATCTTTTGTTCAATTTTACTTCCATGGATTCACAATTGATTTTCGTGGATTCGAATGAAACAAGCAGAAACAACAGTATCTATTGAGTCTTTAACCCCGAAACCTTAAACTCCCTTTATTTCCCTGAAATTGCAGCCCTAAAATGCCTCTAAGAAAACCCAGAATCTATCTTCGAATCCCCCGATCTCGGTTTCTTTACCTATGCCAAGATCGTCGTAAGCAAAAGCCATTCTCCACCAAATTTTCTCAGTTTGAAGTCCTTTCTTCAAGAACTGGTTTTCTATTTCTGTTGATGAAAGAGGAATAAAATTTGAATTGAAGGAATTGTTGAAAGATTTCAATGTTGGGTTTGATTCTTTGGTTGTTGTTTTGGCTTATTTGTATAGTGGGCAAGTAAGGCCATTGTCGAAAGGTGTTTGTGTCGATGATGATTGTTCACCTATATTAAACCTGTACTTGATTGCAAAATCTAGGGTGGCAATAGAATTTGTTTAAGGGGCCATATTTCTAGTTTTAGTAATAGTTTTTCTTTTAAAAAAATAAAGGAAAAAAGGAGTTGAGTGCTGTGTGTTGACAGCAACACAATAATAAAAAAATATATAAATAAAGAGTTGAGCTATTTGGATGTGTGAGTTTTGTATGTGCTGCCAGTCACTAAAAAAATTGATTTTGTGTAATTTTGGAAACATCATACAAAAACAAAAACAAAAAGAAACGGAAACTAATGATTTGGCTGAGTTGGTTAATCGGAAATTTGGATTTATGTTGGAAAAAAAATAAATAAATAGAATTTCTACTGGCATACCAATATTTATCCATAGCATTGAAACTTTGCTATTTGAATCTGTTTCAATATTTTTTTTACTGCAGTTTTTTTTTTTTTTTAAGAAACAAAAACTAATGATTTGGTTGAGTTTGTTAATCGAAAAATTGGATTTATGTTGAAAAAAAATAAATAAATAGAAATTCTATTGGCACACCAATATTTATCCATAACATTGAAACTTTGCTTTGATTACAAAAGTATAGTTGGTATGGTGATAGAATATTTATTTGTTTATTTATACTTTTCTTAGAAGGTTTTTTTTTATTATTTTGTTTTATCAATAATAGTCTTTTATAAAGGGATTCCTTGTGTTTGTTTTTTGAAATCTATTTAAAAAAAAAAAAAGTTTTTTGTTTTTGCATTGCTTGGCAAAATAAAAATCTACCTGCTTTTTTTTTTTTAAAAAAAGGGGTTATCCTCCCCCATTTCCTTATATCAATCAATCATCAATTCGATGTTCTTTGAGAATCTCGAATTTGCATAGGGTCACCCAAAATAATCTCGATGGGACCATAAAAAAAATAATATATTTTTGGCTTGGACTTGAAACTATGTGCTTAATGATTGGATCCAATTATTATTCTGTGTTAATTGCCCTTCTAACATGCCATAACATTGATTGAAATGCATGTTTGATTTTGATATTAATGTTGATGTAATGGGATATGGTTGGATTGTCATGTAACATTCATGTGATATCCATGATATGATTGAGACAATTTGTTTGAAAAGGCCCCGGGCAGACCCCACCCTGTTTTGCACACACACACATGCACGTTTACTGTTTTGCACACTTGCATGTCCTAATCTAGCCAACGTGACACTAGTGCTTGGCCCGGTCTCTTCAGAGATGCGACGTCATTCATTAAAACCACAACTCCAGTCATGTACCTTAGGGTATATTAAACTGGGGTAGCAGTATCGTTTGATCAGGTGACTCTAAAAGGTGTATCGATGCACCTAGGCTGGAGCGACCTGAGCCTTTGACCTATTGTAAGCCGCACAGTCACATGTTCCGATTGCCAACGTGGTACTAATACGTGGTCGGTCCCCTCGTGGGATGCTAAATCATTTATGAAAGCAACAATCTTAGACTCGTACGTATATAGTATATCAAAGTTAATCTAAACGAGACCCTGCCCCGTTGTACCCTACTGTACGAGGGGGATAGACTACGTCTATTCTAGACGAGAAGTATTTAAAAGGGCCTTTGCTCAACATCGTGCGCCACCTCTCAACTGGGGATTAAACTAGCTACTTTTGATTTCAGAGAAGTAGGTTAGAGTTTTAGATTATCACCTATACGGTATATCAAACTAAGTCACCACGTACCGTTTGATTGAGTACGTTCGAGAGGTATATAGGTATACTTGCGTAAGGGTGGCCAGATAAATTGCATTGCACGTAGTAAACCTAGAGTCTAGAAGCCTTCCTATAGGTCACGACCTGAACTGATTATGGGTGTTCCCGGATTGCTCTATTTAATCCAACCAACAGGTAAGTGGGTAGACTGATCCAGACTGTTCAAACTAAATTCACTATATCGATCCAACCCAATCGATGAAATATATTGATCAATTTGAACCAGTTAAACCAGTTGGCCAAATTGACAAATGAATCAAACTGATCAAATACCAAATCAGTTGGACTAATTAGTTTCACTTTTAAAGATCCAGACCACTTTGTATAGAAAGATTCGATCTTAGGATCAAATTAATTTGTCTGATCAAAGATTCAATTCCAATCAGGGGTAGTATCTAACTTTTCTCACTTTATTGGTCACCATAGACTTATAGTGCATTTGGATTCGATATTTTCCACTGGACTTGGGTTATTATATATCAAAACTTTAATGATGTGGTTAAGAATCAAACCTTTAGAGTCAATGGTTAACCTTGGTTTACTTCCAATCAGGTGATAATTGGTCCAAAAATTGATGAAAAGGAGATTGTTGATACCTATATAACCTAAGCCTTTGCCTAATCCTCTTCCTCTAAACATGGATAATGGATAATTCTATGAATTCCATCAGATGCCTGGTCATATTCTTGACAGATGTATTACTCTCCGTCATGCTATCTAAGACTTGATTGAATAAGGAAAGATTACCATACCCACTCCTACCGTACCTAATGTTAAGACTAATCATTTGCCTACCTTCAAAATCAACCCCCTCCTACTCTAAACCTAATATCCATATCCAAATCCGAATTAGTTGACTCAGTTTCCTTCATTCACTCAATTGATTTTAACAGTACATTCGTTCCAGGCCAGAATGAGCTCAATTACCCTAAGGCAGTGGCAGAACTAAAGAACATAAAGATTATTGAAGCAACGGGTCGTCCATCATATGACAGACTTGAATCGGAATATGAAAAGATACTAAAAACAGACAAGTTCAAGTCATCCATTGAAGATAACTGAAGTGGCATAGACCCTAGAATTGTGTCCCTCCATTCAGAATGATGTCGTCTTTTTTTAAGGCTTCTTAGTTTTTTTTAGCTTCAGTTGCGTCAGTCTTTGAGTTCAATTAGTCATTGTTAATTTTAGGCTTTAGTCAGGTATGACAGTCTATGTTCTTTTTTATTCTAATAAATAAATAAGCTTTTGATTATCTTGTGTACAATAATGATGTGAACATAAAATCTAACATAAGAAGTGACTTAAAGCTCACTAATCAAATTTGATAAATATTAGAATTAAAAAGCACACTCAAGAAGTGTAACTTGGTGATACATTATCCTCAAGAAAACATGAGAGAATAGTACACTTACTTGAGAAATTCAACAATATTTCTTGCATGGTCTCATAAGGATATATGAATGGATCGCCTAAAAATATAGAGTAAGACATAAAGTCAAGAATGATTTAAAAGTAAAAGATTATTGGTCAAAAATGATATAGCTGAAAGCATCGAAAAAGATGCAAAGACTTACAAATGGATCTACCATGTTTCTCACTCAAAAGATGAGAGTTTTCATTCATAAGGGAATAAAAGATTTTCTCGAAATTTTAGAAGAGTTGAATAGTCAGAAAACTCAATCATACTTGGTTTTACAAAAGAAAACTGAAGAATATTCATTCTCAAAAGAAGACCTTACTTGACAGAGCAATCTAGATATCGAATTTTTGAAACTTTAACCAAGTCAAGCAGCATTCATCAAAGGAGGCCTCCTTTGGTCTAGCCATTTCCCTGTCTTACTAAAAAAAAAAACTTTATTTAGTCCCTCGCAGCTTTTAAAAAAAAATAAATAAATTGTCTCTTCTTTCTAAATCACACAGACCAACCTTAAGAGGAAATCTTAGTATAAACTACGTTTTGACTTGATCCCAAAAGAAAAAAAGAAATATTTGGGGTATGTAGGCAATTTGAAAAGTTACTTCAGGTCCAGTCACGCAAAGAATAAGTGTATTCTCTTAAGAAAAGTGTCATCTAAAAGGAAAATCCCCCATTGAAAGGTTCAAAAGAAAATAATTTCAAATTAAGGGCATTAGAAAAAAGAATAAAAAAAATTGATAAAAATAAAATAATGCCAAACTAGGGGCATTTAGAAAAATCAAAATAATTGACAGAAAAGAGAGAATATCAAATTAGGGGCATTTTGGGAAGTTGAGCCTTATATATTTTCTTTCTAAACCATATCCTAAACCCACCTATTAAGCCTTCTTGAATGCTAATTGACTCGGTTAAGGTGCAGGGAACCAAGAAGTTGTCGAATTGGTTATTCAAGATCATCAAGAAAAAGAAGCCCGCTAAGTCGAAAATTCGAAAAGGCGACTTAAAAAAATTTAGGACATAACCATAAAAAAGAAAGCTTGCTAGGTTGAAAATCTGAAAAGGCAACTTAGGCAAAAATGAAGGCATCATTAGAAAAAGAAAAACAAAGCCCGCTAGATTGAAAACCTGAAGAAGCGATCTTGGCAAAAATTAGGGCATCATCAAATGGGAGAAAATGTCTTATTAAGAAGAAAAATTTAGAAGGAAGCTTGTGTAGAAACTAGAAAATGCAGAACTATTCAAGTCATAGTATTCATTTTTCAGCCAAGAACTCACATCCGACGAATACAATGTTGAAGTCGAAAAAATCAGGAGTCATCTTGAACATTGTAGGATCTTCAAAAGTATATTTACTTATTCAAGTATTCGCTAATGGAAGATGTAGAATCATCAACCACTTTGAAGAGAAAGATCTTCTATTCTAATATTTATCAAGATTTTTTAAGTCCAGTTCAAGCATTTTTCAAAAGAAATTCGAAAGAAAATGATTAATCCCTTATTGCACATATGATAACCTTAAGAGTCTTAATTTAAGGGAATGTCAGTTCTTCTATCTGTCATACATCAAAATCCATATTTTTCAAATGTAATCCATTCTATTAGTCTCATAATCAACTTCTAGTTAAAGTCAACCTTGAAACTAGGGACATTTTTTGAAAGTCATTTAATTCCAAAATTGTATTCTTAATCACATGATAAAAATAAAATCTGATTTAAAAGTCCGATGAAGTCCAATGACAATTATGAATCCAGATGCATGATAAACCAATAAAGGCCCGATCTTTCAAACTTTGAGCTCGATTAATAGGATTGTTTAAGTTCCTCTAAATCTAAGTCAGAGAAATGTGTCTTAGTAAGTTCGAGTCCGAGAAATGAGATTCCAACTTTTTGAATTATAAAATGAATAGAATTTTTAAAGTGCCTACAAACCTAAGTTTGAGTTCGAGAAACGAGACTCCAACTTTTTGAATCATAGAATGAGTGGATTTTTTGAAGTGCCTATAAACCTAAGTTCGAGTCCGAGAAATGAGACTCCAACTTTTTGAATCATAGAATGAATAGGCTTTTGAAATGCCTATAAACCTAAGTTCGAGTCCGAAAAACGAGACTCCAACTTCTTGAATCATATAATGAATAGATTTTTTGAAATGCCTATAAACCTTAATTCGAGTCCGAGAAACGAGACTCTAATTTTAATAGGATTGTTTAAGTTCCTGTAAACCTTAGCTAGAGTCCGAGAAAGGAGACTCCAGCTTTGTTTGAATTATGCTGAATTAATAGGATTATTTAAGTTCTTTAGCCCGAGAAGCGTGGTTATAATAGGTTCGAGTCCGATAAACGAGACTCATAATTTTTCAAAATCGAAAAAAAAATTTCAAATAGGATTTAATGGAGTTCCTATAATGTTATGACTCAAATTACCTCATTGCTCAACCTTGCCATGGTTGCTTTCGTTGCATAAGCACATTTCAATTTTGAATCATTATTGTCAGTGAGAGAAGATCTCTAAGACCTGACACATTTTTACTCAGTAAACATCACACCATTGTACACACGTGCACTTTTGCATTAGTCAGGGAGAATTTTTTAAAATTTTGAGGATCTAACATCGTCAATGAGAGTTCAAGCTCGAGGACCTAACAACCTTTTAGTTCGAGAAGAGTTTTACCCTCAAGAATCCGAACGCCTTGACGAATTGCTAAATCAGGCTGCAAAATAAACTGTTACTAGCTTTGGCATTCGGATATCGCACTATGTACCAAAATATATTTGCTATCTAGTTTGCTTCAAGCCTCTACCAAAGAGGGGAATCTGAAGACACCCCATTTTTGCATTTGCCTGATTAATCAACTCGTCAACCCGATTGCAACGGTTCCCAATGATAGATGACTATTCCAATGCTTTATTTTGTTACTAGATATGTTTCAGAAATCCGGATGAGGTATCTCGAACTGACAAAACTGTAAAAATCAAACTACGCTAGGAAAATATGACCCTAGAAACATAGAAATCATCATCTTGTAGACAAAAAGAAGCTTTACGATAAAAATCACTAAAAAATGACTAAATTATCGAAATACCCCTAACATCAAAACATCCTTCGAGCTTACAATACGCTTAGAAAAATCATTTCAAACACATAAAATAATAAATCGAAATCAAATAAATCATCTCGCCAATTTTCACAAAATTTCATAAAATTACGAAAATGCCCCTCATAAAGTTCAAGATCATTTCGCACAAAAAAACTTCATAAATGATAAAAACCAACATTCTTATTGAATTCCTTACGAAAAATCGATTCCAGAACATCTTGAAACATTGAAAAATAACTTAAAACGTAAAAAATCATCTTCGAGGGTAAAACGATAATTTTACAATTTTAATAATTAAATTTTTTTAAATCAATAAATAAAATATTAAATAATGTAAAGTAAAATACTAATAAAATTAATTTAAAATTTTGAACGAAAAAAATCTATTAATCAGGCTCTCAGGCAAAATTGTTGATGATTGTTAAGATATATTTATTCAAGTACCCTTCCATTTGGAGGCCAAAAGAATTAAAAATATAATAAAGACAATCAAGTAAGACTAAAGTCAAGATCTTAAAGTCAATCAAGTAAGACTAAAGTCAAGATATTAAAAGTCAACCAAGTAAGACTAAAGTCAAAATCTTAAAGTCAAAACCCTAATAAAGCTCTAATTAAATAATAATTCTATTTAATAGAATTCTAATTAAATAATAACTCTATTTAATAAATAATAAATCTTTCTAAAAGAATTATAATTAAACAATAATTCTCTCTAAAAGAATTATAATTAAACCTTAACTCTATATAAAAGGCACTTAAAAAAGTTTATAAATGGGAGCCTCCACACCCTATTTTCGTATCAAAAAATAAACCCTAGAAAAAGTAGGTCAAAAAGCTTCCCTAGCCTTCCATAAACCCTAATTTTGAAGTCCCAACTCCTTACCTAACATCCATACCTCAACTTTAGCTTAAAAAAAATACCCAAAAACCCTTCTAAAATACCTTAGAATTTATAAAAAAAAATCAAAGAACTCAGATCCAAGAAAAAGATACCTCAACTGAGAGATCAGAAATCAGATTCGGTAATAGAACGAAGTAAGGAATACTGTACAAGGAGTTGTTCTATCATATCTGAGGGATCAAAATCGTTGTGTTCAGAAAAGATAACTATTTTTATTTTTTTTATTATTATTTAGGTGTTGTTAGCAATATAGTTTTATTTGGGAAATTAGTAGAGATCGGTATTTGCTGGGCGGGGTTGGTACCTAACACCTTCCAACTCCGTAAAGTGATCCCCGGACCCTTATTTTTCTTTCGTAGATTAATATTATTTGTCTTTTAGAGTCAGTGTTCGGTTCCTAGATTGCAACAACTAGGTAACGACTCCCAAACCTCAAAAATCAAAAGCGGATCCGTGCACCCCGTAGATCGAGGACGCTTTCAGGCCTTTCATCATCTCAGGGTCAGATATCAGGCGTAGTACTTCTTAACAATGTCAACATTGATAGGTTGCAAGAAGACTTATCCGTCCATTTCTATAAGTATCAAAGCTCATCCTACCTTCTTCACGATAAATGGTCCTTCATACTTTGGTCTGAATTTTCCCCTATCATCTTCTTGGATTGGCAGGATCTTCTTCAAGACAAAGTCTCCTGGCGAGAAATCTCTAAGTCTGACTTTCTTATTGCAGACACGAGCTATTCGTTGTTTTTAGATCTATCCGTGGCAGATAGCTGCAAGGCGTTTCTCTTCGATCAGATTTAGTTGATCAAATCGAGCTTGAATCCATTCAGTTCATCTAACTCTGCTTCCTTTCAGATTCGGAGGGAAGGGATCTCAACCTCTACGGGCAAAACTGCTTCCATTCCATAGATCAATGAATACGGAGTTATCCCAGTTGAAGTTTTGAACGAGGTTTGATAGGCGTGAAGTGCAAAAGGTAACATATCGTGCCAATCTTTGTACGAAGTTGCCATCTTCTCGATTATTTTCTTGATATTCTTTTTAGTTGCCTCGACTGCTCCGTTCATCTCAGGTCTGTAGGGTACAAAGTTGTAATTAGTGATTTGGAAGTCTTTGCACATCTTACTCATGTCCTTGTTCTTGAAATTTTTGGCATTATCAGTCACTAGTCCATTGGGAAGCCCATATCTGCAGATGATGTTGTCTTTGACAAACTTCAAGACGTTGCATAAACGCTAGAAAAAGTAGATCAAAAAGTTTCCCTAGCCTCCCAATAACCTTAATTTTGAAGCTCCAACTCCTTACCTAACTTTCATACCCCAATTTTAGTTCAAAAAACACCTAAAAGCTCTTGAAAATCACTTAGAAATCCAAAAAAATAGTCAAAAGATTTAGATCTAAGAAGAAAGTACCTCGTCTTAGAGTTTTGAAGCAAATCCAATGAGTGAATGAAGCAAGGAGTGTTGTTCGAAGAACTATTTTACCAGATTTGAGGGAACAAGACCGTTATCTTCGTAAAGGTATATATATATATATTTAACGGTTAAGTCTTTTTAGCAATGTAGTCTTATTTGGGAATTAGTAGAGACTGGCGTTGCCTAGCGGGGTTAGTGCCTAACACCTTCCAACCATGTAATGCGATCCCCAGACTCAGTTTTTCTTTTTATCCATTTTGAGTCAATATTCGGTTCTTATACCGCAATAACTAGGTGGCAACTCCCAAACCTCAAAGGTCAAAAGCGAATCCGTGCACCTCGCGGATCGAGGGCGCTTTCAGTGGCGGCTCCACTGGGGACTTTTGAGGATCAGATTTGAAAAGCCCCATTTATGGGAACATTGCCAATGACCTAATTTTCTTTTTAATTCTTTAGTTAGTTTCTTTTTATTGATTGTTTATCGTTTTTATTTTTATTTTTCTTGTTGGTCCAATCATTAATCATTCTGTTCAATTTTGAGCACATTGATTTGGCATATTATTCTTGTGATTTAATCAAGGGCCATTTAAGGTGACCCTAAATAATGTAGGGTTACAGGATGGGTGGTTTCATTGAGGATGAGATAATGATTAATGAACCATGATTTTGACATATGTAGATTTTTTTTTTAGATATGTGTTTGATCTGTTGATTGACAATATTTTAAAATAAATAAATAAATAAATTTCCTTTTTAATTTTAATTAAAATTTTTTTTTTTCATTTTTTTTAGTTATTTATGTATTCAGTTTTTTTTTTATAGTAGGCAATTTGTGTTATTCGTTGACAGCAAGCAAGAAAAAAAAGTTTTTTAAAGGTACTGTTAACCAACAACAACGTTTTAAATTGGTTGTAGAAGTGGGGTGCCCCTAGTAGAAACTCATCTTTAAGGGACAAACCCTTAATGTTTTTAAGTTGAGATGTGGTGTGCCATTAGAAAAAGGTGTTTTGATTTTATTTTTATCTTCTTCCCAACTTAAGAAAGAAGAAACGGCAGAAGGAAAATGCCTCTCTACTTCGTCTCTCTCCCTCTCTCCATTGTGCGACTCGATTAAGAAAGAAAACTGGTGTTTGGGTGCTGTGGGAAACAACCAAAATGTAATGGCATTGGATCGGTGTGTTTTAAGTCAAGAATGGATTTTGATATTTTAAACTCATGTTTTTTTTTTACATCTATTTTTTACATCCTGCTTCATCGTCTCCAACAGAGAGACCCATTTTAAATCTGTTTCTTTGCATCCTGCTTCATCGTCTTGAGAGACAACTTTGCCCGATTGGTTTCGATCCATAGATCTAATCGATCTATGAGTTGGTGCATAACCTGTAACATGGGTAATCTTATAATCGGCAATAGAGGTGAATGAAAATCGTGGCCAGTGGAATGGGTTTCATGAGTGTTTCTGTGCCATTTTTGTCCTCTAACAGAGCTTTAATGGCGGGGAATCTTTTTTTTTTCTTTCTTTAAAAATTTGGTTTTATGAGAGCGTGAGAGAAAGGGATTTTTGTCGCTGTATTGGATGTTTTTCGTCGAGGTTTGAATCAGACGTCGCAGCCAAAAAGAGGAGAAGAGAGGAAAATAATCCTTTTTTTTATTCTTCCCTGATTTCTCTCCATTGATTGTCATTATCAAAATCGTTTAAATCTATTGCGATGATGCTTTTCCATAGGAGCTTTAACGAAATCCTTATTTTCTTCAATACTTCAACGATTAAATTCGTCAATGTTTTTAATTATGACCACTCAGATACCGAAATCATAGCATATTGGGTGCCAACTCAATTTGGGAGCTTTGAATAGGGAATTGAGATTCGAAATCTTGTGAATTATGAAAAAATTTCGAAAACAAGAGATTGGATGAGAAACCATAGTTACATAAGTGGTTATTTGGTGTAATTTTTAGCTTAATTTAATCGGTGAAAATTGTGATTATTCGCTTCTTCTCAATTTTTTTTAAAAACACACCATTATTTTTTTGTTTTAAAACACCAATCTGTATTTACATAATATTTTTATGTTCAAAGGCATTGGTGTATTGTGAGAAAAAAATGGGTGTGCCAACAATATCTCAATTGTTGTAAAACACTATTAGCAATCCTCTTTGTGACCTAAGACTTGCTTTAGACGCACCAATTTTTTTTATAATGCTACGTCAATGATAGCAATTATTCAGTGATTTACATAAAAATTGGGGTGACATTAGTAAAAGATGGTATGGCAATAACAACTCACTGGTGGTTTTTTTTTAATTTATTTTTTTTTATTTTTTTTTATAAAAAAGGAAAAAAATCTCCATTTCCACAAGCATCATTAATTCAATGATCCATCCTCGATTTAATGTGCATCGAAATCCCAATTTGTTTGAGATTACCCAAAATAACCCTTGATTGGACCATGAAAATTACAAAATTGTGCCTATTGCAATGATTGGATCTAATTAATTATTATATGCAATATTCATTGATTGATTTGCCATAATTGATGTATGCAGGAGATGTGCATGTTTAAATCTTAAATTGAACCATATAAATATGTTTCTGATCAATGTATGCCTTTACCTGTATGGTTTAATTGGAACCATGGGGCCATTTGTTTGAAAAAGGCCCCGGCCACATCCCACCCTGTTTTGCACACACCACTAGCATATTTATATTATTACATTGCACATTGCATGTCCCTTATAGCCAACGTGGCATTAGTGCATGGCCTGGTCTCCTCGAAAATACGACGTCGTTAATGAAAACCACAACTCCAGTTATGTACCTTAAGGTATATCAAATTGGGGCATCAATACCGTTTGATCAGGTGACTTTGAAAGGTATATTGATGCACCTAGGCTGGAGCGACTTGAGCCTTTGACCTATTGTAAGCCACATAGTCACATGTCCCATTTGCCAACGTAGTACTAGTACGTGGTCGGTCCCCTCGTGGGATGACAAACCATTTATGAAAGCTACAATTCTTGACTTGTACCCATAGGTATATCAAAGATAATATAAGTACATCAATTACACTTCTTAGTCAAAATCAGTGCCTAAGCAAGATCCTGTTCCGATGTATTACGGTACCAGGAGGGGATATATTACATCTATTCTAGAAAAGAGGTGATTTAATAGTGCATTTGCTCAAGCATAGCGCGTCACCTCTGATTTGGGGATTAAACTGACTACTTTTGGCTTCAAAGAAGCGAGTTGAAGTTTTAGATTATCACCTATACGGTATATCAAACCAAGTCACCACGTATCGTCTAATTGAGTACGCTCGAGAGGTATATAGGTGTACTTGGGCAAGGGTGGCTAGATAAAAATGCATTGCATATAGTAAGCTTAGAGTCTAGAAACCTCTCATGTAGGTCACGACTCGAACTTATCGTGAGTGTTCTCGGGTTGTTTATTGAATGGGACCTTGTGAATGATGAATGTGTGTGAATGATGAGATCAAAATGTGTGTATGAGATCAGAATATATGGTTGTTCTCGAGAATCAATTTTTTTTTATCTAATCGGACTTGAAATAAAAATGGGTGCACCACCCAATAAAAATCTATTTTTAGTAATAATTCATAATGACCCAGTCCATCTCGATCCAACGATCATGATGGGTTAGGTTATTTAAATCAAAATGGAAATCAAATTATTTTCTAAATTTGGGGTTCAACCCAATTTTAAAGAAGAAAAAATGATTTACAAAAGAAAAGTATTTTCCAAAAGAAGTGTTCTCTAGAAAAAAATGTCTTCCAAGAAAAAGTGTTTTTCAGAAAATATTTTCCATAAGAACAAGATTTTTCAAAAAAAAAAGTAACTGAATATTTTACATAGACCTTTAAAGTGTACTAAGATACCTTTTTGTTTTAAAATAGGATGTTAGTAGTAGGCAATAACCCGATCGATCAGTTAATCAAAACAACTGTCATAGGATTGCACCTTGCAAAGAAGATCAAGTTTGGGAAATTCATGTTGAGATGTGCTCTTCACTTCCACGAGTTAGAAATAGACTGGAACCTGTTACGTGCTATGGCTAAGCACTGGAACCCCTACCTTCACATATTTCATATTGGACATATGCACTTATGCCCCACTCATGAGGATTATTGTAGCATTATAGGGATATCCACTTCAAGACCTCTAGTGAGGCCCTCATTGAAGACAGGATATTTTGGTGATCTCGCCACAAGACTGAACATTTCAAAAGAAGAAGCCAAGGCCCTAGTCCATAATGGGAGATTGGACTTAGTACCTTTACTGGGCCCGTATTGCTCCCGTAGTCATCCCGTCAATGTAAAACCTGAAGCTTGGCGAGCCACTAGAGACTATCGATTGTGCCTAGAAATCCTAGCCCAATACATGCTGACCTCCAAAAGTGATGGCCAAACTATCCATGAGTCCTTTATAGATATAGCTTCTCAACTCTCAAGGAAAGCTAACCTTGTACTTCTTATCATAACTAAAACTTTCTCAGGTCTAAATGCCATAAAGAATGGTGAGAAGGAATACTTCAAAGGAAGCCCCCACCTACTCTATATGTGATTTTGTGACCATCTTAAAATTGTAGATGTTCTTTCAAATCTCGAGTATGGGCCAGAACACTTTTCCAAAAGAAACCTATTAGTGCGTCACAACTCAGTCAAAGCTTGGAGCAAATGGTTAGACTCTCGCCTTGTCCGTCATATTGGTTTAAGATGTCCTTGGTGGATGACTAATCCCCCTGTTCTAGGAACCAAAGGATCCTACTATGCCCGTTTGATCGGACTAGAAGAAACATCTTTCTACCAACTTGCATAGATCCCAGAATAGTACGACGTACCCATAGAGTTATCTTTACCTCAACACAAAGTTTTTTTTCCTCTCGGGCCATTGACTAAAAAGTTAGTGCATCTCATTGATAAGGCTTGGAACAAACGCACCTTAGGGTATCCAGCCGGACCAGTGTAATTCAAGGAGCCAGTTGTTAGAGCCAAAAGGATCAAGCCTGATAGAAATCCTGATGACCACCAAGACAAAACCAAGCATCCATGTAAAGAATAGTTTTAATCAGATTTGTTAAAAGATGTTAAGGAGAACATTCCCTTTGTCAACAATTTTCAATAAAACTATCTTCTTTTGAATAAATATTTATTTCTCTTTTGAATGATCATTGCGTGAATGGATTAATTAATGGATTGGTGCACAAACTTCAATAAAATGACTCCTTAATAATGTTCTCAATGGGGTAATACTAAATTGATTAAATTTATCTTTGATAAGGTGTCTAGGATTATCATTGCGCCCAAACTCAAGCGTCCACCTCCTAATTGGAGTCGTAAGTCCAGTCGGTTAGAACGAATGACAGTACCAAGTCAACAAGTAAAAATAACTTCAAAGTCTGAGCTTATAGAGATTCGTAAGATTTTGGCAGCTTTCGTCAATGATATCAACAGTATAAAAGGCAAAGTGGAAGTTTTAGAACAGATTTTAAAATCAACGGGCAATCCCCTTGATGATTAAAAAGTAAAAAGGGTAGAAGAAAATACAGCGAGACGTGCACATGAGGTCTTTGAGCTTGACGGAGATGAAGAACAATTCGATGAAAATTCGGTGTTAGCTAATAGAATGTCTCAATTAGAGTTAGCTATAAAGAGTATAAAGGGTATTAATGAAATTACAGCAAGCATTAAAGCTCTGAACCGCATCCCTAGAATTCATTTGTCAGAGAAGTTTGTAATGCTAGAAATGGACAAGTTTAGTGGTATAGATTATGCAAAAACACATCTTAAGGTGTATGTTACTAACATGCGCACTATGGGGCTCAACGACGAATAGATGACGTTATTATTTCAGAGAACTCTATCAGGATTAGCACTACGTTGGCTGAGGTCTCAAGATCCAGTTACTATGGGTACTTGGGAAAGCATGTCAAAGACTTTCTAACATCAGTATAAGTACAATACCAAAATTGAGATTTCAAGAAGGGATTTGGAGTCAACTAAGCAGAAAAATGGGAAAACTTTTACCGATTTCATTGGTCGTTGGAGGGCCAAAGCTGCCCAAATATGGGATAGGCCATCAGAAAAGGAACAAGTAGCCATTATCCTGAAAAATCTTACACAAGGATATGCTTAGCACTTGGTTCTTTAATATTTTCCTACCTTTGAATCCCTATTACAAGTCGGGAGCCAACTTGAGGATGCTTTTGCCTCTGGAGTTCTTTCTAATCCCTCGGATAACAAGTCTATGAAACCCTATGTTCCCAAACCTAGTACCAACCATGTTTACATAGCCAACATGTCAGCTATCCCAGCTCAACCACCACCCCGGACTAATAATTAGGTTTACCCAAGTCAACCTCGAACTTCGTGTCAGTTCACTAATCTAGGGATGAGTCTTACCGTAGCCTTTCAAAAACTATTGAAAAAAGGTATTCTTGCTCCGATATAACCTCGACCATTACCAAATCCCCTGATAGTCGGACATAATTCTAATTTATTCTATGAATTTCGTCAAAATACTGGCCATCACATCGATCGGTGTATTACTCTCGAAATACAATATAAGGCTCAATTCGGCCAAATGTGTGTTCGGGGCAACGTCAAACAAGCTACTGGGGTTTATAGTCAACAGAAGAGGTATCGAGATAGATCCGGTAAAAACTAAGTATATCCTCGAAATGAAGGTACCTGTTTCAGAAAAAGACGTTCGGGCTTTCTGAGGAGAATATAGTACATCAGTCGATTTATAGCTCAACTAACTCCTATCTGTGAGCTAGTCTTCAACCTAATAAGGAAGGAAACGTCGAAGAAATGGAATAAAGACTGTCAGGAAGCGTTCGATAAGATTAAGCAATATCTGCTCAATCCACCAGTCTTAGTCCTTCCTACTCCAGGACGACCTTTGTTGATGTACATCTCAGTGCAAGAAACATCTATTGGGTATATGCTAGGACAACACAATGAATCGGGACGAAAGGAATAGGCCATCTACTATCTCAGCAAGAAATTCACCGATTACGAAGCGAAATATTCAATACTTGAGAAGACTTGCTGTGCATTAGTCTGGGCATCTCAATGACTGCATCATTATTTGCTCAGTTACTCGACTATGCTTATCGCTAGGGTGGACCCCCTGAAGTACCTATTCAAAAAATTGGCACTAACGGGCCGTACAACAAAATGGTAGTTATTATTATCTAAGTTTGATATCACCTATGTCACTCAAAAAGCCATCAAAGGGTAAGCCATCGCAGACCACCTCGCCGAGCACCCATTGCCTGATTACGAACCGTTGAAAACAAACTTCCCGGATGAAGCTATACTATTTACCAAGATTGAAAACGATGACGATGACGAAGAATTAGGCTGGAAAATATACTTCAACGGAGCAACCAATCAGAAAGGAAATGGAATAGGGGTAGTCTTGATTAAACCAGATGGGTCCCATATACCGATCGCTATTAGATTGAAATTCCAATGTTCTAACAACGAGGTTGAATACGAAGCATGCATAGTAGGGTTGAAAGTAGCACTAGATCTCGAGGTAGATGAGATCGATGGTTTTTGATATTCAAGCTTAGTAGTCTATCAGACGACTGGAGAATGGAAAACTTGAGAACAGATACTGGTCCCTTACCACGAGTATCTAGAGGAACTAAGCTTCCACTTCCACAGGATCTCGTTCACATATATGCCAAGAGCTAAGAACCTGTTTTCCGATGCACTAGCTATACTTACTTTCATGATTAGTATTTCAGAAGATCTGGTCATCGACCCAATTGAGAACGAAATTCAAGATGAACCGGCTTATTGTCTACCCGTCGAAATAGAATGACCCGAAAAAAAAACCTTGGTACTCAGACATCAGGGCATATCTCGAAGATCGAATCCTTCCCTCGGATGTAACCTAAAATGATCGCAAAACTATCTAGAAATTGGCAGGGCAATTTTTCATTAGCAATGACATTCTGTATAAGAAGTCGCACCACGAGATCTTGCTTCGATGCGTAGCAGAAGCAGAAGCAAAACGATTAATCGAGACTATACATGGTGGAGTCTGTGGACCTCACATGAATGGTCATATGCTAACAAAGAAGATTATGCAGATGGGATATTACTGGACAACAATGGAAAGTGACTACTATCAACATGTTCGCAAATGCCATCTGTGCCAGATCTACGCCAACAAGATCAATACTCCACCTTCAGAACTACATAATATGACCACTCCTTGGCCCTTCTCACTCTGGGGAATGGACGTCATCGGGCCAATCTCACCTAAAGCTACAAATGGGCATCGCTTTATTCTAGTGGCTAACGACTACTTCACCAAGTGGGTAGAAGTTGCTTCATATGCCAACGTCACTAAAGGTAATGTCCTAAAGTTTGTCAAGAAGAACATTATCTTCAGATATGGGCTCCCCAACGGATTAGTGACTAATAATGACAAAAATTTCAAGAACAAGGACATGATCAAAATGTGCGAAGACTTCCAGATTACTCATCACAATTCTATCCCCTACAGACCTAAGATGAACGGAGCAGTCGAGGCAGCCAACAAGAATATTAAGAAAATAATTGAAAAGATAGCAGTTACGTACAAAGATTGGCACGACATGCTGCTTTTCGCACTTCACGCCTATCTAACCTCGTTCAGAACTTCGACTAGGGCAACTCCATATTCATTGGTCTACGGAATGGAAGCAGTCTTACCTGTAGAGGTCGAGATCCCTTCCCTCCGAATCTTAAAAGAAGTAGAGTTAGATGAAACTGAATGGATTCAAGCACGGTTCGACTAGTTAAATCTAATCGAAGAAAAACGTTTGACAGCCATTTATTATGGACAGATCTATCAGCAACGAATAGCTCGTGCTTACAACAAGAAAGTCAAGCCCAGAGATTTCTCACCAAGAGACCTTGTTCTGAAGAAAATTTTGCCAATCCAAGAGGACGCCAGAGGAAAATTCAGACCAAACTATGAGGGAGCATTCATCGTGAAGAAGGTGATGACGGGAGGAGCTCTGATCCTTACAGAGATGGACAGACAAGTATTCCCGTAACCGATCAATGTTGACACTGTCAAGAAATATTACACTTGAGATCTGACCCTGAGATCACAAAAGGCCATCTTTGCTATTTCAAACAAACTATCCAACCCTAGTCAGCCCTTTTGAGCCATCACGTTCATTTCATAACCTAAACCTGGGGTAAGTCAATAATCACAAAGAAAAAAAGAAGAAGAAGAAAATAAGAGATAAAAGAAAAGAAAATCAAAGAGAAAATCGAAAGTATCAAAGAACTCCTGGCCCGTATGAGGATAAATGGTGAATGGCTAAAAATACAAAAAAATCAAAAAAATCAAAAAATCAGACACTTGATTTGAGCTCGACCCAAATCTCCAGCCTAAATAAGCTTGAGAGAAGTTGGGAGGAGATATAGATCACCTTTTCGAAACAAAAATAAACGACCCTCATGTATAAACCACTCAAAATACATCCAAACTTTAATTTTTTTGTATCCTTCTACTACCACTAGCCCAAGCCAACATTTCGTCCCAACAAAAGTCATTATTGATCAGGAAATGTTCCAGGACAACACAATGACAATGACAGTACCAATAATCTTGTAACTTGGTCCGGACTTCAAAGTCTTATTAGTCGTTGGAAGACTCAAGAGGGGAATCCAAGTTGGACATTCAAAAAAAAAAGAGTACTCGAAGTGTACAATAGCCGATCTCGCAGCTCAACTTAAGTTGAAGAACCACGAATAGTCGTTGGTAAACTCGAGAGGGGAATCTAGATCGATTACTCAAGAAAGAGTGCCACTACAAGAGTAGAGTCGCCAATCTTGCAGCTCAACTTGAGTTACCAAGCCACAAAGACATAGAGACTTCGAACAGAACCGCAATGTAAAAAAGATCCAAAAATACAAGCATAGTCTGAAAGGGCATAGGGAAAACCTAAAAGGGCTATATGAGTAAAAGAAACAGACTATGACAAGATCAAAGCCACCGACAAGATGAAAATCCCAAAAAGGATGTCGATGCCCAAAAATGTGGAAATCAGGTCTGGTGAAAACTATAACTAGCACCCGAGGCAATAAGGCTAAACAAAAAAAAAGAACTCCTGGCCTGCAAGAGTATAAACTGTGAACGACAAAATCCATCTGAAAACCCGTGGTCCAAACAGATAACAAGCTTCTAATACCAGGGCATAGGGGATGACTCTAAAGGAGCGAAAAGAACCATTGACGTTTATATCCTCTATGATTGGTAAAAACACCAAGATCGTCACAATCAAAGATTTTACAAACTCTGAATTTATCGTACTCATTTGATAAAGACATTTCACAAAATTGCATTTCAAAACTACTATTTGGCAAGTGATGACAAATTTAGGACTCATTCAACAAAACTTCGTGTTTTCAGGAACAATAGATATACCTGAGGCCAAGTAAGTACAAAACCTATTTTTTTTTGCATTAATCTTTCAAAGTTTTGCATACATTCAGTTAATGACAAGAAAATACAAAAATGGGAATACAGTGCAATCAGTCAAATATCATGGTGAGAAATGAAAAAAGAGTCAAGGCACTCCTCCAAAGCACGGTTCCGGATAGCTTGACTCATCATCAGTTTCTCGGCATCGGAAGCATCACGGCTCACCAAATATGCTGCAAAGTCCTCAAAATGAGGACACTAGGCAAGTCGATCCCTCAACTCGGCAACTTCAACTCGAAGCCTAGCCACTTCACCACCATTACTGGATCCAGACTGGGCAAGGGCAGATGTTAACCGAGCAATCTCTTTATGCATCTTCTTCTCGGACTTGAGCCCAATAGCCTTAATTTGACGATGATCAGTCTGAGACTCCTCCACTCGATTTCGATAATTGAATAATGATGAAGCATCAGGACGTGTTCGGGGAACCATTGACATTGATGGTCTCCCTGAGAGGAGCTCTCGAATGCAATGCAAGTATGCTGGGAAATGGTGTGCTGCAAAGATGGGTCGACTTAGAACCTCAACCCGACCCCATTCTTTTACGAGTCGACTCAAAAGTGCAGTCGACAACGGATCAACCAACTCAATGAAGTTCTCATGGATGAGCACACCCTGGTCATAGCCAAATTGACAAAGAACCCGAAGTGGTACATAATGGGTCACCCCGTGAAGACCAATCAAAATGAGAAAGCGGGCACCACCAAATGTTTTCACGGGAGACCTTCAAGGTTGGAAGGCCCCAAGCCACCTCACTTCTTCATCATCAAGGTTGCCAATAAAAGAATACCATTCTTCTTTGCCACCTGAGATGAAGGGAGCAACTCGTCTCGAAATCATGAATACAAGATCGGCGTTAACGCAAAATGGGCGATTAACCACTTCAGTTGAAGTCAGATGATCCATAAACCAGAGCTACAATAACAGGAGCATTCTAAAACTTTGGAAACTAGTAAGTTCAAATTTCAAGTTAAATCTAAACTAAGTTTTGAATTTACCTGCAAGAGGGGAGCACATCCTCGAAAAATCCGATCACGACAAGAAAAACAAGCTGTGAGGGATTGGAACACCTCGCTCAAAAGTATCGGTGCCAACCGGCGTCCCTCCCGGACTGGTTGAATCACGTGAATATGAGAAAGATCTACAATGTCTCCGCCACCCGGAAACAAGAGTTGATTTACCACCATCAAAGTGAGGGCATTAAAATGAATCAACGATTTCGAGGAGTCCATGAGGCGTTCGATCAAGAAAGATTTAGACATTGTCTTCAAAACCGATCCACCATCCAAAATCTTCAAAAACTTGCGACTTATCCCCAAGAAATCGGAAGCCTCACTTCGGTATCCATCACGCAAGGGTGGAATCACAACTAGGTCTGATATCTCAAGCCCCAACAACACTTCGAACTCCTCAATGATGGGAGTCATTTCATGCATCCCAAACCAAAAGAGGTTAAGCTCGAGGATCCAATACCCCAACATGGCCTCAATCAAGCTCCATTGCAATGGAACCTTGGGCAAAGAAAGAGTGAACCCCAACTTGTTAAAACACCATTGAGCTCTATTATCGTTATCCATACTACTCATCCAACTACTCAAAAAAGGATCGACAATGCCATACCTTTTCAAATTGGGGAGAGTAGAAGACACCTCCATGGAGCTTGAGAGGAAGCTTTTAGGAAGAAGAAGAGCAAAAATTAGCCAAAAGTGAAAAAGGTAACTAAAAAGTGAAATGTTAGGGCAAAATGAAGTGGAAACAGGCTTGAAATAGGAGGGAAATCGTGTTGGTCCATGTTTGAAACACGGATGAGGTCAAATAATAATTGATCCGTGCCTCAAACACAGATGAAGCAAAATGTGACTTATCCGTGCTCTTGGCACGGTTAAAAGCAACAAATGGTTCATCCATGCTCCTGGCATGGATAAAAGTTGGGAAAAACCATCCGTGTTGGGAATACGGACCAAAACATTGTAAGCCAAGGATCCTGAGTCATTTGAGATATCAACAATTCCGGACCACGTAATGGTCATCTCAGAGATCAAATGAAAATAGTGGGAATTCCTACGCACTCGATGAATGCGTTCAAAACTCTTAAAAACTCTCAAAATACATATCGGGCAGGTAGGAACTCGCCATCTCAGCCTGGAAGCGAGACTCCAGCAAGGCTGCCTCCAGCTCTAGCTCCTGGATACGAGCTGCCTGAGCCTTGATACGAGCCTCCTACTCCTCGAGCCGAGCAGCCTGCTCCTCCACCTCAGCCCTAGAGGCCCTCCACCTGTTCTCCATCTCCACTGCCCTCGTCGCTTGGGCCTAGATCTCATCGTAGCTCTCTCGAAGACGACGAAGATCATCAGCCTGAGTAATATGAAAAAACTGGTGTTGGTATTGGTTTCATGTCTCCAAAATGGGAAGTAGTTTCATTACAATATAGCCAAGTATTTGGTCTCGAACTCACAATACTGGCAGGGATACGAAAGCTCCCCATGTTGTAAGTGGTTGGGGGATTCACTTCTAGTGGTGTCTTAGATTGAAGAAAGTTTCAAAGTTAAAGAGAATCGTCTGAAAGCCTATTGGTTGAAGGCAATAAGATTGATGGGAATGTTTGAAGAAGTACGAATTGACCATGTCTCTCGGTCCAATAAAAGTCATGCTGACTCTCTGGCTACGATTGCTTCTAAGATCAAAATGAATGACACAAAAATGGAAAAGGATATAAAGGTGGTCAAGAGAACTATACCTACTTCCTTCCTTGATGTCAATTTGATAGAGATAGCAGAGGTCTTCGTAGCAGAAGAGAACGTAGACTCAACCGAGGGGCCGAAGTGGTTTGAACCGATGTGGGACTACTTAGCAAAAGGGGTATTGCCACAAGACAAGAATGAAGCAAGAAATATCATAAGACAAGCTCATAGGTATGCAATCTTGGCGAACAGACTGTATCGAAGAAGTTTTTTTGGTAATGAGATGTGTTACGAAAAGACAAGGGGAGAAGATTATGAGAGAGGTGCACGGAGGTGATTGCGGGGAAGATCAGAGTCAAGGAAGACTTCAAGGGAAAAGAATTCATCTCGGATACTACTGGCCAAGACTGAGCAAAGACTGCATCAATTATGTCAAAAGGTGTCGGGTGTGCCAGTTGCATTCGAATCTAGATCGACTCCCAAAAGATCCACCCTATGAAATCCTATTAACCCTTTCAAACCTTACTCAAATAGGAGGTGGAGAAAAAGATCTGGATTTGGAACCTTGGTTGATCGCTAGCCTGCAGAAGCAGGAGAGCTTGGAAGAGAAGGTTTAGAGGCTGCTGAATAGCGGTTGGGGCGGAAGCCATTAGGTGTCTGTTTATTGGGCCCAGTTCCGCCTCCTCTGGTACCGGGATGAGGGACTGGAGACGAAGGTGGAGCCTATGGGTCCGAGGGAAGAGATTCAATTGATTGGCCAGGGAGGGGAGAAAGAACCGAATTAGCTAATTTCCGGAACTTGGGCAATCAATGAGATGGAGATTAGTTGCTTGGATCGGATGGAAGGAATCGTGGGGTCAGATAGAGCTACTTATGGGGGCCTATGCCGCTTAATAGCTTCTTCCGGTGGGTCAGATGGAGGTTCATTGGTCACAAATGGAGAACTCGAATGAGATGCTTCACTCGCCGCTGCCCCAGGTAGAGACTTTGAACTTCCGGGCTTCCACTGCATTGGATGATGGATCAGAAGAGGCGTCACCAGCCCAGGTATCGAAGACAAAGATAGAGAAGAGGCAGATGGATGTTCATTTGATTGCTTCGGTTCCGGTGAATCGCCAGGGGAAGAAGCAGTGGATTCTGTCGACGGACTCGAATATGGAGATGGAGATTAGCTCGTTCTTGGTTCCGATGATTACCCTTCCTCTCGTTCAGATGCTTACCTCGGGCTTGGATCCATTGGGGAACCATTGGACCGATAGTTGGCAGCTTAGAGGGGAGCGGAAGAAAAGACTGGTGGAAATTGGATCGAATAGAAAGGTGGGGCCGGATAGAGAAGAGGGGGAACTTTGAGACTCAATTACATCGACCCTTCCTCTCCGGTAGCAGGTAGTGCCTTATTGGGCGGGCTCTGTACCGGTTGATCAGAGCTTGGATCATATTCAGAACCAGGAGAGTTGGTCAAGTCCTTTATATACATCATTGAAATGGTGGCCGGTACCGGTGGGAAAGCAGATGAGTCGATAGCACCACTTGACTTGGGGCATCATCAATGGATAGAGAAGAAGAGGCAGGTTGGCTAGGTTTTTCATTCTTTGTTTCGGATCCGGCTCATCAGCAGAAGAAAGAGAAGAATGTGGTGGAAAGAGGTTGCTTGGTATTGATCCCATTGGCTCGGCATCAGCATCAATGGCACCACTCGGGTCATATGTCCCAGGTAGAGGTGTAGGAGAAGGAGTGGAATCGAGGTACTTACTTGCCTCTTCAGTGGATGGAGGAAGGAGAGATGGTTAGTTCAGGTCACCAGTCGAAGATGCAGCTATGGGGTTCAGAGTCGAAAGTAGTGGTTTATCGGGGCTGATGTATGGCAAGTCTATTAGATTTTAATGAAGTAGAAGGAAATCAAATCCTATTCTCTCCCTTAGACCAACTAATCTAAACCAACCTTTCTCGCTCTAGTAGACAAGTGGCAGGCACTTTCTAGTGTGATTCCGTCCTACTGAACCGGAATGGATAGCTGAACTCGCCAGGTGGGTTACGACTGAATCAACCTCTAGTTGCTCCCCGGAGGGATGGTTTGCTCACCTACCAATCAAATTCCTTCCCTCCTTCAGTCCCACCCACATAGTAGTTCGGAATCAGAAGTAGGAGGCCTCCTACGTCAAGTATGGACGATTCTTCTGTTCGAGCCTCAGCCCTGTCCAGTAGCGCCCTAGTCATTGCTTTCAATGGATGGCGTTTCTTTCCAGATGGATCGACACCACCAATAGCGGAGGAAGCAGGGGCGGATGAGTAGCCGAAGCCGAGGGCGGAGGCAACTTAAGAAATATGTATATAAGAAGGCATGGATGGCAGAGAAATAAGCCTTCAAGCAAAAGAAATAAGTAGGATATGCAAGGCTCGGTGAGTTTGACCAAGGAAATGACAGGCTGCCAAGGTAGTAGAGAAAGAGAAAGAAGTAAGGAGGCAAACTTAGATGCTTTACTAGATTGGTTAGATAAGGTTGATGGTGAGAACCCAAGGCACAGAGATAAGCAGAAGCTAGCAACAAAGCAAGGGTCAATGAAATATGAGTTAGTTTTCTTGTTCGAGCGAGTCTTTCTATTTTGAGTGTTCCTTTCTCTTCTCTTTTCGGTATGTTTGCATAAGGAGTCACTTAGCCTCTAATAAGAAGGAAGAAGGGGGTGGAGAAAGGGTCGATGTAATTGAGCGGTCCTGTGCAGCCTAGTAGCGCGTGATAAGTTTACAACTTGGTTGTTGAAACTAAGCACGTGGCCTAGGCAGAACTTTAGTTTCAAAAAACCTACCTCCATTGAAATTTAATAAGCTTTCTACCAACAAACCGTGTGTAAAGTTTGATTTTCGAGAGACATTAGACCGTGCCTGTCATGTAGATGCACAAACGAATAGGATTACCGTCCGCCCGGCCGGAGAGTGGATTCTTGATTTGATAAGTAAGCTTTCTATATGAGTGTAGTCAGGCTCGACCAACCCTTGGTCCTTGACGGAACGGAACCCATATAGAAAGCGAAGACCTCCTCTTGATTCTTTAGACTTATTTCCATGCAACAGGAAAGTTCAATTACATCGATCCTCCGCTTCGTTTGTCACGGATGAAGGACCTTCCCGCTAAAGAAGTGGAGCATCTCGGCTTCCTCCGCCTTTGGAACCAGGCGACTGTAGTAGTATACTACGGAAGGAGCCCAAAAGGCGTAAGATGGTATTTTCATGCTTATGTATGCATATGTTAGAAAAAGCCTTTTGATTGATTTGCGGGACGGCCAAACGGCTTTGAAAGCCAGACATCAGCGGTTTTAGAAATGACGCGGCTAGACAGACGATGAAATGCGAACGAAAGCATGCGTTAGGAGAGACTTCGTCTAGAAAGATGGCCAGATTAACCTTTCTTCAGCTTTGGGAGTTCACTGCCTGACCACGAATCGATTGTTTTTATTCATTTGAATTATCTATTTGCTTATCTATTTTTTTTGGGGGGGGGCAAAGGGACTTGTCCATAATGGGATGGGTTATCCTCGGCCTTGGAGCATATTAATAATCTTGGGATATACACTAATTCATCCATTAGTGTATATATGCTTGATACGGTTTTTCAAAAGGTAATTCAAATCCTATTGGACGTGGTGGATGAATCACCGAACAAGAAAGTGTTTCACTAATGGATGTTTTCTAGGTCCAATAGGCCATCTTGAATATACCTCTTGTAGACACCCGAATTTGAATGCGCCCTCACTCAAAAGGATCCAAAAATAATAGTTTTCCAATGAACTTGGCCAACGGGTCTAGAAGGCCTGAAGCATTAAAATTTAACATTTTGATTAAATCGAAGCCTCAAAAACCTCTCAACGGGTCAATGGGCCCACCAAAAGGACTTGACATACTCCCATCTACCCCACTTCACTTAAAGCATCGATTTTTCGACAAAGTTGGCCAATGGGCTTCAAAGGCCCAAATAACTGAAAAATGGCATTTTGACTGAACCAAGGCCCCTAAGACCTCCCAATGGTCTAAGGGACCCACTAAAGGGATCAGACCCATCCTACGTTTTCCAAAACTTCACTGCTCCACACTTGCATTCAAAAAATATAAAATTTTCGATAAAATTCTTCCACGGGCATAAAAATCTGATTTACCAACATGTGACATTTTTGATCAAACCAATGATTGTAAAAATCTCATAAAAATTAATAGATAAAAAAATGTGAGACTTGAGATGCCTACCCCTCATCTACTTCCACCGTTCATCCTCCGAATCCGCTAGCACCCTAAGCCCAATCAAAGCCCACAAGTCCTCAATTCTTTCCTAAATTAATATCTCACCTTACCGTCAACCTTAACCTAAAATCGATCCCATATCACCTAAACCCTAAAATAAACCTACCCTCAAAATTTCCATCCAAAACAAACCTCATTTAAAACAAAATAACCTACAACCCTCCTAAAACCCAAGCCTAATACACCAAAAACCCACAAACCACTATCTATATACAATCCACCTCTAATATACAACCCATAACCCATTAACCACTACCCATATCAACCAATCACCCTCTCAACATCAAAAGAAGATACATGTCATCATCCCCTTTCACCTCCCTCATCCAATCACCTACCCCCATCACTTTTCTCTCACAACTCATCTACACACATCATTTCCCTCCAAAATCACCTCAACTCATACCCTACGCTAACCTAACCTATCCCCATTCTCTAATATCATCAACCACCCACATCACAACCCATATCCTACACACCATAACCTATCACCATTCTCTAACATCATCAACTACCCACATCAACACCTATATCTTCTACTCTTCAATCCATCACTTTCCCTTAAAATACTCCAACAAAATCACCTCAACCCATACCTCTCACCATCATCATCAAACTAACCCATACCCTTCTCTCTAATCAAACAACCACCATTACCAATCAACTAATCTCATCACTTCTCCTTTTGTCACATGTCATCATTCCCATAATCCTTCCAAAAATCTATCTACCAACCTCTTACATAACTTATTCTCCTAAATCTAAACACCTCACCTTTTCAAGTAACCTAACTCTCATTCTCTAAACAACCCTCTTATACCCCCATTCCCCTATAAACCAATACTCATCGCACCTTACCAAACACTCTACTCAAAGAGATTTGGATAGGATCCAAATCATTTGGATCTAAACATTACCCATTTCTACTCATTACACAATTACCCTCAAAGTCTGGGCATCTCAATGACTATCTCACTATTTGCTTAGTTACTCAACTATGCTTATTGCCACAATAGACCCCCTAAAGTACCTTTTCGAAAAACCAGCGCTAACAGGCCGTACAACGAAGTGGCAATTATCATTATCTGAGTTCAACATCACCTATGTCACTCAAAAGGCCATCAAAGGGCAAGCCTTCACCGACCACCTCACTGAGCACCCGTTGCCTGATTACGAGCCATTAAAGACGAACTTTCCCGATGAAGCCATACTATTTACAGAGATTGAGGACGATGATGAAGAACCAGACTGAAAAATATATTTCGATGGAACAGCAAATCAGAAAGATAATGGAATAGGGGCAGTCTTTATCAAATTGGATGGATCCACGTGCCAATAGCCATTAGATTGAAATTCCAACGTTCTAACAACGAGACTGAATACGAAGCATGCATAGCAGGGTTGAAAGCAGCATTGGATCTTGAGGTAGATGAGATCGATGTTTTCGGAGATTAAAGCTTAGTAGTCTATCAGACGACTGGAGAATGGAAGACTTGAGAGTAGAGACTGGTCCCTTACTATGAGTATTTGGAGGAACTAAGCTCGTGCTTTGACAGGATTTCATTCACATATATGCCGAGAGTTAAGAATCAATTTGCAGATGCACTAGCTACACTTGTTTCGATGATCAGTATCTTAGAAGACCTAGTCATCGACCCAATTGAAATTGGAATTCAAGATGAGCCAGCCTATTGCGTACATGTCGAAATAGAAGAATCCGAAGAAAAGTCTTGGTACTCAGACATTAAAGCATATCTCGAAGATCGAACCCTCCCCTCAGATGCAAAGCCAAATGATTGAAGAACTATTCAGAAATTGATAGGAAAATTCTTCTCGAGTAATGGTATTCTGTACAAGAAATCACATCATGAGGTCTTACTTCAGTGGCAGAAACAGAAGCGAAACAACTAATTGAGATTGTATATGGGAGATTCTGTGGGCCCCACATGAATGGTCACATGCTGGCTATGAAGATCATGATGATGGGATACTATTGGTCGATAATGGAGAGTGACTGCTATCAGCATGTTCGCAAATGCCATCTATGCTAGATTTATGCTAACAAAATCAATGTTCCACCTTTAGAACTATATAATATGAGCACTTCTTGGCCTTTTTCACTCTGGGGCATGGACCTCATCGCACCAATCTCACTAAAAACTGCAAACGGGCATAGTTTCATCCTCGTAGCTATCGACTACTTTACCAAATGGATAGAAGTAGCGTCTTATGCCAATGTCATCAAAAGCAACGTCTTGAAGTTTGTCAAGAATAAAATCTGTCGGTATGGACTTCCAAGTAGACTAGTGACTGATAATGCCAAGAACTTCAAGAACAAGGATATGATCAAGATGTACGAAGACTTCCAGATCACTCATCACAACTCTATACCTTATAGACCTAAGATGAATGGAGCAGTTAGGCAGTCAACAAGAATATTAAGAAAATAATCGAGAAGATGGCAGTTACGTACAAAGATTGGCACGACATGTTGCGTTTTGCACTTCACGCCTTCCAAACATCGTTCAGGACTTCAACTGGGGCAACTCCGTATTCACTAGTCTATGGAATTGAAGCAATCTTACTTGTAAAGGTCTAAATCTTAAAAGAAGCAGAGTTAGATGAAATTGAATGGATTCAAGCTCGGTTTGATCGACTAAATCTGATTGAAGAGAAACACCTTGCAGCCATTTGCCATGGACAGATCTCTCAGCGAGGAATTGCTCGTGCTTATAAAAAAAAGGTTAAGCCTAGAGATTTCTTGCCAGGAGACCTTGTATTGAAGAAGATTCTGCCAATCCAAAAAGACGCTGGAGGAAAGTTTCAACCAAACTATGAGGGATCCTTTATTGTCCAAAAAGTGATGACGGGAGGAGCTCTGATCCTTATAGAAATGGACGGACAAGTCTTCCCGTAATCGATCAATACTGACACTGTTAAGAAGTACTACGCTTGAGATCTGACCCTGAGATGACGAAAGGCCATTTTTACTATCCTAAACAAACTATCTAACCTTAGTCAACCCTTTGAGTCATCACGTCCATTCATTAACCTAAGACTGGGGCAAATCAACAATAAAGAAAAAAAAAGACAGAAGAAAAGAAAATCAAAAAAATCAAGAAGAAAGCATCAAAATACTCCTAGCTCGCATGAGGATAAACTGTGAACGATTAAAAATACAAAAAAAATCAAAAAAGTCAAAAACTCAAACACTTGATCTTGGCTCGACCCAAATCTCCATCCTAAACAAGTTTGAGAGACACTGGAGGAAACATAGATCACCTTTTCGAAACAAAAATAGACGAGTTCCATGTCTAAACCACTCTAAATACATCTAGACCTTAAACTTATTTTGTATCCTTCCACTACCATGAGCTTAGGCCAACGTTTCATCATACTAAAAATCTTTTTTGATTGAAAAATATTTTAGGGTAACACAATGACAATGACAGCACCAATGATCTTGTAACTTGGTCTGGACCTCAAAGTCTTATTAGTCGTTGGAAGATTCGAGAGGGGAATCTAGGTCGGATATACAAAGAAAAAGAGTACTCGAAGTATAGAGTAGCCGATTTCACGGCTCAACTTGAGTTACCGAACCACGAATAGTCATCAGCAAACTCGAGAGGGGAATCTAGATCGATTACTCAAGAAAAAGTGCCACTACAAGAGTAGAGTCGCCAATCTCGCAGCTCAACTTGAGTCACCAAGCCACAAAGACATATAGACTCTGAACAGAACTGTAATGTAAAAATTTAAAAATACAAGCATAGTTTGAAAAGACATAGTGAAAACCTGAAAGGGCGTTCGGCACGATGAAATTTCCAAAAAGGACGTCGATGCGTAAAAATGTGAAAACGGGGTCTAGTGAATACCGTAATGAGCATTAGGGGCAATAAGGGTGAACAAAAAAATAAAAAAATAAAAAAATACGATAACTCCTGGCCCGCAAGAGTATAAACTGTGAACGACAAAATCTTGCCAAGAAAACCTGTGGTCCAAATCAAAAATAGCCTTCTAACACTAGGGCACTGGGGATGACTCTACAGGAATCGAAAGATAATTAACGCTTGTATCCCCTGTGTTTGGCAAAAATACCAAGATCGTCCCAGCCAAAGATTTTATAAACGCTGAATTTATCATACTCATTCGATAAAGACATTTAATTAGATTTTAAAAACTACTATTTTAGCCAATGACGATAAATTTAGGATTTATTCAACAAAATTTTGTGTTTTCAAGAACAATAGATATACTTGAGGCCAAGTAAGTACAAAAATTATTTTCTTTACATTAATCTTTCAACATTTGGCATACATTCAGATAATGAAAAGAAAATACAAAAAGTAAGAGTACAACGCAATTGATCAAACATCATGGTGAGAAATGAAAAAAAAAGTCAAGGCGTTCTTCCAAAGCACGGATCCAGACAGCCTGGCTCATCATCACTCTTTCAACATCGGAAGCACCACGACTCACCAAATATGCTGCAACATCATCAAAATAAGATATTAGGAAAGTCTGTCCCTCAACTTAGCTAGTTCAGCTTGAAGCCTAGCGACCTCGCCACTATCACTAAATCTAGATTGGGCAAGGGCAGTTGTCAATCGAGCAATCTCCTTCTGCATTTTTTTCTAGAACTTAAGCTAGATAGCTAGAATCCGACGATGATCAGTCTGAGACTCCTCACTCGAAAGGACCCAAAAATTTTAGTTTTCCAATGAATTTGGCAGACGGGTCTCGAAGGCTCGAAGCATTAAAATTTGACATTTTGATCAAATTGAAGCCCCTAAAATCTCTCAACGGGTCAGTGGGCCCATCAGAAGGACTCGGCATGCTTCCATCTACCTCGCTCCACTCAAAGCGTCTATTTTTTGACAAAGTTGGCCAATGGGCATCAAGACTGAACCGAGGCCCCCTAAGACCACCCAATGGTCTAAGGGACCCACCAAAGGGATCGGACCCATCCTACACTTTCCCAACCATTATCGCTCTACGCTTGCATTCAAAAAATACCAAATTTTCAATAAAATTCTCCCAAACGCCTAAAAAGCCCGATTTGCCAACATGTGACATTCTTGATCAAACCATTGATTGCAAAAATCTCAAAACAATTAATAAATTAAAAAATGTGAGACTTGGGATGCTTACCCCTCCTCTACTTCCACCGCTCCGCCTCCAAATCCGCAAACACCCTAAGCCCAATCAAAGCCCACAAGCCCTCAATTCTTTCCTAAATTAATTTCTCACCTTACCTTAACCTAAGATCGATCCTATATCACCTAAACCCTAAAATAAACCTACCTTCAAAAGTTCCACCCAAAACAAATCTCATCCAAACCAAAATAACCTACAACCCTCCTAAAACCCAAACCCAATATACCAAAAACCCACAAACCACTATCCATGTCCAATCCACCTCTAATCCACAACCCATAACCCATTAACCACTACCTACATCAACCAATCACCCTTCAACATCAAAAGATGACACATGTCATCATCCCTTTTCACTTCCCTCATCCAATCACCTATCCCCATCACTTTTATCTCATAACTCATCTACCCACATCACTTCCCTCCAAAATCACCTCAACCCATACCCTACCCTAACCTAACCTAACCTATCCCCATTCTCTAACACCATCAACCACCCACATCACAACCCATATCCTACACACCCTAACTTATCACCATTCTCTAACATCATCAAACCACCCACATCACAACCCATATCTTCTACACCTCACTCCATCACTTTCTCTTAAACTACTCCAATAAAATCACCTCAACCCATACCTCTCACCATCATCACCAAACTAACCCATACCACTTCTCTCTAATCAAACAACCACCATCACCAATCAATCAATCTCATCAGCTCTCCCATTTGTCACATGTCATCATCCCCTTAATTCTTTCAAAAATCAATCTACCAACCTCTTACATAACCCATTCTCCTAAATCTAAACACCTCACTTCTTCAACCAACCTAACACTCCTTCTCTAAACAACCCTCTTAGACCCACATTCCCCCATCAACCAATACTTATCTCACCCCACCAAATACTCTATCCAAATGTATTTGGGTAGGATCCAAATCATTTGAATCTAAACATTACCCATTTCCACTCATTACACAATTACCCTCAAATCCGCTATAAATTTCATAGTCTCCACCCCTAAAATCAATCTCATTATCCATTTTTCAAATCCTTCACCCCATTATACCCCTCAAACCATCTCCAAACATCTATAAATACCCCCTCCTCTTCCAAAAAATGATTATTCACTATCACTAAGAAAAATTAAAAAAGCCACTATTACCAACTCTCACTACAAAAAATCTCTTACTAAGTCTCACAAAAATCATTCTACACTTTACTTTCAATTCTCTACTACTTTCTCAAACTAATTTAAAAGCAGTTACATTCTCATAACTCACTAAGGACCTTAGAAAACATTGAAGAAGAAGAAGAAAAGAAAGATTGAAGCTTCAAGGTGGGTGCAACAAAATACCCCCCTCTCTCTATCATCTTCTATTATCCCCTCCTCTCTTTATTTTATTTTAGATGGACTTAGGATGAATGCTCCCCCTCCCTTATCTCCGGTAGATCAGACTTCAATTCGATCGAAAGTATAAGGGTTGTAATCCCTTTTAAAATAAAACCAATGTTAAATCCCCAAATCGTTTTTGAGACCATTGGTATGAGGTTCCTTCTCAACTCATGAGAATGGACCCTCAACCTTAGCCAATATTTTTTCAAATCACATTTGGTCATAAAGGCTAATGATGTATAAGGATCGTCTCCATCAATGGGATGACCTTATAATCAAGCCAAAACTAAGTCCCTACTTAGGGTACACATTATCAACACGTGGCACTTTATTTTTTTATCTTTTGTATTTTCAATCAAAATGACCGAGTTGAGTTGAGGTTACCGTCACTTGGCGGGGAGAAAAGGGTGCCTAACACCTTCCCTTTTCTCCAACCGAGCCGCTTGTCCCAAATCTCAAGGTCTGATTAGTCCTTATCCTTCGTGAGTCACTACGTGTCAAAATATACATCGGGTTACCATTCACACCCACTTACAATATGAATGGTGGCGACTCCAATTCTTAATAGATATGATCGTTGTAATGGCGAAATCAACGTATCTACACCTCTTCTAAAGGCAGCAGTATCAAGAGGATCCGAAGGAGTTGAAGTTTCCAATCTGTTATAGCCTTATAAGAGATGAGCTTATTGAATGCAGTGAGCTTTCAATAAGCAGGTACCAGATTAGTCATACACACGGTATATGTAAGAGACGCAACTCAGTCTTTCCATATCCATTAAGGAAAGACTGAGGCATCCGGTAATTACATGAGCTTGCATGTAATAAGCGGGCAATAGAGAAAGGTATACCACATACGATTGGCTTCCCTGTTCAATCTGAGTCGGCTAATAGTTCACCATATTCGTCCGGAATAGGATCGATGGCAAATCGCCAATTACGTTACGTTATATGTATATTCATACGTTCCCACTATCACAATAATCGTAGACCTAACTCTGACTGATCAATAATTCCGAGTCTTGATGAGCTCTGTTACACATAATATGCGGTTTGAAGAGAAGTCTTAATGAGCTCAATTACATCGACCCTCTACTGAGTTCAATGTACATCTGGTTGGTATTAAGATTGAACGGATAGCTTTTCAATACTTATGAGTAGATGATCAGTGGCTTAATATAATCTGATTGTATTAAGCCGTGGACTCTATACAACCCCCTCTTAAGGCTAATATTCAAAGGCATATTCAAGGTATATATTACGCCTATACCTATATATACCTTGCCCAATCAGATTGAACGGATAACAAGTAAGAGCCACGTAGTGATCAGTGCTTTTATGATCATATGACTAATATACTTGCCGGCATATGATGAGGACATGGCTAGCACAAGAGCATTGAATGTGGATCCGACTCAAGTTCCCATTGGTCTAATTACAAGAGCACGTGCCAAGAAATTTCAAAATGCGTTGAGTGGGCTGATTCAAGGGATTTGGGTTCAAGCATGCACATGGAGGCCCATTGATGGTAATGAACGAATTTTCCAGCCCTTAACAAGCATGATCCAAGTTCAAGAAGGTCTTGGTGTGTAATGGGCTAAAAGATTAAGGGATTAAAATCAGAATTAACTCCCTTTTAATTGAGGCTGAATTTATTTCAGGTATTAGGTATTTATTTATTTTAGCTTTTCAACTTCCCTTTTCTGGTTTGGGTAAGTTAGATCTAGAAATTCGTGGCCTTAGTATTATAAATTGTGCTCTTCTCATTCAATAAAGTTTAGTTGTTTATTCATAAAAAAAAGGTGAGAGTAATTTCTCTTTGGTTCTTTACAACTATTTTGAACTTATCAGATTTCTCTGTGGCGTTCAATTCCTTGACTTATCAATCGAGTTTCTATCCTTGATTGTGGCGTCTTCCTTTATACCAAGGTTCGCATCTCTTTATAAGTGTTGGGTTGCGATTAACATTTGAATATGAAAGTAGAACGGTTAGCGTGTTCGTATCATGCTGAATTTTCATTTCGGGGATATTGAAAACTTTGATATTAACGATCATTGAAGCCATAATTGTATCTCTAATCACCTAATTGATTTGGAGTATGATTTAAAAGTGGTAAAAGCTATGAATAATAGTTGTAATCTGAAAATTGCATGTTCTTAAGCCATGGACTTTTTCATAGGCTGAAGGGGTAGGTTATTGAATCACGATTTCTTTTGATCTTAATGATTTGTTTAAGTAGTTGTAAGGATACACTGAGTATTAACTTGATTGCTTAATAAAAATAACTAGGTGATGGACTTTTCCAACACCCTAGGGTTTATCTAAGAATGAATTTACAAAATGGATGATCTTCTTAGGCTTGTACATTGATTCAATTTGGATATGTAATTAAGGCATGAGATTCATGTCTATGTGGAAGCAATTTGATTAGTCATTTAATGAATTTTATTTTCTGAATTGTGAAAGAAGATGATCAATTGTAAATATTTATTTCTTTAATTTTTTTTGTAAAATCCAAATCAAACAATTGAAACCCCCTTGATTTTGTGTAATACATTTTTTCACAAATTATTAATTAAATCAACTGATATTTGTTATGAAACTTTAGTGTAGGAGTACCCGCAATCCTCGGCCAATAACGATACCCTACTCATCACTTTACTATAATCTTCTATAGGGTTGTTGATGACTAAAAATATGGTCAATCAAATGGAGCCGCTGCCAGGGATTGCAAAATCCCTATGTTTAAGTGTAATTTAACTTGTTAAATAGTCTATTTTACTTGTTAAGCTTGCATGTAATATAACTTGTGTTACACTTAATTGAAATTTTAGCATGAGTATTCATTATCAGTAGTTGTAACGTTTTTAGGACGGGAAGCTTATTATTAATCTTTCAACCCTAACTTGTATATTATTGTCTTTGCTTTTGTGGTTTAGGTCCATGAATGTCCGCAGTTAGTAGAAAGACTCAAGAACTTGCAAAATCCTGGGCCTTACTAAAAGATGTTGCACATCAACCCCCACCTCACCAAGAGAAGAGGGAAGAATCGGAAGTGTCAGATAGCTCCTCCCACCCTTGTCAGACGAGGAAAAAAACATACCTGATTTAGAAGAAGCAAGTGTAGCAGAAGAATTACCAATGGCTGAAATCATTAGACAAATGTCTTCTTCAACAGATGGGGGAGCCGCACCAACTTGTATCAATTATCCAAAACCAACAATCGGCAAAGTAGCTGAGTTTGAACTGAAGAGTGGGTTTTTACACCATTTGCCCAAATTCCATGGGCTAACTAATGAAGATCCTCATAAGCATCTCAAGGAGTTTCAGTTCATGTGTTCAAGTATGTGCCCACAGAATGCGGATCTCAACATTTTGAAGCTGAAGTCATTCCCTTTCTCACTTGAAGATAAGGCAAAGACTTGGTTGTTTGATCTACCCTCATGCTATATCAACACATGGGAGAAGTTGATGACTGAGTTTCTGACTAAGTACTTCCCTACTTCAAGGATTATTGTCTTGAGAAAGAAAATAACTGGAATTGAGCAAAGGAAGGATGAGGCATTTTATGCTTACTATGAGAGAGTCAAGAGCTTAGTTGCATCATGTACTTTTATGAGGGACTCCTCCCTCTTGAACATCAATTGTTAGATGCTGCTGCTGGAGATTCTTTTGTGGATAAGACACCAGAAGTTGCTAAGGAGTTACTAGCCCAACATGCTCTTAATTATCAGCAATATGAGGGAGTGTTAAATTCCACTCGTTGGGTGAATGAGGTATCTTCTAACTCTACTCTTGAGGAAAAAGTTAATAAAGTGTCTACTTTTTTGTCTCAGGTATTAAATGTAAATGGAGCACAAGTACAACAAGTTGCTCAAATATGTGGTGTGTGCTGCACTCAAGGGCATCCAATTGACCAATGTCCCCAACTGATCAATAATGGAGGATGGGAGTCTCTTAACGCTATTGGGTTTCAAGGTAATCAAGGTGGACAAAGGTACAACCCTTTCTCTAGCATATATATCCCTAGAGTTAGAGATCACCCCAATTTATGTTGGGCCAACAATGATAATATTCAGAACCCTCAAGGACAAGGGCAAGTGTTTCCACACCCTCCAGGTTTTCTGATGAGGCCTTAGGTACCTCAAAACTTTTTCCTAATCCTCATGTGCCTACAAATTCTGCTGCTCCTAATTATGATGAGATTTTAAAGTCCCTTGCTCAAGGGCAACATAATTTTACACTACTACTACTCAATCTCTTGTTACATGTCAACAAACTAACACTAAAGACATTGTAGAATTGAAAAAGCAATTGGGACAAGTAATAGACTTCATGGGAAAGATAACCGAGAGCGGAAAATTGCCTAGTAACATTGTTCCCGACCCAAATATCAAACATGCTAAAGCTGTTACCACAAAGAGTGGTAAAACCCTTGTGGATGTTCCCAAAATAAAAAAGAAGGCCCAAGTGTACTACGATAAGGAAAATGACAAAGTGAAAGATACTGCCACATCAAAGACAGAAGTGATTGGTTCTTCATCATTTGAGAATGCTTTGAAACCTCGAGGTAATGAGCGAAAAACCTAAAAGTTCTTTCAATTCTAATCCTTTTTCTCGTGTGCCTTTCCCTAGTAGGTTTGCAAAAACTAAAAAGGATGAATCTGATCAAGCCATCTTGGAGATTTTTAAGAAGGTACAAGTCAACATGCCTTTGATTGAGTGCTTGAAGCAAGTACCAAAATATGCCAAGTTTCTTAAAGAGCTTTGCACTACAAGGAGGCAAACTTGTGAGAAAGAGGTGGTAAAGATGAATGAGACAGTCTCTGTAGTCATCTAAAGGAAATTACCACCAAAGCTTAAGGATCCAGGGAGTGTTTCTATTCCTTATGTAATTGGTACCAATAAATTTGATTATGTCATGTTAGACTTAGGAGCTTCAATTAATATGATGCCTTACAGTCTTTATGCTTATTTAGATATGGGTGAACTTAAAAGTGATAATGTTTTTATCCAATTGGCTGATCGATCTAACAAGTATCCTAAAGGAAACGTTGAGGATGTTCTTGTGCAGGTGAATCAACTCATTATTCCCACTGACTTCTATGTCCTTGATATGGAAGACACGCCCCTAAATTCCAAACCATTACTTTTAGGGCACCCATTCATGAGGACTGCAAGAACAAAAATCGATGTTTATGGGGAAATATTGACCATGGAATTTGATAATGAAATTATACGCTTCAACATCTTTGAAGCCATGAGATATCCATTAATTGACATTAAACCTTGTTTTTCTATTGATATTATTGATTCATTTGCGCAGAGGTTTATGGAAGCAATGGAAGAGGATGAGTTGAAAGTAACACTCTCTCAAGGAGTTGGCTATACTGAGAATGGAGATTCCATTTCTAAAGCCGAATTGGAGAAGGCTGAAGAGCCTATTGTGATCAGAACCGTGGCCTCCCTTGAGTCCCAACCCATTTTACCAAGGTATTTTCCTCCTTTATCCCTTCCTATTTTTACTAACAAGATGTTATCTTCAGTGATACAGGCCCCTACACTTGAGCTTAAGGTTTTGCCAGATCACTTGAAGTATGTGTTTTTGGGGGATAAGGAGACGTTGCCTATTATTATATCCTCGAAGTTGGAGGAGGATCAAGAGAAGAAGCTTGTGGACATTCTTAAGAAGTACGAGACCACTATTGGTTGAACTTTGGCAAATATCTAGGGAATCAATCCAACCATGTGCGTCCACAAAATCTTATTGGAGGATGGTGCCAAACCCACCAGAGAAGTCCAGAGACGCCTATATCCACCCATGATGAAGGAAGTGCAAGAGGAGATAATTAAGTTATTTGATTGTGGCGTTATTTACCCTATTTTAGATAACAAGTGGGTGTCTCCTATTCAAGTTGTGCCAAAGAAGTCTGGAGTTATTGTAGTAAATAATGAGGAGAATGAGCTGGTACCTCAACGAGTTTTGACTATTATCGAGTTTGCATAGATTATAGGAAGCTTAACGCGTCAACAAGGAAGGACTATTTCCCTCTACCCTTCATCGACCAGATGCTTGAGAGGTTAGCTGGTTTCCCATTTTATTGCTTTTTTGGATCAATATAGTGGGGACAACTAGATTTGTATACCCAAGAGGATCAAGAGAAAAACACCTTCGCTTGCCCTTTTGGTACTTATGCCTACAGACGTATGCCATTTGGATTGTGCAATGCACCAGGTACGTTTCAACGTTGTATGCTTTCCATTTTTTCTGAATACATTGAGAATATCATTGAGGTGTTATGGATGATTTTAGTGTCTTTGGTAGAGATTTTGATGCGTGCTTTGAAAATTTAGAACTTATTTTAAAACGTTGTGTTGAAACTAACTAATGGAGATCGGGTTGATGTTCCCAAATCTTCTAAAAAACCATTGCAAGGAATTGGCTAGGTTAAGGACAAAGAGGTTGGAAGAGACTTTACAAGCATTACAAGGCTTAATTGTGGAAGTACAATACAAGAAGGCCATTCTAGAAGATTCTAAGACTTAAATTGGAGATATCAAAGCTTTCCCAAGGATGGTCAACTATCTTTTTATGCAAGGGATCGATTTAGAAGATAAAGTGGGATGCGAGGGTTAATTGGGAATTTTATATTCTAATTATCCTTAGTTTTGGTCTTTTATTTTCTAAGGACTACATACACCCAATCTTGATCTAATTTGTCTATAAAATGGCACCTCATGTTGTATTTGAGACATAATTGACAATTTACATTTTAAGAGAATTGAAATTTCTTCAAGAAGTTTGCTTTATATTCAAGTATTCTTGTTTTGAGTTCTTTATGAGTTCTTGATTGAGTTTTTGATTCAGTGCATGAATCTTTGACTTATCAAAGGAGTGATCATCCTTTGTGGCATCTCAAGATTGGGATTTCAAGGACTTAGTTTCCTTGGGGTTCTAATCCGATCATCATCATCATCTTTTGTTCCTAAGTAATCTAACACGTTTTGAAGACATCGAATTTAAGGGTTCCTAGAAGAGATCATCAACAGATCTTCAAGAGGGGTCATATTATTTAGTATCAAAGCACCAAAATTGCTAGAAAAATGAATCATCATTAAGAGAATTCTTCGAAGATTGGGTTACATGCCATTCAATTGGAGATTCAACAGAGTAGACCTTGTACCCCAACAAAATTCATATCAATTCAAAGCCAACAATGGCTGGAAACCAGGTTTTTATTATTTCAAAACATTCTTGATACATTCTTGTTGGAAACCATGAACATTCATTAAATTTTGTAGTTGTTCTTACATAGTTCTTTGTGAATTTAGAAAATTTTCTTGCTGAAATTACAAATTGTGATCAATAATCAACAATCAATCTAAGATATACAAGCTACATGATCATCTTTGTTTTTAAAAGATTCTGATTTTAATTTCATGTGTAAGAACAAACCAAAGTTACTAATGTTGAAGAACAAGCCAAAGTTGATGTCCACAACATGATTTGTTGCTGAAACATAGCCACAACAACCATGTTTTTTTTCCTTCTTACTGATCTAAGTTGCTTCCACATTAATTCTAATCTAAGATGTTGCTATATCTTTTTCTTGCTGGATTAAAGAAAAAGAAAGAAATGGTATCATGTTGAAAAAACTGACGTTGTTGTTTTATTGTGCAGTTCATTGAAAAAAACAAATTCTGGAATTCAGCCACCACGTGTTATTGGTTTTTTTGTTTTGCTGAATTACAAATCGATGTTCGATTTTCAACATTCCTTCTAATTCCTTCCATGTATATCTGCAAATTGAACTTCTTGAATTCCGTTCGTAGAGTTGTTTTAATGGTCTTTCATTGACAAAAAAAAAAAAAAAGGGGGTTCATCGAACTTAGATTTCAGAAAATCTTTAGGCAGTATATTTGTTGCTACTGTTTTGTGTTGTTCATTGACCTTCGATAGTAAATCATCATCCAGAGTTTACATTGTTCTTGAATAGAATTTGAACACCAATTCCATCATCAAAGTTGCTGTATATTCTCGTCAAACTCTTAATCAATATGTGCTGAACATAAACGTTGCTGTATTAGCTGGAACTTAATCAACAATTCCATTGTTGGGTTGTGATTAAACGATCCAAATATGAATATCTGAATGTTATTTCCAGCAACATCAGATCTGACCAAGAAAGAATCCATATAAAAAATAAATAAATAAATAACATAAAAAAAAAGGAAAATTGCTAGTTTTTCATGTTGCCCCCATAAAGATAATCATCAAGATTGTAAGGAAAATTCAACCATCACGTTTTTTTTATCTCTGTTCTTTTCTTGCTGGATTTCTTGTTGAAAAAAATAAACTATAATTCCGCCATTCAAGAAGACCAAACCGTCTTCAAAGTTGCTGGAAATTCGTCATTGCTGAATTTCATCCACAACGTGTACTTGCTAATTTGCTTGTTGTTCCCAAACGTCTGCTTGTTGGAATTTTTTTTTTTTTTTTATTTTTATGGTCATTTTCTTGTGGGGTCATGAACTTGAATCATTTCTTGCTGATTGTTCTTGCTGGAATTTAGAATAAAATGTTTATTCTTGCTAAAAACTCAACCACAACGTATGCTGAAATTACAGATAGAACGTGAGACATAAGTTTGTTTTCAAATTTTGAATTTTTGTTTTGATTTCTGATTTTAAAATCTATTAACAAGTTGTTCAAGTCAAATTGTATTTCGGGCTGAAAGATTCGTTTGAAATGCTGATTTATAAGCATTTTGGGCTGATTTATCCTTATTTTTGCTGAATTAACAGTGACAACAATTTCTTGTTTTCTTGTAAAATGCTGAAATTTTTGGAATTGTTGAGCTCTTGTTTCTATTAAGAACCATACAAGTGGCTGGAACTATTAGTTTGAGTGGTAGAAGATAAGAGAGAGATCATCATCGATTGTTGAGCTCATATTCCATAGCGTTGTAAACATGAGTAAGGAAGGAGGAGACCCACAAGAAACCGACATGCGATTATTCATTAAAGCTATTCATGATCAATTCAAATTGTTGAATACACGGTTGGATAATATGGAATCTTCTTATGAATCTAAATCGTATCGAAGACATGAGTTCGAAGAAGAAGAAGATGTTAATTCCAAAGTAGAGAAAGTGAATTATCTATGGGATAAGAAAGTTGATTTTAAAGAAGATAACAATATGGGCAGTATTAAAATGACAATTCCGACTTTTCAAGGAAAGTATGATCCTAAAATATATTTAGAGTAGGAAAGAAAAAGTGAGCACGTATTTGATTGTCACAATTATTCTGAGGAGAATAAAGTAAAGCTAGTCGTCGTGGAATTTACAAACTATGCCAGTATATGGTGGGATCAATTTGGATCAATAGGCGCAGAAATTCGGTCATGGGATGAGATGAAGTCAGTGATGCGTAAAAGGTTTATACCCAGCCATTACTATAGAGATTTGTATATAAAATTACAAGGGCTGGTCCAAGGTTCCATGAGTGTCGAGGACTATTATAAAGAAATGGAAATTACCATGATTCGAGCAAGCATAGAGGAAGATAGGGAAGTAACCATGGCTAGATTCATTGCCGAATTGAACAAGGAGATTACTAATGTGGTTGAGTTGCACCATTATGTGGAGATGGAAGAGTTACTACACAAAGCCATTAAAGTGGAAAAGTAAATCAAGTCTATAAAGTTCATATCTGGATCATCTTTTAAAAGTCCGTGGAGACCAAATTAGAAGGACAACAAGATTCCTTTCAAACCAAAAGAAGAAGCAAGGTCGACAAATATAATTTCTATCCCTAAAGATAAATCTGAAACAAGATCTCTTACTAAGACACATGAAATTAAGTATTTTCGACGCTAAGGATTTGGACATACTACTTCTGAATACTCAAACAAAAAGGTTATGGTTATATGGGTAAATGGAGAAATTAAGAGTGCTAGCTCAAATGATAATGAAATACCACCATTAGAGACTTGTTCTGATGATGAAATAGAAGAACCTGTGCATGGTGATTTACTTGTCACTAGAAGAGCTTTGAGTATATAGCCTACGGATGAAGGAGATGAGGAGCAACGTGAGCATATTTTTCACACAAGATGCCATGTGAAGGATAAAGTATGTATATTGATTATTGATAGTGAAAGCGCCCTCGATCCGCGGGGTATGCGGATCCGCTTTTGATCCTTGAGGTTTGGGAGTCGCCACCTAGTTATCATGGTCTAGGAACCAAACTGACTCTAAAATGGATAAAAAAAAACTAATCTACTACAGAAAATCTGAATCTGGGGATCATGTTACGCGGTTGGAAGGTGTTAGGCACCAACCCTGCCCGGATAATGCCGGTCTCTACTTATCCCAAGTAAGACTACATTGCTAATGACCAAAACCTAGATAAAAAAATAGAAAAATGTTACCTTCGATACGCAAAGGTTCTATTCCCTCAGATCTGGTGAAACTGCTCCTTGTACCGTATTCCTTGCTTTGTTCTGTCTTCGGATCTGATTTCTGATCTCCGAGGTAAGGTATCTCCTTCTTGGATCTGGATGCTTTGAATTTATTATAAATTTTTGAAATGTTTTTGAAAGGTTTCTAGGTGTTTTTTAGGCTAAAATCGAAGTAGGGGTGTTAAGTAAGGAGTTGGGGCTTCAAAATTAGGGTTTTGGGGGGTTGTGGAGGCTTCTTCACCTACTTTTTCTAGGGTTTTTTCTTTGATACGAAAATAGGGTGTGGAGGCTCTTATTTATAAAGTTTTTTAGGAGAATTAGGATTTTATTAGGGTTTCTTTTAAGGTTTCAATTAGGGTTTAGACTTTGGTCTCATGAGATGGACTTAATCTTTAGGGTTTTAATTTAGGATTTTGACTTTTAGTCTTATGAGATTGACTTGATTAGTTTAGATTAAGGTTTTGATTTAGGGTTTTGACTTTAGTCTTATGAGATTGACTTTAATATTTTGACTTTAGTCTTTCTTGGTTGGCTTTTAATATCTTGACTTTAGTCTTTCTTGATTGACTTTTAATATCTTGACTTTAGTCTTACTTGATTGACTTTAATGTTTCAATTTACGTTATATAATGATTTATTTATTAATTTCAAAAATTTTAATTATTAAAGTTGTAAAATTACTGTTTTGCCCTCGGAGAGGATTTTTACGTTTTAAGTCATTTTTCAATGGTCCAGGATGTTTTGGAATCAGTTTTTCATAAGGAATTCAATGGGAATGTTGGTTTTTGTCATTTATGAAATTTTTGTGTGAAATGGTCGTGAATTTTATGAGGGGTATTTTCGTAATTTTGTCAAATTCTGTGAAAATTAGCGAAATGATTTATTTGGTTTCGATTTGTTGTTTTATGTGTTTGAATGGGTTTTCCTAAGCGTAATGTAGGCTCTAGGGTTGTTTTGATGTTAGGGGTATTTTGGTAATTTGGTCATTTTTAGTGATTTTTATCGTGAAGCTTCTTTTTGGTTTGCAAGATGATGATTTCTATGTTTCTGGGGTCGTATTTACCTAGCGTAGCGTGGTTTCTAAGTTTTGTCAGTTCGAGATACCTCATCCGGATTTCTGAAACATATCTGGTAACAAAATAAAGCATTGGAATAAACATCTATCATTGGGAACCATTGCGATCGGGTTGACGAGTTGATTAATCAGGTGAGTGCAAAAATGGGGTGTCTACAGATGCCCCTCTTTGGCAGAGGGTTGAAGCAAACTAGATAGCAAATCTATTTCGGTAGATAGTGCGATATCCGAATGCCAAAGCTAGTGACAGTTCATTTTTGCAGCCTGATTTGGTGGTTCGTCAGGGCGTCCAGATCCTTGAAGGTAAGTTCTCCCTGGACTAAAAATGTCAAATCCTCGAATTTTGAAAAATTCTCCTTGACTTATGCTAACATGCACGTGTGTGCAATGGTGTGATGCTCACGAAATAATCTATCGGATCATTGAGATTAATCCCTCCTCGATAACAACAAATGTCAGGTCCTGGAGATCTTCTCTCGCCGACAATGATGATTCAAACTGGAATGTATATATGCAATGAAATCAATCATACGATATTTGAATTATGACAAGTTTGAAAAAATGAGATAATCATAACACAATCAGAATCAGGTGATGTAGGAACTTCATTAAATCCTATCAAAATTCTTTTTTTTTTAGAGTAAGAAAAAGTTTGAGTCTCGTTTATCGGACTCGCGTTAAGGTTGATAGGAACTTAAAAATCCTGTTAAAAATTGGAGTCTCGTTTCTCGGACTCGAACTGAGGTTTATAGGAACTTAAACAATCCTATTTCAAATGGTTGGAGTCTCGTTTTTCGGACTCGAACTGAGGTTTACAGGAACTTAAACAATCCCGTTAATTCATTCTATGATTCAAACAAAGCTGGGGTCTCGTTTCTCGGACTCTGGCTAAGGTTTATAGGAACTTAAAAAATCCTGTTAATTCACAGTTGGAGTCTCGCTTGTCGGACTCGAACTTGCTGGAGCCACGTTTCTCGGGCTAAGGTTTGCAGGAACTTAAACAATCCTGTTAACTCATTTTATGATTCAAAAACGGTTAGAGTCTCGTTTCTCGGACTCGAACTTGCTGGAGCCACGTTTCTCGGGCTTGGGTTCGCAGGAACTTAAACAATCCTATTAACTCATTTTATGATTCAAAGGAGCTGGAGTCTTGTTTCTCGGACTCGAACTCAATGGAGCCACGCTTCTCGGGCTTGGATCAATTAAAGATTCAGTATTATCGAACTCAACGATTAAGAAATTGACCTTTTATTGGCTTATCATGCATCTGGATTCATAATTATGATTGGGCTTCGCCGGACTTTTAAGCTTTTGAATAAGATTTTTCCTTTTGATCATGGGATCAAGAATGCAAATTTCAGAATCGAAGTTAGTCTCAAAAATGCCCCTAGTTTCAAGGTTGACTTACATCTGAAACTTGACTGTGAAACTGATGGGCTGGATTACATTTGAAAAGTATGGAAAAGGGACTACGGACTCCAATAAATGAAAGACAAAAGAATTGACATTCCTTTAAATTCAAGACTCTTGAGATTATCATATGTGCAATAAGGAAATGATCATTCTCTTTCGAATTTCTTTTTGAAAAATGCTTGAGCTGGGCTTTGATAAATATTGAAATATAAGATCTTCCTCTTTAAAGTGGTCAATGAATCTACATTTCCCATTAGCAGACGCTACTAAAGATCTTGCAATGTTCAAAAGAAAGGCTTCTGAGTTTCTTCAACTTCAACATTGTCTTGAACAATTTTCTACATTCTCCAACTTCTGTGTAAGCTTTTATTCTGAATTTTCTTTCTTGGTGGGATCTTTCCTTCGATTTGATGATGCCCTAATTTTTGCCTAGATCGCCTCTTCAGGTTTTCAATCTAGCGGGCTTTGTTTTTCTTTTTTTGAAGATGCCTTGATTTTTGCCTAGATCGCCTTTTCAGGTTTTCAACCTAGCAGTCTTTTTTTTTTTTTTTGTTATGCCCTAACTTTTGCCTAAGTCGTCCTTTCGGATTTTCAACATAGCGGGCTTCTTTGTTTTTGATGATCTTGGATACTCAACTTGACAACCTTTGGTTCTCTGGACCTTAACCAAATCAATTAACATTCAGGAGGACTTAGTAGGTGGGCTTAGGACATGGTTTAGAAAGAAAATGTATAAGGCTCAACTTCCCAAAATGCCCCTAGTATGACATTCTCTTTTTTAGACAACTCTCTTAAGTCTCTTTCTTTCTAATGCCCCTAGTTAGGCATTTTTGTCATCATTTTTTTATTCTTTTTTTTTTCAATGCCCCTAGTTTGGGTTTCTTTTCTTTTCCTTCAATTCTTTTGATTCTCTTCTTCTAATACCCCTTTTTTGGTATTATTTTCTTTTGCACATTTCAACAGGGGATTTTCCCTTTCGAAGACACTTTCCTTAAGAGAATGTATATTTTGTTTTTTGTTGTGACCGGGCCTGAAGTAACTTCTCAGGTTGCCTACATACCCCAAATCATTTTTTTTTTTTGGGATCAGGTCAAAACGTAGTTCATACAAGATTTCCCTCCCAAGGTTAGTTGGTATGGTTTAGAAAGAGAAAGACTATTGAATTTTTTTAGAGGCTGCAAGGGGCTAAAGAGGGTCATTTTTCTTTCTTGGCAGGATAAAAGAATAGTTTGGCCAAAGAAGGCCTCCTTTAGTGAAAGTTACTTGATCTGGTCAAGGTTCTGGGAACTCAATGTCTTGATTACTTTGTCGAGCGAGATCTTCTTTTGAGAATAAACCACTTTCAATCTTCTTTTGAGAATGAACTGCTTTCAATCTTCTTTTGTAAAATATGATTAAGTTTTCCGCATTCGACTGTTCACTTCTTCTATAACTCCGAGAAAATCCTTTATCCTTTATGAGGGATTCCTTCTTGCAAATCTTTGCATCTTTGTCGACGGTTTCAATTACATCATTCCTGATGATCTTTGGCTTTGATGTTCACTCTTGACAGTAAGTTCTGATCCATTTTTGTGCAATCCGAAAGGTAAAATAGTGTTCGCATTTACCATATCCTCATGAGATCATGCGAAAACACTGCTGAATTTCTTAAATGAATTCATCATTTTCTCATGTTCTTTTGAGGATAATGTAGTACCAATATGCACTTCTTGAGTGTACTCTCCTATTCCAATATTTATCAAGTTCAATTAGTGAGCTCTGAGTCATTCTTCATGTTAGATTTTATGTTCACATTATTATTGCACGCATGATAATCAAAAGCTTCTTTACTTTATTGGAATAAAAAGACATAGACCTACCAACTTGACTAAAAAATAAATCTTAACATAATGGAACTGACCGACTGAATTTAAAGACTGACGCAACTGACACTTAAGGAAAAAAAAATTGAAAATAGGGATATGATTCTGAATGGAAGGACACAGCGCTAGGGTCTATGCCACTTTGGATATCTTCATGAGGGATGATTCAGGCTCGTCCGCTTTTGCCATACCTTCATGTTCTGATTCAAGCTTGTTTGACGCTAAATAACCCATTACTTTCATATTGTCCTTTCTTTTCAGTTCTGTCATTATCTCAGGGCAGATGAGCCCATTCTGGCATGATAAAGATGCACTATCAAGACCAATCAAGCGGATAAAAGAAGCTGGGTCAACTGATTCAGGTTTGGACATGGATATTAGATTCAGAGTAGGAGGGGGTTGATTTTGAAAAGTAGGCAAAGGGTTAGTTTTGACATTAGGCGCGGTAGGAGCAGGTATGGTAACTTTCCCTTGTTCGATAAGGTCTTGGATAGCATGGCGGAGGGTAATGCACCTATCCAGAACATGGCCGGGCATTTGATGGAATTCACAGAATTGCCCATTGTCCAAGTTTGGAGGGAGAGGGTTAGGCAACGGCTTGGGTTGTAACGGTGTCAACAGTCCCCTTTTCATTAGTTTTTGGTAGGCAACACTAAGGGACATCCCGAGATTGGAGAATTGTCTCCTAGGCTTGGCTTGTGAGGATTGAGTGGCTTGAGGAGCTAGGGCAAAAGAGGTGTGGGCCACTTGCAAGAAATTTGTACTGGGTTTGAAGTGTTTGGGTTTTGACTCAGACGAGTTGCCAAAAAGTCCCGAAGAGTAGGCATCCTCGACTTGGTTTCCGGCTTCAAGAAGAGATTGAAATGTAGGCAAGTATTGAGGCATCAAGTACTTGGCATAATTGGGAGTAAGATTCCTGAGGATGATCTTAACTTGCTCTTTTTCTTGAGGTCGGTCCCATAACTGAGCGGCTTTAGCTCTCCATCGAGCAATGAATTCTGTGAAGGTTTCCCCAGGCTTCTGCTTAGTTGTTTCTAGATCTCTTCTTGTGAGTTCAATGTCTGTGTTAAAGGAGTATCGACCAATGAACTCTTTCATCAATTCATGCCATGTTCTTACTCGAGACGAGTCTAGTGACATTAACCAGCGTAAGGCAGGACCTGTAAGGGTTCTCTGAAAAAGTTGGGCCATCTGTTCTTCACTCAGACCCTGAGACTGCATGATGCCGACATATATTTTCAATTGAGTCCTAGGGCATCCAGTCCCATCAAATTTATCCACATCTGGCATTGTGAACTTTTCTAGCAGACGGACTGTAGGAAATAATGTCATTGCCCCTAATCCAAGGACGAGATCGTCAGGATCCTTGATATTCTTCAATGCAGTTTCTACCTGAGTTATTCGATGAGCTAATACAGGGTCAAAGGACACTTGATCATCTTCAAAATCTTCAACCAGATCAAACACGGCCTGAGGTTCTACAACTTTATCTTTTTTCTTTTCAGTCTTCAGGGCCTCAATTTGTGTTTGGACAGAAGCAATAATCTGCGCTTGAAAGGAGTCCAAAATCTGACGGAGTGTTGCTTCATCCATTGTACTTGTTTCTTCTTGTGGAGAGTGTTGACTACTTGGGCTTGACAAAGGTACTCTGGTGAGACGACTCTTTTCACGGACCCAAAGTGGCACGGTTGGTTTAGAACGCCGAGGAGCAATTATTACCTAATTAGAAGTAAATCAGGATCAACTATTGACTCGGAAGGTTGGATTCTTAACCACATGATAAAAAGAAATCTGATATGATTTAGCCCAAGTCCGGTTGTAAACATTAAGTCCAAATGCATTATAAGTCTATAAAGACCACAAGGGTGAAAGAAGTTAATTACGGGTCTACCCCTGGTTGGGGTTGAACCTTGGGTCAGACTAATTAGTTTGACCTCCTGATTGCATCTTTTCGATATGAGCTAGGTTGAATCTTTGAACCTAAAAACCAATTGGTCTAACCGATTTGATGTTGTTCAGTTAGATCCATTTGTCAATTGGGCCAACTGGTTTAATTGGTTCAAATTGATTGGTGCATTTTACCAGTTGGGTCGGACCGATATTGCGAGTTTAATTTGAACGGTGTGGATCGGTCCGCCCACTTACCTTTTGGTTAGATTAAATGGAGCAACCCGGGAACACCCACGATAAGTTCGAGTTGTGGCCTACAGGGAAGGTTTCTAGACTCTAAGCTTACTACGTGCAATGCATTTTATCTGGCCACCCCTGCCCAAATACACCTATATACCTCTCGATACGTGGTGACTTGGTTTGATATACCGTATAGGTGATAATCTAAAACCTCAACTCACTTCTCTGAAGCCAAAAACAGCCAGTTTGATCTCCAGTTGAGAGGTGGCGCACAATGCTGAGCAAGGGCCCACTTAAATACCTCTCGTCTAGAATAGACGTAGTCTATCCCCCTCGTACAGTAGGGTACAGCGGGGCAAGATCTCGCTTAGGCACCGGTTTTGACCAAGAAGTGCAATTGATATACTTAGTTTATTTTTTATACCTACGGGTACGAGTCAAGAGTTGTAGCTTTCATAAATGGTTTGGCATCCCACGAGGGGACCGACCACGTTGGCAATCGGGACATGTGACTGTGTGTGGCTTACAATAGGTCAAAGGCTCAGGTCACTCCAGCCTGGGTGCATCAATATATCTCTCAGAATCACCTGATCAGACGGTATTGATGCCCCAGTTTGATATACCCTAAGGTACGTGACTGGAGTTGTGGTTTTCATGAATGACGTCGCATCTCCGAAGAAACCGGGCCACGTACTAGTGTCACGTTGGCTATATGGGACATGTAAGTGGGTAAAACATTAAACGTGCATGTGGTGTGTGCAAAACAGGGTGGGGTGTGCCCGGGGCCTTTTCAAATAAATGGGTCCATAGGCCTAATCAAACCATCACAACATGAATATCATATGAACATCAAGATTAAGATCAAAGCATGCATATCAAAAAATATCTATCAAGATCATGGTAAATCAATTAATGAGCATGGCATATAATAATTAATCAAACAAACATTGCAATAGGCATAATTTTTATAATTTTTAAGGTCCAATCAATGATCACTTTTGGGTGATCCAAAATAAATCGAGATTCCAATAGATGTTACATTGATGATAGAATGACAATGATTGAGATGAGCTCACTCTTAGGAACATTAATTGTGCTAACATTAGATAAATTCGGATTTTCTGTGAATTAGGAAAATACAATCCGAACTTGCATCGATGATATCTAAGGCTTCCGATAACGAAATCGAGTGAACTCAGGTTCTAAATTAATCTACTCGATGAGATCTACATTTTATTAATAGATGCCTAGACTTAGTTCTCACTAGAATATTCTGTAAAAACGTTTTAACATTGCTGTCCCAACCTTCATTCAGAAACAATTCCAGATTTACAGATTGAACTTGCATCGATGATATCTAAGGCTTCCGATAACGAAATTGAGTGAACTCAGATTCTAAATTAATCTACTCGATGAGATCTACGTTTTATTAAAGGTTTCCAGACTTAATTATCACTAGAATATTCTGTAAAAACGTTTTAACATTGCTGTCCCAACCTTCATTCAGCAACAATTCCAGATTTACAGATTGAACTTGCATCGATGATATCTAAGGCTTCCGATAACGAAATTGAGTGAACTCAGATTCTAAATTAATCTACTCGATGAGATCTACGTTTTATTAATAGGTTCCCAGACTTAATTCTCACTAGAATATTCTGTAAAAACGTTTTAACATTACTGTCCCAACCTTCATCATTCCATCATTTTCATATGTCAATTTAAATCTTTCATTATTTAGGGGTCATCAAAAAAGTGATCCTTAATTGGAAAAAAAATGCAATACCCAAAATCATCTACAATCAAGTCACAAAAATAAATAAACAGAAAAAATAAATAAAATAAATCGAACTGAATAATAAAAAAAACTAGGTCATCTTGGCAATGCTCCCATACTTGGGGTTTTTCAAGTTTGATCCTCAATAGTCCCCAGTGGAGTCGCCACTGAAAGCGCCCTCGATCCGCGGGGTATGCGGATCCGCTTTTGATCCTTGAGGTTTGGGAGTCGCCACCTAGTTATCATGGTCTAGGAACCAAACTGACTCTAAAATGGATAAAAAAAACTAATCTACTACAGAAAATCTGAATCCGGGGATCATGTTACGGGGTTGGAAGGTGTTAGGCACCAACCCCGCCCGGCCAATGCCGGTCTCTACTTATCCCAAGTAAGACTACATTGCTAATGACCAAAACCTAGATAAAAAAATAGAAAAATGTTACCTTCGATACGCAAAGGTTCTATTCCCTCAGATCTGGTGAAACTGCTCCTTGTACCGTATTCCTTGCTTTGTTCTGTCTCCGGATCTGATTTCTGATCTCCGAGGTAAGGTATCTCCTTCTTGGATCTGGATGCTTTGAATTTATTATAAATTTTTGAGATGTTTTTGAAAGGTTTCTAGGTGTTTTTTAGGCTAAAATCGAAGTAGGGGTGTTAAGTAAGGAGTTGGGGCTTCAAAATTAGGGTTTTGGGGGGGTTGTGGAGGCTTCTTCACCTACTTTTTCTAGGGTTTTTTCTTTGATACGAAAATAGGGTGTGGAGGCTCTATTTATAAAGTTTTTTAGGAGAATTAGGGTTTGATTAGGGTTTCTTTTAAGGTTTCAATTAGGGTTTAGACTTTGGTCTCATGAGATGGACTTAATCTTTAGGGTTTTAATTTAGGGTTTTGACTTTTAGTCTTATGAGATTGACTTGATTAGTTTAGATTAGGGTTTTGACTTTAGTCTCATGAGATTGACTTGATTAGTTTAGAGGTTTTGACTTTAGTCTTATGAGATTGACTTTAATATTTTGACTTTAGTCTTTCTTGGTTGGCTTTTAATATCTTGACTTTAGTCTTTCTTGATTGACTTTTAATATCTTGACTTTAGTCTTACTTGATTGACTTTAATGTTTCAATTTACGTTATATAATGATTTATTTATTAATTTCAAAATTTTTAATTATTAAAGTTGTAAAATTACTGTTTTGCCCTCGGAGAGGATTTTTTACGTTTTAAGTCGTTTTTCAATGGTCTAGGATGTTTTGGAATCAGTTTTTCATAAGGAATTCAATGGGAATGTTGGTTTTTGTCATTTATGAAATTTTTGTGTGAAATGGTCGTGAATTTTAGAGGGGTATTTTCGTAATTTTGTCAAATTCTGTGAAAATTAGCGAAATGATTTATTTGGTTTCGATTTGTTGTTTTATGTGTTTGAATGGGTTTTCCTAAGCGTAATGTAGGCTCTAGGGTTGTTTTGATGGTAGGGGTATTTTGGTAATTTGGTAATTTTAGTGATTTTTATCGTGAAGCTTCTTTTTGGTTTGCAAGATGATGATTTCTATGTTTCTGGGGTTGTATTTATCTAGCGTAGCGTGGTTTCTAAGTTTTGTCAGTTCGAGATACCTCATCCGGATTTCTGAAACATATCTGGTAACAAAATAAAGCATTGGAATAAACATCCATCATTGGGAACCATTGCGATCGGGTTGACGAGTTGATTAATCAGGTGAGTGCAAAAATGGGGTGTCTACAGATAGTGGAAGTTGTACCAATGTTGCTAGTACCTTATTGGTAGAGAAGTTGAATTTGAAATGGTGAAACATCCTATGCCATACAAGTTACAATGGCTGAATGATTATGGAGAAGTGAAGGTAAACAAGTAAGCTCGGGTTTCTTTCTCAATAGGCAAGTATGTGGATGAGATTCTTTGTGATGTGGCACCGATGCATGCTGGTCATATATTGCTCGGTCGACCATGGTAGTTTGATAGGAGAGTATCGCATGATGGGTATAAAAACCATTATTCTTTCGTAATGAACAATCAAAAAATTGTATTGGCCCCTCTTAAACCTTTGCAAGCTTATGAGGATCAGGTTAGGATAGCAAGTGAGTTTAAAAAGAGAGAAAAACAATGGTGTGAGCAAAAATAAAATACTGAGTGTAGTTACTGAAAAACATGAGGTTAAAAGTGTAATGATGCAAGGCAACAAGTATTAGTATTTATATACAAGGATAGTATATTTCTTGTTGTTGATAGGTTTAGTAAAATGGCCCATTTTATTGCTCGTTTTAAAACTAACCACACAACACATATTGCTGATTTGTTCTTTAAGGAAGTAATGTGCTTGCATAGGTTGCTTCAGTCAATTGTTAGAGATAGAGTTGTTAGATTCCTATGTTATTCTTTATGTACTTTATGGAATAAATTAGGAACTAAACTTCTACTACCTCATATTGAGTTTGCATATAATAGGACTGTTCATTCTATTATTTTTCATTTTCTTATTTTGACATTGTTTATGGTTTTAATTCTTTAACACTTGTGGATATTTTACCTTCGCATACTAATGAACATGTCAATTTTTATGATAAGAAAAAAATAGATTTTGTGAGAGTTTTACATATCAAAGTACGGACCAACATTGACAGGAGGAATGAGCAATACTAAGCAAGGCAAAAAGTGACGTTTGAAAGATGTCATCCAGCCTAGGGATTGGGTTTGGGTGCATTTGCGTAGAAGTTCCCTACATGAAGGAAGTCGAAATTGCAACCTAGAAGAGATGGACCATTTCAAGCTTTGGAGCGGATCAGAGATAACGCCTACAAATTAGATTTGCCAAGTGACTATGGTAATATTAGTACAATTTTTAATGTTACTGATTTATATTTGTTTGATGTAAGTGATTCGAGGACGAATATTTTCGAAGAGGGGGAGAATAATGGAGATCGGGATGATGTTCCCAAGTCTTCTCAAAAACCATTGCAAGGAATTGACTAGGTCAAGGACAAAGAGGTTGGAAGAGGCTTTACAAACATTATAAGGCTTGATTATGGAAGTACAATACAAGGAGGTCGTTCTAGAAGATTCTAAGACTTAATTGGAGGTATCAAAGCTTTCCCAAGGATGGTCAGCTATCTTTTTATGTAAGGGATCGATTTGGAAGATCAAGTAGGATGCGAGGATTAATTGGAAATTTTATATTCTAATTGTCCTTAGTTTTGGTCTTTTATTTCATAAGGACTACTTAGACCCAATCTTGATCTAATTTGTCTATAAAAGGTCACCTCATGTTGTATTTGAGACATAATTGACAATTTACATTTTAAGAGAATTGAAGTTTCTTCATGAAGTTTACTTTATGTTCATGTATTTTTGTTTTAAGTTCTTTATGAATTCTTGACTGAGTTCTTGATCGAGTGCATGAATCTTCGACTTATCAAAGGAGTGATCATTCTTTGTGGCGTCTCAAGATTGGGGTTTCAAAGACTTAGTTTCCTTGGGGTTCTAATCCGATCATCATCATCATCTTTTGTTCTTAAGTAATCTAACACGTTTTGAAGACATCGAATTCAAGGGTTCCTAGAAGAGATCATCAAGAAGGTTCATATCATTCAAGAGGTTTCATATCACTAACTTGGTTCTAAATTGGAAAAAGTGTCACTTCATGGTGACTCAAGGGATTGTTTTAGGACATATTATATCTATTACGGGGATTGAGGTTAATAAATCTAAGGTAGATCTTATGCGTGACTTACCTTCTTCTACTAGTATGAGAGAGGTTTGGTCATTTCTTGATCATGCAGGATTTTATAGGAGATTTATCAAGGATTTCTCCAAGGCATCAAGGCCCTTGTGCCAGTTGTTCCAAAAGGACACTCCCTTTGAGTTTGATGAGGAGTGCAAGAAATCTTTTGTGAAGTTGAAGGAGTTATTGACGACTGCTCCAATTATGTCTCTGCCTAATTGGTCCTTAGCTTTTGAATTGATGTGTGATGCCTCAGATTACGCTGTTGGAGCTGTGTTGGGATAAAGAATAGACAAGAAGCCGTATGTTATCTACTATATCTCTAGGGTGCTCAATGATGCCCAACTGAACTATTCCACAATTGAAAAAGAGCTTCTCGCTGTGGTTTTCACTTTAGATAAATTTCATTCTTATTTACTTCAAAGTAAAGTTATTGTTTATATTGATCATGCAGCTTTGAAGTATTTGATGACAAAGAAGGAGGTCAAATCAAGGCTAATTAGATGGGTGCTGTTACTTCAAGAATTCGATTTGGAGATCAAAGACAAGAAGGGGAGTGAAAACTTGGTAGTCGACCATTTGAGCAGACTTGTACATGCGGAGGACACCTTACCCTTGTAAGAATCATTCCCAGATGAGCAGCTCTTTAGAATTGAGGTAAGTGAACCGTTGTATGCGAATATTGTGAATTATTTAGTTACTAAGCATTTCCCTGATACTTTACCTCAGTCTAATAAAGAAAAGCTTAAGAAAATGGCTAAATATTATATATGGGATGAACCTTATTTGTGGAATCATTAGGAGGTGTGCCCCTGAATCTGAGCATAAATCTATACTTGCCTTTTGTCATTCTGAGTCTTGTGGTGGACATTTTGGTGCACATCGGACAGCCCGTAAGGTATTAGATTGTGGTTTCTTTTGGCCCTCTATTTTTAAGGATGCATATATGTACTGCATGACTTGTGATAGTGCCAGAGAACAGGTAACTTAGGTTCTAAAGATCAAATGCCCATGGCCCATATCATAACTGTTGAGATATCGATGTCTGGGGCATTGATTTCATGGGGCCGTTTCCTTCATCTAACGATTTTCTTTACATTCTTTTGGCTGTTGATTATGTGTCCAAGTGAGTGAAGGCTAAGGCCACAGAACTAATGATTCGAAAGTTGTTGCAGATTTCTTGAGATCTAACATATTTACTAGGTTTGGAGTGCCTTGTGCAATTATTAGTGATGGTGGATTACACTTCTGCAACAAAACAATTGAGGCTCTACTGAAGAAATACAAGGTGACTCACAAAGTGGCAACACCATATCATCCTCAAATGAATGGACAAGCAGAGGTCTCAAATCGTGAGACTAAGGGAATTTTGGAAAAGACTGTGAGTCCTACATGCAAGGATTGGACTAAAAGGCTTGATGATTCATTTGGGCCTATAAGATAGCATACAAAACGCCAATTGGAATGTCTCCATTCAGACTTGTCTATGGTAAGGTGAGTCATTTACTATTTGAGCTTGAGCATAGGGTGTGGTGGGTTGTTAAGCCTTTCAACTTAGACATTGATGAGGCCGGTTTACATAGAAAACTCCAACTGAATGAACTTGAGGAGATTAGAAACGAGGCATATGATAGCGCATGGATCTACAAGAAAAAAAACTAGAGCATTTCATGATAAGATGATCCATTGAAAGGCCTTTGTTGTGGGCCAAAAAGTTCTTCTTTTTCATTGTAGACTTAAAACTCTTTCCTAGTAAGTTACCTTCTAGATGTGTTGGTCCTTTCGTTGTCACTAATGTTTTTCCTCATGGTGTTGTGCAGATAAAAAGTAACAAAACTAGAAATGAATTCAAGGTGAATGGCCATTGCTTGAAGCCTTACTATAAGGCTTTTGAGGAGCACACTGTGGAAGAAGTAGCCCTCCTAGAGGCACCACTCACAAAGGACTAAAAACGAGGTACAAAGTCTAGGCTGAAGGATTGTAAACATTCAAGTGCTATGTGGGAGGAAACCCAATTCAACCAAGGCTATTGAGGATACATCCACACAGATTTGCATTTTCTTTCTCTCCTCCATATGCTTTGCTTTATTTCAAAAAAAAAAAAAAATTTAGTATTGCGTGATTTTCGTGAATACCTTGCTCATGTTTATATTTCTACTTACAAGCTTATCTTGATTTACATTGAGGACAATGTAGAATTTAAGTGTGGGGCAGGGATTTACTTAATTTTCAAATTAAAAAAAAAATTATTTAGTTTTATTCTTAGAGTTTCCTTCCAACTCAATGATGAAACTGATTCTTAAGATAGATGGCTTGTAAATAGACTTGAACATACTTTTAAAGATAAAACAAGAAATGGAGTTAATTTGATTATATTTTAGTCATGCTTGAAAAAATTTGATGCACATTCGTCTTGATTCGAGTAATATGTTATCTAAAAGTGAAGCATGGAGACATATTGAATGATATTTGCACAATTCCGTAATATTTGTGAGTTGTTCGATCCTCATAATTGATTCATTATACATATCAATTTAAACTTCTTTTTTGAGTGCATCTTGTGAATATCTTGTTTTCTAGAACTTGCTTTAAACCCGCTTGAGAAAATTTTACATGTTCAGATTTGGAAAAGACGGAGGCAAATTAGGTTTTTTCCACCATGTCCAAATAGCCTTTGTCCTGATTGTGATTTGGCCCTTAGATAACCCTTTGAACCTTCATTAGCCTATTTTCTTCATTAAACCCACATTGCTCTTTTCAACTTAAACACTTTATCTACTCCTTTCCTTGGAACTAGTGAGCTTGGATCTTGTTTATAAGGTGATATCAGGAAGGGTGGAAAAGCATAAGTGTGGGGGTGGATGTCATATGGCTCTAAAGTGTTAAGAAAAAAAAAAAAGAGATTGTGATAAAAAGAGAAGTAAGGACATGAAAAGAAGTGTTGTGATTTAAAGAATACAAGTTCTGAAGAAATGGGAGCATTACAAATCTCTAAAGTAAAAAAAAAATATATTTGATGAAATTTACCCTAGAGTGATCGAGATGTGGTACTTAATGATGAAGACCTATTTATTGACATTTCTAATTGCTTTCTAGTTCTGAGGAAATTTTGTGATATCCTATCTCTTCCTTCTTTTGAACCCTTGACCCTTTAGTCCCATTACAACATTTTCAAAGACCTCTTGATCCTTTGATGTTCTGTTTTAAATGTGGAGAGTGGGTGGACAAGCAAGCCTATGGTTTAAACTGTTTTCACAAGTGTTTGAGTGATTAGAGTAGCTAGCACCATATCTAATTGAGAGAAAACCAGAGTGATGAATCATGAGAAGTAAAGTTTGATACTATTTGTACATTAACTTGAAGATGCATATGACACTTATATTTGGCTAACCACACACATTCCTACTCCAAGTATGAATGCTATAAAGGATCTTGAATAAAGGATCCGTGTTATTTTTGAAGTCTTTGCCTTCCATTTTGTTTTGTTTTGCTTTATTATGCCATTTCCTACTTTGTTATCTAGAGCTTGGAATGTGGGAGTGGTAAAAGAAAGTTAAAGTATGAGTTTTCCTAGTCATATTTATCAAGAAAATAGTTTAATCATTTTAAGAAATTTTCTTAAATTGGAAACTTGTCTTTTTGACATCTCTCTTGATTTAATTATGGAAACTTTCCTTATTTTTATTTTCTGATTTATTTGTAGGGAATTTCCACCTTGGAATTATTTGGATGATTTGTCTAAATATGAGAGGACATTGGAGACGATCAGCTACCTATGCGTGCCACTAGTGTAGAGAAATCCTAATGCATGCATATATGGCATGTTTTCATTTATCTGGAAGTGAAAAGAATAAAGAGAAGTTTGTGGGCAAATTTGGGGAGTAAATTTGGGCGCATAAGTTGAGGAGATCAGCCATAAAATTCAGCCACCACGTATTTGAATTTTATATGGAAGTTCTAATTAATTGAACAACTGAAAACCAATCTAGCTATTAATTAGGACCGATCCTATTTTTTGTGGGGCTAGAGTTTTTAAATTTTAAAACTCAAATTTAAAATAAACAAAATCCGAAATACATATATGGAAATAAAGGGTGACTCCTAGTTTTTAGGAGAAATTTAAGGAGCAAAAAAAGGGCTGAACTCGTTGGAGTTTTCCAAGGAAAAAGGGGGATCTTTTCATGTTGAAAAGTTGCTGAAATTTAGCCAACGAAAGGCTGAAATTAATTAGGAAAAAAAAAAAGGTTGCTGAAATTTTAGCAACGTGGCTGCTATAAAAAAGAGAAGTTTGCTGAAATGAAGGGGAGGAGATCTCTCTTTTCTTCATGTGGAGAAGTTGCTGAACGTAGGGGAAGTTGCTGAAATAAAGGACGAAAAAGTACTGAAATGAGAAGGCAGCAACATTAGCTGAACTTGTGAGGAGTTTCCAAATTGAAGAGGGGCTGAACTTTATAAAAAAAAATAATAATAAATAATAATAATAATAATAATAAAAAAGGAAAGAAAAAAAAAAGAGGTGGCTGAAATAAAAAAGGGAAAAGTTGCTGCCATAAGAGAGGAGTTGCTGAAATTTCAGCAACATAGGTTGAACACATTACAGCAGTTCCCCCATACATGTTGGCTGACATTTTTCTTCAATCATCATCATCAACGCTGTGAGAGACATCACGACCAACACATCTCAATCTTTTTTGGTTGTGTGAAAAAGTGTAACCCTTATGACTATTATTTTTATTTATTTCAGTCCTAGTTGCTATTGGATTAAAAATATTTTGTTGAATTTTTAATTGGAAATTTTTAATTCAATGAGTTTGTTAATTGATGTTTTCGGATTGGTTATATGTAGACACATGAATTGGTATTTTAATTATGTATGCTGAATTTTCAGTTCGGGGATATTAAAAACTTTGATATTAACGATCATTGAAGCCATAATTGTATCTCTAATCACCTAATTGATTTGGAGTATGATTTAAAAGTGGTAAAAGCTATGAACAATAGTTGTGATATGAAAATTGCATGTTCTTCAACCATAGACTTTTTCATAGGCTGAAGGGGTAATTGAATCACGATTCCTTTTGATCTTAATGATTTGTTTAAGTAGTTGTAAGGATACGCTGAGTATTAATTTGATTGCTTAATCAAAATAACTAGGTGATGGACTTTTCCAACACCTTAGGGTTTATCTAAGAAGGAATTTACAAAATGCATGATCTCTTTAGGCTTGTACTTTGATTCAATTCGGATATGTAATTAAGGCATGAGATTCATGTCTATAAGGAAGCAATTTGATTAGTCATTTAATGAATTTGATTTTCTGAATTGTGAAAGAAGATGATCAATTGCAAATATCTATTTCTTTAATTTTTAATTTTTAATTTTTTTTTGTAAAACCCGAATTAAACAATTGAAACCCCCTTGATTTTATAGAATACGTTTGTTCACAAATTATTAATTATACCAACTGAAATTTGTTATGACACTTTAATGTAGGAGTACCTGCAATCCCGGCCAATAACGATACCCTACTCATCACTTTACTATAATCTTAAATAGGGTTGTTAATGACTAAAAATATGGTCAATCAAATGGCGCCGCTGTCGGGGATTGCAAAATCCCTATGTTTTAGTGTCATTTAACTTGTTAAATAGTTTATTTTACTTGTTAAGCTTGCATGTAATATAACTTGTGTTACACTTAAGTGAAATTTTAGCATGAGTATTCCTTATCACTAGTTGTAAACTTTTTAGGAAGGGAAGCTTATTATTATTCTTTCAACCCTAACTTGTATATTATTATCTTTGATTTTGTGGTTCAGGTCCATGAATGTCCACAGTTAGTAGAAAGACTCAAAAACTTGCGAAATGCTTGGCCTTGTTAAAAGAAGTTGCACATTAACCCCCACCTCACCAAAACGAGAGGGAAGAATCGGAAGAGTTAGATAGCTCTTCCCATCCCTTGTCAGATGAGGAAGAAAACATACCTGATTTAGAAGAAGCAAGTGAAGAAGAAGAATTATCAATAGGCTGAAACCATTAGACAAATGTCTTCTTCAACTGATGGGGGAGCCGCACCAACTTGTATTAATTATCCAGAACTAGCAATCGGCAAAGTAGCTAAGTTTGAACTGAAGAGTGGGTTTTTACACCATTTGCCCAAATTCCATGGGCTTAGTAATGAAGATCCTCATAAGCATCTCAAGGAGTTTCAGTTTGCGTGCTCAAGTATGTGCCCACAGAATGCGGATCTCAACATTTTGAAGCTGAAGTCATTCCCTTTCTCACTTGGAAGATAAGGCAAAGACTTGGTTGTTTGATCTACCCTCAATTTGTGTGTTCATGAGTCCTTTAAGGGTAAGAGTGGGGGAGCCAGTTCTAGTCATGCTTTTCAAAGGGATTCCTCCCGTACTAAAAGCATTGGTGCCTCATCTAACTATCACCACAATAAGCATTTCAAATGCATTTTGTGCAATGGGCCTCACAAGACATTCAAGTGCCCTCAACGAGCTACGCTAAATGCACTACTAGCTTCACAGCGTGACCCCAATCACGAGGACGCGGGAAGAAGTGATAATGATGAAACTCACATAAGAGCTCTACATCTGTTGAATGCCCTCAATCAAACCCCTAAGACTCAGGGTCCTCAACGAAAGTGCTTAATATATGTGGACAATGGGAAAACCACTCATGCAATGGTGGACACCAGAGCTACACATAGGTTCATTGCCCTAATAGAGGCAAAATGGCTCAATCCAAGGCTCGAGAGAGATTCTAGTAATATGAAGGCCGTTAACTCGCAAGCCACTCTTATTCAAGGGTTGGCCAAGGTAGTGCCTATTAAGGTAGGTACATGGAGGGGTAAGATTGACTTGCTCGCAGTTCCCCTCGATGAATTCAAGGTCATCATCGGTATGGACTTCTTGCGCCAAAACAAAGCCGTCCCCATGCCATTTGCTAACGCAGTGGGCTTACTCGGTGATTGCCCATGCTTTATACCCGTGTCCACAGGAAAGGAAGAGGGTAAAATGATCTCAGCCCTACAACTCAAGAAAGGGCTAAAGAAAGGGGAGCAAACATATCTTGCCACCTTATGGGTTGAGCCCGATGACCAAGACCATAGCTCAACTCCAACTCCAGTGCTCCAGGTGTTGAAAGAATTTGAAGATGTGATGCCAAGTGAGCTCCCCAAGGCCTTGCCACCACGAAGGCCGATTGATCCCAAATTGAGTTGGTGCATGGAGCCAAGCCTCCTACGAGGGGGCCTTATCGAATGAATCCTCCGAAACTAGCTGAATTGCGAAAACAACTTGATGCACTCTTGGAATCTGGGTTCATTAGGCCTTCCAAGGCCCCATATGGAGCACCTGTCCTATTCCAACGAAAGCACGATGGATCACTACGACTTTGTGTGGACTACCGAGCATTGAACAAGGTCACTGTCAAGAACAAGTACCCCATTCCACTTATTGCTGATTTGTTTGATCAACTCGGTGCCGCCAAATACTTTTCAAAGTTGGACTTGAGATCAGGTTACTACCAAGTGCGGATTGCTGAAGGGGATGAGCCAAAGACTACGTGTTCTACCCGGTATGGCGCATATGAGTTCTTAGTCATGCCATTCGGCCTAACGAATGCCTCAACTACATTCTGCACCTTAATGAATGAGCTCTTCAAGGCATACCTAGATAAGTTTGTCATAGTGTACCTTGATGACATTGTGGTGTATAACTCCACCCTTGAAGAACATGTGCAATATCTCCGCCTTCTATTCCAAGTGCTATGTGAAAAGCAGCTCTATCTGAAGATAGAAAAATGCTCATTTGCCTAAGAACGGATCATGTTCTAGGACATATAGTTGGCAATGGTCAAATCTGGATGGACATGGAGAAGGTGCATGCCATTGATGAGTGGAAAAGCCCCTCGACCATCTCAGAACTAAGGTCATTCCTTGGTCTTGTGAACTACTATCGGCGTTTCATTCAAGGGTATTCTAAGCGTGTCGCACCTCTCACAGATTTGTTGAAGGAACGAGCATAGCCTTGGTCATACCCATACCAATGCTAAGAGGCCTTCGAGGGCCTCAAACAAGTGGTCATGCAAGACCTTTTCTTAGCCCTACCCAACATCCCCAAACCTTTTGAAGTTCAAACAGATGCTTTAGATTATGCCATCGGTGGGGTGTTGTTGCAAGAAGGTCATTCTATTGCTTATGAGAGTCGTAAGCTTAACGATGTAGAGAAACGCTACATGGCACAAGAAAAGGAGTTGTTAGCCATTGTACATTGTGATATGATCCCTCTTGGGTATAAACCTTCTCTTGATGATCTCTTCTAAGAATCTTTTAATTCGAAGGCTTTGTATATTCTAAAGTTGTATAGAAATGAAAGATGATGATGATCGGATTAGATCCTTAAGGAAGCTATGTCCTTAAAACCCCAATCTTGAGACACCATAAAGGATGATCACTCTTTTGATAAGTCAAAGATTCATGCCTTACTTCAAGAACTCATAAAGAATTCATTAAAAAACTCATAAAGAACTCAAACTAGAACATATGAAACAACCCTTGCAATTTTATATACAAATCCCGATAGTAATAGCTAGGTATAAATCTTTTACGCATCACTGACTTCATATCTTCCCATGACCGAATAGGCCTTTCACCATTCTAACGCCTATTGATCACCAATTGATCCCACCATATACTTGCATAATTTGTAAATTCTACGACTGCGAACTTTACTTTCCCACTCTAGATATATTTCAAGATCATTCTTTCCTTGAAAAGTCGGAATTGTCATTTTAATGCTGCCCATATTATTATCTTCTTTGAAATCAACTTTCTTATCCCGTTGATAATTTACTCTCTCCGCTTCGGAATGAACATCTTCTTCTCCTTCGAACTCATGTCTTCGATATGGTTTAGATTCATAAGAGGATTCTATTTTGTCCAACCTTGAATTCATTAATTTAAATTGTTCATGAACGGCCTTGATGAACAATTGCATGTCGGTCTTTTGTGAATCTCCTCCTTCCTTACTCTTGTTGTCAATACTATGCTATTTTTTTTCTATTCGAAGAGGACATTATGAACAGCAAAAGCAAACATATATGTGTATAGACATGTTGTGGCAAAAAAAAAATCAGCAAATACCATCAACGTTTCTGTATGAAACACATAAAAAAAATGATCGAATTCAGACAATCACAAGGTACACCAAATCGTAAAACAGAAGCAAGAATTCAACAAGAAAAGAAAAAATGTTTTTTTTTTTTTTTTTAAAGAAATTTATGTCACACGTTGGTCTGAATTCTTAGCAAGAAAAGAAAGAAGAAAAAAATAAAAATAAAAATAAAACATTAAAACAAAAACAGCAACAATTGAAAATAGCAACACAAAGAGTTTCCTTATAATGGCTGTTCTGAATTTATTTTTTTATTTTAAAATTATTTTAATAGCAGATTGCAATTACAAGATACCAATTCAGATGAAAGCAATTGATGCCAATTGAAATTCAACAAGATCACGTTGAGAAACTTCAGCAAGTTCACATTGAAATTCAGCAATTTATTTATTTTATTTATAAAACAAGAACTTAGTTTGTGGTTGTTTTGAATTTCAGTAAGGAAACCATGGAATGTAACGAAGACATTCTTCTTTATCATGGCTGAATTCTGAAAACATTGTGACTGAGATTTAAAACCTTCTAACATAAGTGTTCTAAGGTTTTAATGTTAGAAGTTGATAGCAGGTATGACAGAATCTGAAATTGGAATGTGTTTTTTTCTTTTTTTTTTTATAAAGAAAACAATAAAAAAAAATTCAGCAAGTATAGCAAGTTGAAGATCTCTTATTTAATGGCAGAATTATAGTGACAAGATTGCTGCAATTTCTAGCAATAACCAAAAAAAAAAAAAAAATCAAACCAGCAAAAAATGTTTCGTTTCTGAATTCAATGACATACTATGAAAGAACATAAAGAATAGCAACAAAGAACATGTAATCTCAATAATTCTTTGAAGGTGTTCAAGACTTCTTTAACAACAAGAAGGATTTTCAATGAACATCAAACAAAAAAAATAAACAGCAACAAATGCGAAATTCAGAGATCAATTTATGAATATTTATGAATAAGGATTCATCTATTTTCAATAAAAGATTATTCAAAGATCGTTAAGATTCATTAAAGAACTATATCAAGAACAATGAATAATTTTCGTTTACTTATATATATTTTTTTTGAACAACACAACAAAACATCAACAAATGAGAGCAATAAAAACGTAACAATAACGGAAATATAATGAATGGTCATGGATTCCAATCAAGAAAGTAATAAAAATTGATTTGGAATAATAAAAACCTGGTTTCCAGCCATTGTTGGTATGAAATGTTATTGGGAAGCCAGATCTACCCCCGTTGTTCTCCAATTCGAATGTCATCCGAACCAAATCTTCGAAGAATTTCGTCAATAATGATCTATTTTCTAGCAATCTTGGTGCTCTGATACCAAATGATATGATCCCTCTTGAGTATAAACCTTCTCTTGATGATCTCTTCTAAGAACCTTTTAATTCGAAGGTTTCGTATATTCTAAAGTTGTATAGTAACGAAAGATGATGATGATCGGATTAGAACCTTAAGGAAGTTATGTCCTTAAAACCCCAATCTTGAGATGCCACAAAGGAGATCACTCCTTTGATAAGTCGAAGATTCATGCCCTCCTTCAAGAACTCATAAAGAATTCATAAAGAACTCATAAAAAACTCAAACTAGAACACATGAAACAAAACAAAGTTTTTGAATAAACTTCAAAACTCTTAAAATGTAAATTGTCAATTGTATCCAAAATACAATATGAGGTGCCCTTTTATAAACAAATTAGATCAAGATTGGGTCTAACTAGTCCTTAGGAAATAAAAGACCAAAACTAAGGACAATTAGAATGTCAAACTCTCAATTAACCCTCGCATCCAATTTGTTCTTACAAATTGACCCCTTGCATCAAGAGATAGTTGACCATCCTTGGTGAAGCTTTGACATCTTCATATTTAGTCTTTTAATCTTCTAGAATGATCTCTTTGTATTGTACTTCCACAATAAAGCCTTGTAAATGTCTCTTTCATCCACTTTCTCTTTGCCCTAGCCAATTCCTTGCAATGATTTTGGAGAAGACTTGGGTACATCAATTCGATCTCTATTACATTATCTTTGAATTTGGAGGCACTATCTATTGGGATCACAGCTTCTTATGGAGATTGACAACGTGGTAGTGAGCCATTTCTTAACCCAAAATAAGTTGACCCCAAAATAGGATCAATGGCAAGAATTCCTAGCAAAGTTCGACTTGGTCTTAGAATACAAGCCAGGAAGAACAAATAATGTGGCCGATGCCTTGAACCATAAAGCAGAGCTAGTAGCCCTAAAAGTCGACAAGCAATGCCATGTTTCTCAAGTCACTAACACCTTAAACCAGAGAATACAATTGGAGAATGATCCCCAAGCCAAGCCATGCTTGACATGGTGAAAAAGGGGAGAATACATCATTTTTGGCTTAAGGACGGGATGTTGTATACCACGAAGAGCCATCTCTATATACCACGATGGGCTAAGAAGGGAGTTGATGAAGGAGTGCCACGACAATCCATGGGCTGGCCATCCTTGATATGAACCACGCCAACTTGTGATGAAACTTGTAACAAAATTAATGCCTAAGATCATTCTACTTTCAGATTCATATGGAAATCGCAACCGTTGCCGATAAAGAGATACTAACCTTGGTATAAAGGAAGACACCACAATAAAGGATGGAAACTTGATTGATAAGCCAAGGAATTGAACGTCACAAAGAAATCTGATAAGTTCAAAATAGTTCTAAAGAACCAAAGAGAAATAACTCTCACTTTCTTTTTTTGAATAAATAACTGTCTTTTATTAAATGAAAAGAGTACAATTTATAGGACTAAGGCCACGAATCTAAAGAACTCCTAAAATACATGCTTAAGGAAACTTACCCAAACCAGAAAAGGGAAGTTAAAAAAATAACCACCTAAAACGGAAGTTACAAAAAATAACCACTTAATAACTAAGATAATTTTGGCCTCAATTAAAGGGAGTTAATTCTGACTTTAATCCCTTAATCTTCAACCTATTACTTTCTTGAACTTGAATCATGCTTGTTAAGGGCTAGAAAATTCATTCATCACCATCAATGGGCCTCCACGTGCATGATTTAGCTCAAATCCCTCAATTAGCCCACTCAACGCATTTTGGAATTTCTTGGCACGTGCTCTTATAACTAGACCAATGGGAACTCGAATCGGATCCGTGTTCCATGCTTTTGTGCTAGCCATGTCTACATCATTCCCCTCCTCTTGAAAAGGATTTGTCCTCAAATCAAGTTCATCACTTACACCAAAAGGACTGAAATCAGAAACATTAAAGGTAGCACTTACAGTATACTCACCAGGCAAATCCAGCTTGTATGCATTGTCATTGATCCGTTCCAAGACTTGGAAAGGACCACCACCTCTAGGTAGTAACCTGGATTTCCTATGAGTCGAAAATCGCTCGTTACACATGTGCAGCCAAAACCAATCTCCAGCTTGAAAGACCATCTGTTGTCGCCCTTTGTTGGCTTGTTTTGCATATTGCTCCATTCTTCGTTCGATGTTGAGCTTTGCTTTCTCATGAATCTGCTTTACAAGTTGAGCTTTTTTTTTTCCATCTAGATTCACACACTCAGACAAAGGTAATAGTGATAAACCTAAAATGATAAGAATGCAAAATTTCATATTTTTCTCCTATAATATTTAGTCCTTTACACATATTTAGTGCCTAAATGTACTCATTATTCTTTTATTATTATTTAGCATGCAAATGGAGGTGTTAAGTGCAAAATGAAATTAACTGGGCGATTTTGGACAATTTCGACATCACTTCGAAATTTGGGCATAACTCTCTCATCCGAACTCCGATTGAGATGATTCAAAATGCTGTGGAACGTTAAGACAAATATCTATAACTTTCGTGTTTTGAGTTTTGAGAGAAACTATTTGAAGTTACTGTACGTACACTGTCGACGCAAATTTGACACGAATTTGACACGGATTTGATTCGGTGTATTTTCAAAAGTCTCCAAATTTGGTGCACGAAAATTTCAATTAAAACACCACTTTCCTAATTATATTAGGACTTTATTTTATTTTAATTAGTCAGATTTTGATATTGTTATTGGAGGATAAGATTTAGAATATTTTGAGGAGATTTTGTAGGCTTCTAAGAAGGAAGAATAACGTGGAGAAGAAAAAAAAAAAAAAGAGGAAGAGACTTGAAGGATCTCTATCTCTCTCTCCCTCTGTGTGTGTGTGTGTGTGTATTATTTGATTTTAATCTTTTCTTGAGGAAAGAAGAACGAGAAAGTTGGGGAACTAGGGGCCAACGAGTTATTACCAAGAAGAAGGAGAAGTTGCTACTTGTATTCGTTTCCAATCATCAACATCATCGCCGTGAGGAGCATCACCATCAACACATCTCAAACTTCTTTGGTTGTCTTAAAAAGTGTAACATTTATGAGTTTTATTTATTTTTATTATTTCAACCTTGGTTGCTATTGGATTAAAGAACATCTTGTTGGATTCTTAAGTTGAAAATATTTAACTCAATGAGTTAGTGACTTTCAAATTCATTAATTGATGTTTTCAGATTGGTGATATGTAGATGCATGAATCAGTGAATTTTAATTATGTATGCTGAATTTTCAGTTTGGTCATATTGAAAACTTTGATATTAACGGTCATTGAAGCCATAATTGTATCTCTAATCACCTAATTGATTTGGAATATATGATTTAATATTCGTAAAAACTATGAACAATAGTTGTGATCTGAAAATTGCATGTTCTTTAGCCATGAACTTCCATAGGTTTGAAGAGTAGGTTATTGAATCATAATTCCTTTTGATCTTAATGATTTGTTTAAGAAGTTGTAAGGATACGCTAAGTATTAACTTGATTGCTTAATCAAAATAACTAGGTGATGGACTTTTCCAAAATCCTAGGGTTTATCTAAGAAGAAATTTATAAGATGCATGATCTATTTAGGCTTGCACTTTGATTCAATTCGGATATGTAATTAAGACATAAAATTCGTTATCTATGTTGAAGCGATTTGATTAGTCATTTAATGAATTTGATTTTCTGAATTGTGAGAGAAGTTGATCAATTGTAAATATTTGTTTCTTTAATTTCTATTTTTATTTTTATTATTTCTTTATTTTTATTTTTATTTTTTTTTTAAATCCGAATCGTCAAAATTGAAACCCCCTTAAATTTGTGTAATATGTTTGTTTCCAATTTGTTAATTAAACTAACTAAAATTTGTTATGACTCTTTAGAATAGGAGTACCCGCAATCCCCGGCCAATAACGATACCCTACAAATCACTTTACTACAATCTTCTATAGGGTTTATTGATGACTAAAAATATGGTCAATCAAATGGCGCTGCTGCCGAGGATTGCAAAATCCCTATGTTTTAGTGTCATTTAACTTGTTAAATAGTCTATTTTACTTTTAAACTTGCTTGTAATATATCTTGTGTTACACTTATTGAAATTTTAGAATGGGTCTTCCTTAATCACTATGGCGATCACGTTGTGACGTTTTTAGGAAAGGAAGTTTATTATTATTTTTTCAAACCTAACTTGTATATTATTGTCCTTGCTTTTGTGGTTCAGGTCCATGAATGTCCGCAGTTAGTAGAAAGACTCAAGAACTTGTAAAACGATTGGCCTTGCTAAAAGAAGTTGCACATCAACCCCCACTTCACTAAGAGGAGAGGGAAGAGTCGGAAGAGTCAGATAGCTCTTCCTATCCCTTGTCAGATGAGGAAAAAACATATCGGATTTAGAAGAAGAAAGTGAAGAAGAAGAATTACCAATGGCTGACCATTAGACAAATGTCTTCTTCAACCGATGGGGGAGCCGCACCAACTTGTATTACTTATCTAGAACCATCAATTGGCAAAGTAGCTGAATTTGAACTGAGGAGTGGGTTTTTACACCATTTGCCCAAATTCCATGGGCTTACTAATGAAGATCCTCATAAGCATCTCAAGGAGTTTCAGTTTGTATGTTCAAGTATGTGCCCACAGAATGCGGATCTCAACATTTTAAAGCTGAAGTCATTCCCTTTCTCACTTGAAGATAGGACAAAGACTTGGTTGTTTGATCTACCCTCAGGCTATATTAACACAAGGGAGAAGTTGATGACTGAATTTCTGACTAAGTACTTCCCTGCCTCAAGGATTACTATCTTGAGAAAGCAAATAACTGGAATTGAGCAAAGGAAGGATGAGGCATTTTATGCCTACTATGAGAGATTCAAAAGCTTAGTTGCATCATGTCCTTCACATGGGATGAAGGAAGGAGATCTACTTACTTACTTTTATGAGGGACTCCTCCCTCTTGAACGTCAATTGTTAGATGCTGCTGCTGGAGGTTCTTTTGTGGATAAGACACCTGAAGTTGCTAAGGAGTTGCTCGCCCAACGTGCTCTTAATTATAAACAATATGAGGGAGTGTTAAACTCCACTCGTGGGGTGAATGAGGTATCTTCTAACTCTACTCTTGAGGAAAAAGTTAATAAAATGTCTACTCTTCTGTCTCAGGTATTGAACGTGAATGGAACACAAGTACAACAAATTGCTCAAATCTGTGGTGTGTGCTGCACTCAAGGGCATCCAATTGACCAATTCCCCCAACTGACCAATAATAGAAGATGGGAGTCTCTTAAGGCTGTTGGGTTTCAAGGTAATCAAGGTGGACAAAGGTATAACCCTTTCTCTAACACATATAACCTTGGACTTAAAGATCACCCCAATTTACGTTGGGCCAACAATGATAATATTCAGAACCCTCAAGGACAAGGGCAAGTGTTTCCACGCCCTCCAGGTTTTCTGATGAGACCTCAGGTACCTCAAAACTTTGTCTCACCTGAGGTACCTCAAAACTTTGTATCTAATCCTCATGTGCTTACAAATTCTACTGCTCCTAATTATGATGAGATTTTAAAGTCCCTTGCTCAAGGGCAACATAATTTAAATTATACTACTCAAAGCTCTTGTTACAGGTCAACAGGCTCACACTAAAGACATTGTAGAGTTGAAAAAGCAGTTGGGACAAGTGGTAGACTTCATGGGAAAGATAATCGAGAGTGGAAAATTACCTAGCAACACTGTTCCCAACCCAAATATCGAACAAGCTAAAGCTGTTACGACAAGGAGTGGTAAGACCCTTGTGGATGTTCCCAAAACCCTAAAGAAAGCCCAAGTGACCCACAATGAGGAAAAGGACAGAGAGAAAGATCCTGCCACATCAAAGACAGAAATGATTAGTCCTTCATCATTTGAGAAGACTTTGAAACCTCGAGATAATGAGCAAAACCCTAAAAGTTCTTTCGATTCTAATCCTTTTGCTCGTGTGCCTTTTCCTAGTAGGTTTGCCAAAACCAAGAAGGATGAATCTGAGCAAGCCATCTTGGAGATTTTTAAGAAGGTACAAGTCAACATGCCTTTGATTGAGTGTTTGAAGCAAGTGCCAAAATATGCCAAATTTCTAAAAGAACTTTGCATTACAAGGAGTTAAACTCGTGAGAAAGAGGTGGTAAAGATGAATGAGACCGTCTTTGTTGTCATCCAAAGGAAATTGCCACCAAAGCTTAGGGATCCAGGGAGTTTTTCTGTTCCTTGTGTGATTGGTACCAATAAATTTGATAATGTCATGTTAAACTTAAGAGCTTCAATTAATGTTATGCCTTATAATCTTTATGCTTCTTTAGATCTGGGTGAACTTAAAAGTGATAATGTTGTTATCCAATTGGCTGATCGATCTAACAAGTATCCTAAAGGATACGTTGAGGATGTTCTTGTGCAGGTGAATCAACTCATTTTTCCCGCTGACTTCTATGTCCTTGATATGGAAGAGGCACCCCTAAATTCCACTCCATTACTTTTAGGGCGCCCAATCATGAGGACTGTAAGAACAAAGATCGATGTTTATGGAGGAACATTAACCATGAAATTTGATAATCAAATTATACGCTTCAACATCTTTGACGCTATGAGGTATCCATTGACTGACATTAAACCCTATTTTTCTATTGATATTATTGATTCATTTGCGCAGAGGTTTATGCAAGCAATGGAAGAGGATGAGTTGAAAGTAACACTCTCTCAAGGAGTTGGTTATAATGAGAATGGAGATTCCATTTCTAAAGTTGAGTTGGAGAAGGCTGAAGAGCCCATTGTGATCAGAACCGTGGCCTCCCTTGAGTCCCTACCCATTTTACCAAGGGATATTCCTCCTTTGTCCCTTCCTATTTCTACTAACAAGATGTTACCTTCAGTGATACAGGCTCCTACACTTGAGCTTAAGGTTTTGCCAGATCACTTGAAATATGTCTTTTTGGGGGATAAGGAGACGCTGCCTGTTATTATATCCTCGAAGTTGGAGGAGAATCAAGAGAAGAAGCTTGTAGACATTCTTAAGAAGTACGAGACAGCCATTGGTTGGACTTTGGCAGATATTAAGGGAATCAACCCAACCATGTCCGTCCATAGAATCCTATTGGAGGATGGTGCCAAACCCACTAGAGAAGCCCAGAGATGCCTACATCTACCCATGATGAAGGTAGTGCAAGATGAGATAATAAAATTACTTGATTGTGGCGTTATTTACCCTATTTCAGATAGCAAGTGGGTGTCTCCTATTCAAGTTGTGCCAAAGAAGTCTGGAGTTATTGTAGTAAAGAATGAGGAGAATGAGCTAGTACCTCAACGAGTTGTGACTAGTTATCGAGTTTGCATAGATTATAGAAAGCTCAATGCGTCAACAAAGAAGGACCATTTCCCTCTGCCATTTATCGATCAGATGCTTGAGAAGTTAGCTGGTCACCCTTTTTATTGCTTTTTGGATGGATATAGTGGGTACAACCAGATCTGTATAGCCCAAGAGGATCAAGAGAAGACCACTTTCACTTGCCCGTTTGGCACTTATGCCTATAGACGTATGCCATTTAGATTGTGAAATGCACCAGCTTTGAAGTATTTGATGACAAAGAAGGAGGCCAAACTGAGGCTGATTAGATGGGTGTTGTTACTTCAAGAATTTCATTTGGAGATAAAACACAAAAAGGGGAGTGAAAACTTGGTAGTCGACCATTTGAGCAGACTTGTACATGAGGAGGACACCTTACCCTTGCAAGAATCATTCCCAGATGAGCTGCTCTTTGGGATTGAGGTATGTGAACCGTGGTATGCCGATATTGTGAATTATTTACTTACTAAGCAATTCCCTGCTACTTTACCTTAGTCTAATAAAGAAAAGCTTAAGAAAATGGCTAGATATTATATATGGAATGAACCTTATTTGTGGAAGCATTGTAGTGATCAAATCATTAGGAGGTGTGTCCTTGAATCTGAGCATAAATCTATACTTGTCTTTTGTCATTTTGAGTCTTGTGGTGGACATTTTGATGCACGTTGGACAGCCCGTAAGGTATTAGATTATGGTTTCTTTTGGCTCTCTATTTTTAAGGATGCATATATGTACTACATGACTTGTGATAGGTGCCAGAGAACAGGTAACTTAGGTTCTAAAGATGAAATGTCCATGGCCCATATCATAACTGTTGAGATTTTCGATGTCTGGGGCATTGATTTCATGGGGCCGTTTCCTTCATCTAACAGTTTTCTTTACATTCTTTTGGCTGTTGATTATGTGTCCAAGTGGGTGGAGGCTAAGGCCACCAGAACTAATGATTCTAAAGTTGTTGCAGATTTCTTGAGATCTAACATATTTACTAGGTTTGGAGTGCCTCGTGCGATTATTAGTGATGGTGGATTACACTTCTACAACAAAACAGTAGAGGCTCTGCTGAAAAAATACAAGGTGACTCACAAGGTGGCAACACCATATCATCCTCAAATGAATGGACGCTTGCAGAGGTCTCAAATCGTGAGATTAAGGGAATTTTGGAAAAGACTGTGGGTCCTACACGCAAGGATTGGAGTAAAAGACTTGATGATTCACTTTGGGCTTATAGGACAATATGCAAAATGCCAATTGGGATGTCTCCATTTAGACTTGTCTATGGTAAGGCGTGTCATTTACCAGTTGAGCTTGAGCATAGGGCGTGGTGGGCTGTTAAGTCTTTCAACATAGACATTGATGAGGCCGGTTTACATAGAAAATTGCAACTGAATGAACTTGAGGAGATTAGAAACGAGGCATATGATAGTGCATGGATCTATAAGGAGAAAAGTAGAGCTTTTCATGATAAGATGATCCATGGTAAGACCTTTGTTGTAGGCCAAAAAGTTTTTCTTTTCCATTCTAGACTTAAACTTTTTCCTGGTAAGTTACGTTCTAGATGGGTTGGTCCTTTCGTTGTCACTAATGTTTTTCCTCATGGTGCTGTACAGATAAAAAGTGACAAAACTGGAAATGAATTCAAGGTGAATGGCCATCGCTTGAAGCCTTACTATGAGGCTTTTAAGGAGCACACTGTGGAGGAAGTACCCCTCCTAGAGGCTCCACTCACAAAGGACTAAAAATGAGGTACAAAGTCTAGGCTAAAGGACTGTAAACATTCATGCGCTACTGGGAGGCAGCCCAATTCAGCCAAGGCTATTGAGGATACATCAACACAGACTTGCATTTTCTTTCTCTCCTCTATTTACTTTGGTTGATTTCATTTTTTTTTGTTGTGTGATTTTCGTGAATATCTTGTTCATGTTTATATTTCTACTTACAGGCTTATTCTGATCTATATTGAGGACAATGTAGGATTTAAGTGTGGGGGAGGGATTTACAACTTTAATTTTCAAAAAAAAATATATATTTCTTCTTAGAATTCCTTCCAACTCAATGATGAAACTGATTCTTAAAATAGATGGCTTGTAAATAGAATTGAGCATACTTTTACAGATAAAACAAGAAATGGAGTTAATTTGCTTATATTGTAGTCATACTTGGAAATTTTGATGCACATTTGCCTTGATTCGTGTAATCTGTTATCTTAAAGTGAAGCATGGAGACATATTGAATGATACTTGCATAATTCCGCAATATTTGTGAGCTATTCGAGCCTTATAATTGATTCATTATTAAGATCAATTTAAACTTCTTTTCTAAGTGCATCTTGTGAATATCATGTTTTCTAGAACTTGCTTTAAACCCACTTGAGACAATTTTACATGTTCAGATTTGGAGAAGAGGGAGGCAAATTAGGATTTTACCACCATGACCAAATAGCTTTTGTCCTGATTGTGATTTGACCCTTAGATAGCCCTTTCAGCCTCCATTACCCTTTTCTTCATTAACCCACATTCACTTACTCATTTGAACTTAAACACTTTACCTACCCTTTTCCTTGGAGCTAGTGAGCTTGGATCTTGTTTATAAGGTGATATCAGGAAGGGTGGAAAAGCTAAGTGTGGGGGAGGATTTCATATGGTTCTAAGGTGTAAGATTCAAAAAAAAATATTAAAAAAAGAAAAAAGAAAAAGAAAAAGAAAAAGAAAAAGAAAAAGAAGGTTGTGATCAAAGGAGAAGTAGGGACATGAAAAGAAGTATTGTGATTTAAAGAATACAAGTTCTGAAGAAATGGGAGCATTACAAATCTCTAAAGCAAAGTGAAAAGAAAAATATTGATGAAATCTACCTTAGAGTGATCGAAATGTGGTACTTAATGATGAAGACCTATTTATTGACATTTCTAATTGCTTTCTAGTTCTGAGGAAATTTTGTGATATCCTTTCTGTTCCTTCTTATGAACCCTTGACCCTTTAGCCCCATTACAATCTTTTCAAAGACCTCTTGATCCTTTGATGTTTTGTTTTAAATGTGGAGAGTGGGTGGACAAGCAAGCCTATGGTTTAAACTATTTTCACAACTGTTTGAGTGATTAGTGTAGCTAGCACCATATCAAATTGAGAGAAAACTAGAGTGATACATTGTTAGAAGTAAAGTTTGATACAATTTGTGAATTAACTTGAAAATGCATATTACACTTATATTTGGCTAAACATACACACACACTCCAAGTATGAATGCTATATAGTTTTAATAACTCTGTGGTTTTTTTTTTACGTAAACTTGTACTCTTCCTACTTTATTATGCCATACCATCTAAAGGATCTCTGAGATGTAAGTTGGAAGGATTAGAGTCATTTAATTTGTGTTATGTTATTGTAGTTTTTTAGTTAGTCTTCATCGTTTTCCTTGAGTTTCTACTAGGTTACATTTTGTTTTATTTTGCCCCGAGGATGAGCAAAAGTTAAGTGTGGGGGAATTTGATAAGAATGCAAAATGTCATATTTTTCCCCTTTAATATTTAGTCCTTTACATATATTTAGTGCCTAAATGTACTCATTATTCTTTTATTTTTCTTTAGGATGCAAACGGAGGTGTTAAGTGCAAAATGAAATTAATTGGGCGATTTTAGACAGTTTCGACATCACTTCGTAATTTAGGCATAACTCTCTCATCCTAACTCTAATTGAGATGATATAAAATGCTGTGGAATGTTAAGACAAATAGCTACAACTTTTGTGTTTTGAGTTTTGAGAGATACTAGCTGTATCAAGGTCAAAATCGGATTTGAAGTTACTGTACGTACACTGTTGACGCGAATTTGAAACGAATTTGACACGGATTTGATTCGGTGTATTTTCGAAAGTCTCCAAATTTGGTGCACAAAAATTCTAACTAAAACACCACTTTCCTAATTATATATTAGGATTTTATTTTATTTTAAGTAGTCAGATTTTGATATTGTTATTGACGGATAAGATTTAGAATATTTTTTAGGAGATTTTTTAGGCTTCTAAAAAGGAAGAATAACGTGGAGAAGAAAAAAAAAAGAGGAAGAGACTTGAAGGATCTCTATCTCTCTCTCTCTCTCTCTGTGTATTATTTGATTTTAATATTTTCTTGAGGAAAGAAGAACGAGAAAGTTGGGGAACTAGGGGCCAACGAGTTATTGCCAAGAAGAAGGAGAAGTTGCTGCTTGTATTCGTTTCCAATCATCAACATCATCGCCGTGAGGAACATCACCATCAACACATCTCAAATTTCTTTTGTTGTGTTAAAAAGTGTAACCCTTATGACTTTTATTTATTTTTATTATTTCAACCCTGATTGCTATTAGATTAAAGAACATCTTGTTGGATTCTTAAGTTGAAAATATTTAATTCAATGAGTTAGTGACTTTCAGATTCATTAATTGATGTTTTCAGATTAGTGATATGTAGACACATGAATCAGTGAATTTTAATTATGTATGCTGAATTTTCAGTTTGGTCATATTGAAAACTTTGATATTAACGGTCATTGAAGTCATAATTGTATCTCTAATCACCTAATTGATTTGGAGTATGATTTAATAGTCGTAAAAACTATGAACAATAGTTGTGATCTGAAAATTACATGTTCTTTAACCATGGACTATTCCATAGGTTTGAAGAGTAGGTTATTGAATCATAATTCCTTTTGATCTTAATGATTTGTTTAAGAAGTTGTAAGGATACGCTAAGTATTAACTTGATTGCTTAATCAAAATAACTAGGTGATGGACTTTTCCAAAATCCTAGGGTTTATCTAAGAAGGAATTTATAAGATGCATGATCTCTTTAGTCTTGCACTTTGATTCAATCCGGATATGTAATTAAGACATAAAATTCGTTGTCTATGTTGAAGCAATTTGATTAGTCATTTAATGAATTTGATTTTTTGAATTGTGAGAGAAGATGATCAATTGTAAATATTTGTTTCTTTAATTTCTATTTTTATTTTTTTTATTTTTTTTAAAATCCGAATCGCCAAAATTGAAACCCCCTTAAATTTGTGTAATATGTTTGTTTCCAATTTGTTAATTAAACTAACTAAAATTTGTTATGACTCTTTAGAATAGGAGTACCTGCAAATCCCCGGCCAATAACGATACCCTACAAATCACTTTACTACAATCTTCTATAGGGTTTATTGATGACTAAAAATATGGCCAATCACTAAAGGAGTTACAGGATTAAAATCATAAACAATCTCAAATGGTGAAAATTTAGTAGTAGAGTAAACAGAACGATTATAAGCAAACTTAACATGTGCCAATAATCTTCCCATATTGTAATGTTTTTTTAATAATTGCCCGCAACAAAGTAGATAAGGACCTATTTACTACTTCTGTTTGATCGTCGGTTTGAGGATGACAAGTAGTTGAAAACAACTTAGTTCCTAACTTAGCCCATAAAGTCTTCCAGAAATAACTAAAGAACTTAGCATCTCTATCCGAATCAATTGTTCTAGGCAAGCCATGTAAAGAACAAATCTGAAACATGTGAAGCATCATCAATTTTCTGATATGGAATAAAATGTGCCGTCTTTGAAAACCTATCCACAACAACAAAAATCGAATCTTTCTCATATCTAATCCTAGGCAAGCCCAACACAAAATCCATCGAAATATCAATCCATGGCTCACTAGGAATAGGAAGAGGTGTATACAAACCATAGGGCTGCACTCGGGACTTAGCTTCTCTCCACGTCTCGCTTCATATGTGGTCAATAGAAGTGTTCCTGCAAAACAACTAAAGTCTTTGCAACTCTAAAATATCCCATCAAACCAACAATTTTCTTATAAAGCTATTAGGCACGCATAATTTATTCTCACGAAATAAGAATCCATTATGCCTAAAGTACTTACCATTTGCTGATTTTTCACACAAATTATACTCTTCACTAAAATCAAGGTCAGTTGCATATAATTCCTTAATTTGCTCATAACCAAGTAATTTAGCATCAAGAGTAGAAAGCAATACGTACCTATGAGAAAGTGTATTTGCGATGATGTTTTCCTTACCTTGTTTTTATCGGATAACGTACGAAAATGTCTCAATGAACTCAACGCATCGAGCATGTCTCTTGTTCAACTTATGTTGGCCTTTCAGGTGTTTCAAGGACTCATGATCTTTATGGTTCACGATCCTTTAGGCCATAGGTAGTGCTGCCATGTCTCCATAGCCCTAACCAACTCATACAACTCTTTATCATAAGTCGGGTAGTTTAAGGCTACCCCACTTAGTTTCTCACTAAAGTAAGCAATTGTCGTCCCTCTTGTACTAAAACGGCATCTATACCAATACTGAAGCATCACATTCAATTTCAAACGTTTTATTAAGGTTATGCAAAGACAATAAAGGGGCGTTGGTTAGCTTTTGCTTGATCAATTGAAATGCCTTCTCTTGTTCTTCTCCCCACTTGAAACCAACATTTTTCTTGATTACTTCAATAAGCGGTGCGGCCAATGTGCTAAAGTCTTTCACAAACCGTCGGTAGAAACTACCAAGTCCATGGAAACTCCTCACATTACCTATGTTTTTGGGACTCGACCACTCTTGGATTGCACGTCCTTCTCCTCATCAACCTGTATACCATGTGCACTCACAATAAATCCTAAAAACACAATTTTATTGGTGCAAAAGGTACACTTCCTTAGATTAGCAAACTACTTTTCTTTCCTAAGTACATTTAAAATAGATTTCAAATGCACTACATGTTCATCCAAGTTTGTCCTATATATGAGAATATCATCAAAATATACCACCACAAATTTTCCAATAAATGCACACAAAACATGATTCATTAAACGTATGAAAGTACTCAATGCATTAGCTAAACCAAATGGCATTACTAACCACTCATACAATTCATATTTAGTTCTGAATGTAGTTTTCCACTCATTACCCTCTTTCATTCGGATTTGATGATATTCACTTTTTAAGTCAATTTTAGAAGATACATACGAACCATGTAATTCATCTAGCATATCATCTAAGCGAGGAATAGGATGACGATACTTTACCATTATATTATTGATTGCTCGGCAATCAATACACATTCTCCATATCCCATCCTCCTTAGGAACTATCAAAACTGGAATGACACATGGACTCATGCTTTCTCGAACATACCCCTTTTCCAACAATTCATTAACTTGCCTTTCAAGCTCTTTCGTCTCATCTGGATTGCTCCTATAAGTAGGTCGATTTGGAATGGAAGTGTCGGGCACAAAGTCAATCTGATGTTCTATTCCCAGAATTGGAGAAAAATCATGAGGTATCACGTCGAGTAAGACATCCTCAAATTCCTAGAATAAAGAAACAACAGAACTAGGTAAAGCAGGATCAAGTTCGTTAGTGTTTAAAAACGTTTCCTTGAACAAGAGTACAATCATCGGTTGGTTTGAGAACATCACTCCCTTAATTTCTTTAGCTTTTGCATAAAAATTCTTTTATTTTCTGTCTGCTTTTCCCTCAAGGGCTGAATCTATTGTTGCCTTTTCTCTCTTTTTTTCTTCGGCCTCTTTATATTTTATACTTTTTTTCTTTTGTTCACACTCTTTCTACAACTTCACTTGATTTTCATGAACTTGTTTCAATGTCAAAGGTACAAGAGTAATTGGTTATTGATTAAATACAATTGAGTATTTGTTTATAAATCCATCATGTTTCACAAGCCTATCAAATTGCCATGGGCATACTAACAACAAGTGTCCTGCTTGCATCGGTATTACATCACACATCACTTCATCTTCATATTTATCGGTCTGAAACACCACTAACACTTGTTTATTCACCCTCACCTCACCACTATCATTCAACCATTGCAACTTGTAAGGCCTAGGGTGCAACAATGTTGGCAATCCTAATTTTTCAACCATGGTTGTGCTTGCGACATTAGTACAACTACCACCATCAATAATTACACTACCTACCTTGTCTTTGATGTAACATCTAGTGTGAAATATATTCTCTTGTTAGACTTCATCTTTGTCATTCACCTGAAGTTTAATGCTTTCCTTGCTACGAATATCAATGCATTAAGAGCTAGATACTCCTCCTCGGGGGCGTCCTCTAACTAGGGCATGGATTCCAAATCATATTTTTCTTCATCGGTCTCAACTTCTCCATTATCCTGCATCACATAACCCACTTATTCGGGCATTAACTCACTATGTATCGCTTTTCTTGACATTTAAAATATTTAATGTCATGATTTCGAGAATTAGGAGTTTCGATTTTACCTTGATTTCCATGATTAGTAGGCTTGGACTTTGTCTTGGGAGTGGTGGACGCTAGAGCCTTGTCTTCTTTCTTTGGATAGTTCGGTTTCCAAGAATTGAATGGCAAGCTTGATGAAGCTCATGTACTACCCCTCCTCTTGAGTTGTTGCTCAATTTTGACGACCTTTTGCCACAACTCTTCTATCTCCACATAATGTTGCAACTCAACCACATTAGCAACCTCTCGGTTTAAGCCATTGAGAAAATGAGCCATGATTGCTTCTAGATTGTCTTCGACATCTACCCTAACCATGCCAATCTCCATCTCTTTGTAATAGTCTTCCACACTTCGGTTGCCTTGCGTTAGACTTTGCAATTTTTGATATAAGTCTCGGGAGTAATGGCTAGGAACAAAGTGCTTGCTCATCATTGCATTCATCTCTTCCCACGTCTCAATCGGTCATTCTTGATTCTGTCTCCTACAAATAACTAACTGATCCCACCAAATCACAGCATAGTTAGTAAATTCAATCATAGCTAGTTTTACCTTTTGTGCTTTAGAATAGTGACGACAATCAAACATGAGTTCCATCTTCTTCTCCCATTCAATGTAGGTTTTAGGATTGGATTTCCCTTCAAACGATAGGATCTTCAACTTTATATTACTCAAACTATCATCGCCCTGATTTCTTGCTCTCCTACCCTAACCATTCCTCCTATGACTACTTGTAGAATCCTCCCCGTCGTCATACTAATCCCTGTATAAATCATCAACCTCTTCTCTAATCGAAACTCTCTCTCTTCTACGTGCTTGACGAATGGGTTGCGGCTGATGTGCATGTGCGTTCTCCACTTGATTTAAACTCTCATGTAAGTGTTCTAATTCCCCCCTCATCATCCGTCTCATCTCTCTTACTAATGCATCCCACCAAAAGCTTTGAATCCATTGGATTGGAAGCATCATCAGTAGTGCTCTTATTTTTGTTGTCGGACATGCTACAAAACAAAGTTAGAAGGACCACACGGCACTCCCTCACGTGTTTCACTCAAATAATTAATCCACTCAACACTCGTGCTTTTAACACAATAGATTTGGCTTTAACACCCAAGATGAACTCACCACTCTTGCCTTTTTCCACTCGTAATTTCTCAAAAGTTATTGTCAAAATAATTCAAACAATTAACCAGAATTTCTTAGCAACAATCCACACCAGAACTCACCAACCAAATTCAGATTCAATGAATTAAACTAGAACAAAATTTTTGGACATTGACAAGAAATAATTCATGAATTAGGGTTAGGATTTAGCATGGGAATTACATGTTCAAACCCTTGGTTCACAAGAAATGAATCACAAAAGAAACCAGAATTTTTCAAAAACTATTTTTTTGTTAAGATGGATCTTGATTTTCCAACAAGGAATATGGTAACAAGGAAAATTCAGATTTTTTTTTTCAGATCTCTTTTCCTCGTTTTTATTTTTTATTTTTTTTATTTTTGAATATTACGAAACTAGAATTCCAAGAAGAATACGTTTCACAAAGATAAGGAAAGAAGCAATAAAATTTTGACTAATCTAAGAAGAAAGAAATTTGGCCAAAGAAATAACAACAAAAGCAAGATGATGCAATGAACATGATAACAAGTTGAACAACGAAAGGGAATATCAAAATCAGAACCTAAGACACGGATTTAAAAGCAAATAAAAATGATAGACAAACATGAAACATAAACCTGTGCTCTGATACCAAAATGATACGAACCATGCCAACTTGTGACAAAACCCATAACAAGATTAATGCCTAAGACCGTTCTACTTTCAGATTCGGATGAAATCGCAACACAACACCTATAAAGAGATGAAGACCTTGGTATAAAGGAAGCCGCCACAATCTTGGATGAAAACTCGATTAATAAGTCAATGAATTGAACGTCACAGAGAAATCTGATAAGTTCAAAATAGTTCTAAATAACTAAAGAGAAGTTACTCTCACCTTCTTTTTATGAATAAAAAACTATCTTTCATTGAATGAAAATAGTACAATTTATAGGGCTAAGGCCATGAATTTAAAGAACCCCTAAAAAACATGCTTAAAGCAACTTACCCAAATAAGAAAAGAGAAGTGTAAAGGGAAATAACTACGCATCAATCTTAGCTATACACTTGTTTAGGCCGGCCAGGGGGTACCTAACACAGACCAGTTAATAAGGCACTGCCTGGCAAGCAGGGCAAGTCAGAGCAGAGACCTCCCTATCCTGGCTAACAGGCAGCACAACACTAAGCATGGCCTGCCCTACCAGGCAGGGCAAGCAAGGCCTCGAGAAAATCGTAATACTGTTGCATGCACGTTAGTTTCAAAAATCCCAGATGCAATCATTACAGATAAGTTTGACCATTCTAGGATATCCCGATTAGGTAAACAATCCCTCAGAACCAATAGAGTTCCCATAATTATACCCTATATTGTAGCCTTTAGAGGGGGAAACCCTAGGAAAAGGTTGGGGGTTAAATAACACGAATGGCACCATTGTAAGGGGTCTTTGGAATGATCAAGGACTAACCAATATTGATTATTATTCCTTTGTCTCTCTAACTTGAGCGTCGGAATGTCTGTCACAGGTACCAGGCCACAACGAGGAGGGGGACGCCGGGAGTGACCTCGAGATCAATGCGAGAGTGACTTCGAGATCCATAAGAGTCATCGATTGGATTTTGGTTGCACACAACTGGCGACATTTGTGGAAATACCAGCAGTAGATTGATTTCAGTTGAAACAATGGTGAGATCCATAAGAACAAACAAGGTCAATTCTTCCCCGTTGGTGGTTCAAGCCATAGATGCACAGCTTTTGATGATGTTGGAAGTTACAAGTAAGTAGCAAGAAGAGATGCATAAGAGGATGGACGAGTTGATGGAACAAAACTTGAACTTGAACCAGTGTCTCAATGACTGATATTAGGCAGATCGAGACAACATACCAAAGGATCCTCAAGCGACATATGAAGATGGCCATGTCTCTAGTACAGAAGGGAGCACATCATCCTTAATTCCCGTAGGAGAGGACAAAACAGAGGTTGCTACGACAGCCACTTGGACTAAGCTTGTAGTGGGCTTGACTGTATAGAAGTTAGATAAATGGTCAAAAAAGAAAAAAAGAGGATGAACGGAGTAGATGCAGGCATAGCAACTGCACAAGCCGTTGGGGAATACAGAGTCCCCCTAGAGATCCCCAAGAAGTTTATGCTATCACGATTTACCCCTTATTTCGGGACGAAGGACCCGGTGGAGCTTTTGTTTCACTTCTGGTAGATGCTCACATTGTGGGAAGAGAAAGAGGGATTAATGTGTAGATTGTTCCCTTCAATTTTATTGGGGAATGCACTGACCTGGTTCCACAAATTGTTGTGTGGGTCTATTAGTTAGTTTGAGGAGCTTTGTACTGCCTTTGTCATGTGGTACATCAACAACCGAAAGAGTAGATGAGATGTTGATTCACTGCTTAGCATGAGGCTAGGATCAAGCGAGAGCCTTAAGGAATTTACCATGAAGTTCAAAGAGGAAGCAATGTCACTTGAATAAAAAATTCTTCTATCGAAACCTCAAGTGCTCGCACGGCTTTATGAAGATGAGGGTCAATGTAATTGAGCTTCTTTGCCTACGTATAGAGTTGGGGAGAGATTGACCGAGCCATAAAAGCAGACATCATTAGCTGCTTTGACAACATAAACCAAAAGGGATTGAATCCAGCCTTGAATGAATACATGGATGATCCAAAATTGACTAATCTCATTAATGCTTTCCTGACTACCGATATAAGAGATAAAGAAAGAAAGAGCTACGCAATAATAGATAAGGGAATCCCATAAGGAAGTGCAACTTCGCTCGTACTCATGAACATCTTCTTAGAAAAACTTAATTGCAAAATAATGGATTCCTTAACTCATATGAGATATGCATGATATGTGGATGACTTACTCTTGGCTATCAAGCCCAGATGTCCTGGATAGCTATGTATCGTGCAATCTAAAAAACAAGAATTCATGGTTCAACTCCAGCTTGAAATCATTATGAAGAACTTCACTCGAGGAAGTAGGCTCTACTTTACTTTCTTTAGGAATTATGTTTTCCATAGATGCTAAAGGTGCCATCCATCTTAATGCGCCACTCAACCAAGTGAATATTAAAATAAATAACCTTGGAAAATCCCCTTCCAACACAGAGCACAAAGGACAAATTGATCAAGAAATATATTCATTAGCTAAAAAAAATATAATACAGTACAAAATCAATGGAAACACAAAGTACTATAAATACCTAATGTTCTGATGAAAACCATGCAACTGATACAAAGTATGACTATAAACTGCCAAAGTTACCCTCACATGACTGAAACTCGTCCTCCTCTGCCCCCTGCAGAGGGGGGTTAGCCCCCGCTCTCCTGCATGGGACCTCCCTTCCCAAGAAAGATCATCTGCTCTGGGAGCCAGGCTCTCTTATTGAGAGTTTGACACTTACAGTTCACTGAGAGTGACAATAAATGAAGGGGGTGTAAAAAAGGAAGGGGCAGTTAACTGCCTAAACAAAAAAGGGTATGCCTCATCCAACTCACATCTTCTCCTATCTTATCCAGCAAACTACAGCTCGAAAGCAACAAGCAACGGATTGAGCGCTCTGATCGTAGACCACCGTTGCGCTAACGAACAAGCAACGGTGCTCTACGATCAGCAGCGCTCCTGGAGTTGCTTGTTCCTCGTAAACTCGGTAGTCAATTACATCGATCCTTGGAGAGCTTCAAAAAGGTCCTTTAATAAAGCCAAGCTTCCGTTAATAAAGGGAGGGCTGCCCGCTGTTTCCGATAGCGAGAAGGGAGAGAAACGCCCCGGTCCAGAGCGAAAGGCTAATCCTCTTTCCCGTTTTCCGGATCTGCCCTTTCATCTCTCTCATAGGGATTGCGGCACCGGGGAAAACGCTCTCTATCTCTTCTCTATTTTGAAAGGGGTGTTATAGATAGATAGCCCTCCTCTCCCCTCGGCTTTTAAAGGCAGAAAAAGTCGTCCGCTCTCCATCTTAAAAGGATTTGATTGGGCCGGGGATAAAGAAACAACACATGGGAATGGGCGTAGCTACTTCCTTCACCCCTTTCATATCCCGGTCTCTAAGCAAATAAAGAAGTTTGAGGTCTTCATACTCCTCCGAATTTTGGGCCTAGGGATGCGACAGGCAAGTGGTTTCCTGTAATTGATTAGCACCGGCTACCACTCTAGCCCTTAAAAAGAGTGCCTCTCTCGTTCGCAAGAAATTTGGGATGCACACTTTACTACTCTCCAAAAAACCTCTCAACCTCTGAAAAAAAAAAAAGAAAGGCAATATTCGATAGAAAAGAATATGCTGCTTCTCATGATTATAAATAGAGAGCTCATATTACATTGACCCTCGGCTTCGAAAGGCAGGGTAGGTGGAACTATCTATAACGAGATCTTTAAGGATAGAAAGCTCAAGGTTTTTTTAAAAAGCCAACCTATCCACTTGTTATCATTTAGAAGCTATGTCCATCTACGTCTATCTATCTCTGTCTATTCCTTATTTTGGGGCCTTGCCCTAGGCCCAGATAGGAGAGCTCATATTACATTGACCCTTACTTAAACATGAAACTAATTAGATATTTCATGGGTTCCTTCCCCGACAACTCCATTGTTTTTCAGAAGAATAACGGGTGAAAGGAAGAAAGCTCATATCATAATAGGTTGTTCCCGTTTAATAACCATCTCAACCGGGAGGGGAATAGTTCTCATACGAGTTGAAAGAACCTCACTTCGGCCCTATACCCATACCCCTTCACTGCAACTATTGTCTTTTGGCCAATCGAGCCATCTGCTTGGTCTCTTTCTCATTCTTCCAACCCAAAGTTCCTATTTTTTCACCACGAACCAAGCCTTCCAGAGCAGAGGCCGCCTCCGCTCCTAGCTGCTAGAAGCAAGAGTGTGGCCCGGGTGAGAAGCGAGCAAAGCAATGCCTTCAGAGCTCATCAACAGAACCATGAATCTCATCCGTACCTCGCCGGGACCAACAAGTGTGGAATCAGGGAAAGGCAACCTCGAGAGAAGCAAGTAACCTCTTACTCTCCCTCTCCAAATGGAAGCAAATGACCCAGCAACGAGCCATCTCTTCCTTCATAGTTATTATTCTCCTGGCCCCAGCAACCAATTATTCATCTCCCTCATATTACATTGACCCTTTACTACCATTTCTCAATTTCTTTAAGGCAATATAGCAGCGAGTGAAGGCTCATCAGCACCTGCTAAGCCTAAAAGGGAATACTTCTATTCCTCTCCCGTAAACCTACCACCTGCTCACTGACACGATTGGCGAGAGCTATCGATAGAACAGCTACCATACCACCGGAAGAGGGCCCCCTTTTTCAGTAGATGAGATTAGGATGAAAGGTATTATCTCAACGCTTCTTTTCTCTGGCTTGCTCTTAAAAATCCCATTTTGGCCTGCGGTAATGTAATCGGGATTTCATCTCCTAAATTCTTTTTTTTTTCTATGAAAGCAAGAGATGGAAAGTGTTGTTCTTAATTCTGCCTTCTTCCATAAGATCTAGAAGCACTTCTGCAACCTTCTCTCTGTCCATTGGTGTTTCCCTAGCGCTCTTTTTTTTAGCTGAGAATGAAGGCCTTCCAAGTTGTCGCTCGATCGAAAGGATATAACACATACGAAACCTTAGCTTCGCTTACTTGCTGAGGTATAACCTTCGCCACGACATGAGTGGCTTAGCTCTTCGCACTTCCCGCAGGAACGAGCGGATAGCGAAATGTTGGCTCTGCGATCGACATGTGGACTTACGGACCGGACCAGTGCCTTTCTGTGCTTGAAGGGCACAGGGGCAGACCCCAACCTCTTGATTTCGGTCATGTGCCTTGGTCCCCGAACCATTGGGCCCTTTATGTTGAGAGGAAGAGGTTGGCTTTGCCAACGCAGTCCGCGCGGTACGGAAGATTGGTCCGCTCCGCAAAGCTGAGCTTTTCGGTTCGCTCCCCCTATGTGGTCTGCCTCCTTTCTCTGGATGGAATATAACAATGCCCGAGCTCCAGCTTTGCTTGCGTTCTTCACCGGCGCTCGCCTGATGTATCACTCATCCCGCTCCTAAGGTAAGGAGTCTTCTGTGTGTTATAATCTTTACGGGAATGAATTGAGAGTGACTTTGCCAGGTTCTAGGGGGGCTACTCCTCTTTTTTGTCGATCGAGCTCAATCTGATCTACGAGCACCCTCATTCCACTCGTCCAGCCCTCTTCACGAACTTGTACAATCGATGCCACAAAGATAGCCAACTCTATTATCGAAGAAATAGGGAAACGGGCGACGATTTGGCACCAGATATCCGGAGGTGTGGAAAGAGCAGCTGTGAAAAGTGAAAAAGCCATAAAAAAATGATGATTGTTCATGGAGATTTCCATAGAAAGACCCCTGGGTTCTGGCAAATGGATCACAATTATAGTTACCTGGGAGTATATCGATGGAATGGATGAAATATGAACAGTTAACATAATACGGTCATAGATTTAGGTTGTAAGTTGATCATGAGTGAATTAGATGATGTTGCACCCATGAAGTATGGAAAGTGCCAAACATTGGGAGCAACCTAGGGAGGAGTTAGGAATAGAAACAAGGAGAAGCGAAAACCACTTAAATGGAGGAATCGATTGTATTTCGTCCTTTGTTCCTCTAGCAACTGGGGATCGAAAAGTGTGAAATTTGATGACTTAGTAAGCGAAAGAAGAAATAAGAGCATGCTATTGGAGACATTGCAACATATGTCTAGGAGGTCTCCATTGATTCTGTATGAACAAAATACGAGTCCAAAGGCAAAGCTAATGGATATATTGATTCTTTTGGGAACAAGTAACACATAAACCATGTCAAACCAAGACCGATCAATATCTGAACGGAATGGCTTTGAACTTCTCCTAGAATAGTTTTCGGTGTGGAATGTGTAAGCTTTACAAATTAAACTACGATTAATTGGTACATATAGCTAAGGATAAGCAACAAAACAACTTAAAATCCCACATAGCATTAGTCATTCATACTTATTATACATTTTCATTCTTATGCAAATATAATTGACAACATTAAAATAGTAGACATACTTTACAGTTTATAATTCGAAATAAAATAGTAGATACATATTACACAATGGTGGAGTACTAGAATTAGAGAGTTGAGATTCATGACTAGATCTCTCCTAGTCGGGACATGATGTTACGACTGGACCGACTTGATTTTATGGTCGATCGCTATACTTACCACATTGGTGACCATTTATCTGGTTCAAACGGGCTGTTTGACATGAATATAAGTAATGGGTCTCTTTTCGATATGTCGGAACGTTCAACTATTACTAGATTGTTAATGATCACTGACTAATCATCTTCGTCTATGCCTATCAAGCATGCATGTGATTTCCTAAATAAATACTCCATTCGTATACGACCACCTTTACAATACATGTTCACTGATAAAGATAGAGAAAAATGGACCCGGATTCCAGTTGTGATTCTACTCTAATACGCAATACCACGTATGAGTTTGGTGGTCCTTACTGTATATCATAAGATAGTACATCACTCTGGATGAGATGACGCACTATCCCTTCAGGCATTCACAGTCTCTTTAACAACTCACAAAATAGCTACTGAATTTAAATAAACATGCAACCATTCATTACCCCTGGATATCCCTTCACCAACCTACACACAACATACAATGTAAAATGCTGGCATCACCCCTCGGGTGTGATTCTGACATTTTACCGTTTCATCCCTTCCCCATTCTACGGTGTTTTCAATTCCCAACATTTCAAACTAAAACCTTTCTTTTTCAAGCGTTCAACTTCTCTTTGATTATCCAATAAAAAAACTATCAACTTATTATTAAAACGGGGTCCCAATAAGTACACAAAAGCAAACGGCCAAAATTGAGAAAGTTAGTGAAAGTTTGGCTAAGTGTCGAAAACTTAATTTTTCAAAGTTTTTGAAATTGAAAATGGATTTTTGGAAGTGAAAGCCTTGAACACGATATTCGACACCACATAATTTTTATAGTCTAATTCAAAGTAGCGCGAAAGATATTAACTTTTAAAAATTTGTCGAAAACGAGAAAATTTACGTTTTGTTCTTGAAATCAAAATTTGGATTTTGATCCTTTGAGATTTGATCTTGAAACCATTCCCATTGTTCCAAAATAAAGGATAAAACCTTAATTTCATTAAAAAATGTAAAGTAAATGGAAAATAAAAATTAAGGAGGACATTTACTTAAGTATTTTTAATGAAATAAAGGGTAGAAAATCATGTACAAATCATAAGGAACATAACCCAAGAGCCAGAAGAAATTTTTTTGCAGACAGTTCTGTTAGTGGCTGTTGGTGGCAAAAGTATCATTCTATTGGTGGAACCAACAGAATGGCCTTTGGCAGGTGTCGGTGGGACTGACAGCTCCTGTCGACAGCATTGAACAACTTTGTGAACTTTGGGTTTTCGATCATTTTTCGGATTTTTCTTTCATTGTTCAAACCCTTAGACCCACCCATAGATTTTAATGTTAAAACATAATAAAACACATCAAATCTTTATTCCTAATATGAATTGTAAATTAAGCAAAGACTTTTATAATTTGAAACAAACAACAAGTTTTCTTAAAACCTAAATGCACATTTTGAAATCTAAAGGTTACCACTACGAATCTAAAGTCCCCTACCTAAGTTTGTGGACGTCGAAGATGGTGAGCTAGTACGAATGATCAAGGTTTGACGGCACAAGAGACGAGTTTGGACTAGCTTGGTGCAAAACAAACTAGTTGGTCATGAAACCTTTGATGAAGGTGTCCTTCCTCTTTCAACGATGGTGGACGACTCCTCTACAACCTTGGATGGGCCTCCAAGTGGGTAGACTCAAACTCTCATGTTGTTTTTTAGTGAGGAATCAAGAGAAAGAAATAAAAATGAGGGTTTAATGGGGTGAGAACGGGAAGTTCGTCAAGGTCGACGATTTTTCCTTCTTCATCGACGATCAATACGGACTTGATTGCGATGAAGGTTGGTGAGAATGGGTTGAAATCCTAGAATAGAGAAATGACTGATTTAGGGTTCCTTAGAAAAGAAGAGAAATAAATGAATCAAAAGAAAGTCAGATTTCTTTTATTGCAAGCTGAGGGTATTTTTGACATTTATACTTGTTTCTATTTCAGATGGTAACCCAACTATCCAGACTTGAAATATGATGAATGAATATTCTATTTCGAATAATTTTTTGTTGTGAACCTAATGGTGACATCAAATTTTTTTGATTCTCGTTCTATGAAAACTTCATTATTTTGGATCCTATTCAACATGAAATTCGATGATCTTCTAATTTTTTCATCCGAACTTGAATTCGAACATGCTTACAGGCCAAAGTGTATTTAAAACCAATGGCGAAATCATTTTCCATTGAAAACGAATATTATAATATCCGAATGCTCCAATCTAAGTTTTTTTTTTAATTTTTTCCACATTTTAATTATCAAGTCTCTTCGAGATACAAGTTAAAAACTCGGGGTATTCAAGTTGAAGTCCATATTACATCCATCAAACATCTTCTTTTTATTCAATTCAAATTGATAAACTTGAAATAATAAACATGTTTTTCATATTATAATTCAAAATAATGTAGTAGATACATAATACACAATGGTGGAGTAGTGGAATTAGAGAGTAGGGATTCTATGACTGGATAACTCCCAATTGGAACATCATGCTCCAATATTTCATCGGTGCAGAATTCCACCATTAGTTCCTGATTTTGTGGTTATTTGCTGCAACTTACCACACTTGGGTGACTATTTATCCGACTTGGGTTAGCTGTTTAACTATGACCATAAGAAATAGGCCTCTTCACGACTTGTCAAGACGTTCGACTACTCTAGACTATTAATGATCACTGACTAGCCATCTTCGTCTATGCCTATTAGGCGTGCATGTGATTCTCATAATACATCCTCACTCATGTACGACGACCCTTACATTACACGTTCACTGAAAAAGATAAAAAGAAATAAACCCGGATTCCAGTTGTGACGTTATTCTTATACGCATCCCATATCATGTATGAACTTGATTGTCCCTACCTTACATCCCAGGAATAATATCACTCTAGATGATATGATAGACTATCCCTTGAAGTATTCACAAATTCATTAATAATTCACAAAATAGATATATATATATATATATATATATTTCTTTGAAAATAAATAAGAAATTAACAACGCAGTATGGAGAATGGATATCCAATTTTCTATCATGCAATTGTGCTCACCTAAGCTAAATTGAATAACAGTAGTATGGTGCACTTTTGCACAAATTTAAATAGCTCTTCGCGCTAACAGAAAATAAATAAACATGCAAGTCACCTTGTGACAACAGAAAATAAATTAACCTTAAATATCTATTCATCAACCCACACATTTCACAATAATGAAAAATGCAAATATTACCCCTTGAGTGTGATTATGACAGTTTATCGCTTCATCTATTTTTCCCTTTTTCAGTATTAATACTTTTCAAACTTTTCGAAAACACCAATCTTTTTTTTAATATTTATCAAATCAATATAAATTCATTTAATATCAAATTATTTTTCAAACTTTAAAATTCATTTTATCATTTAAATTGAAAAACTACAAAATTTGGATCAAAACAAGGTCCTAGCAATGGCATAAGACCAAACTAGTGAACCCACCCACATATACATTGTTATAAAACATGTTTAAAATACATCAAATATATATTTCTTATGAATTTGAAATAAAGAAGAAAATCCTATTTTTGTTATTAGAAGCAAATAATGTACTTGAAAATCAAGGTAAATGACATAGAAATCGAGACAAACCAAACTAGGGTATGATTGATTTTGAAAAAAATCTGATGATTTCAAAGATCTTGACGATGGCATCGTTTTTCCCTTCTTTATAAAAAAAAATGGTTTGAACTCTAAGTCAACAAAATCTTGAATTGAAGAAGTCGAAACCCACTTTTTGGTTCGGCTATTTTTTGATGAAAAGTGGAGAAGGAGAAGAGAAAAAGAGAAAGTGATCTAGTGAATTCGTAGTATTCGACGTCACAGACGAATTTCCTTTCTTCATCGATGACCAACGAGGTCCCGATCGCGATGAAAATTTGACATAAAGTGGTTGAAAAATCAAGGTTTTTAAGTCGACTATGATTATTGGTTTTTGACGTTCGGAGATAACAATGAGAAATAAAAGAAAAATGTAAAACACTTTTATAAAGTAAATACGGGAAGAAACCGATATTTTAAAACTTGTTTTCGTTGCAGAGCTAATGGTATGATAGGATTCTTCTAATTCTCATTCTAATAAAAATTCACTTTTTTAGCCCCATCCAACCCAAAAATTGAGGATTTGCAACTTTTTCATTTGAACTTTAATTTGAGCATGCTTGCATGTTAAAATATGTTTTCATTGAATCCAACGACGAGATCAGATTTCATTAAAAGTGAATAGAACAAAATTCAAAAGTTTTACCCTAAGTCCCACTTTTAGAATTTTCTTAAAGTTTTACTATTGAATTTTCCTCGATATATGAATTAAAAACTCGTGGTATTATATTCCATAACTGTCAACACCGGTCTGTGGGGTGAATAGGAGCTTCCATATGGAACTCACAATTACTGGTAGGATCATACCCGAATATTTTCTCAGGTTCTAGATGTGGTTATCTCAATGTAACATAACCTCCCTTGATGAAAATAGGCAAAACCTCCCTTATCGGTATAATGACTTATAACCTGGTGAAACTTTCAGAATTTGTCACTTTTATGATTGTTTTAAAAGGAATTAGGTATGTATTTAGGTTGCAATGGTAAGATCAACCATTTCATTATTAACATCTTTAAAACGATACTCAAAGTCATCTCGAGATCATCAAACTTTCTTTTAGGCTTGGGACGCTTAACGACATTAACTGTCGATCATGTTGGAGTTGAGTTTGCAACCTTTGGTGTAAAACCCCAATTTTTTAATTCGTATCTCGAGAAAAAAAATAGTGAAATTTTAATAAAATCTTGAAAGTGGGACTTAGGAGTAAAACTTTAGGATATTTTTGATCATTTTTAATGGAATCTGACTTCAGCATTGGATTCAAAATGATCGAAAAACATATTTTTACCTGTAAGTACGCTTAAATGCGAGTCCGAATATAAAAGTCGCAAAATCCTCGATTACCAGGTCGGACCAGGCTAAAATAGTGACTTGTTGGTAGAGAAAGAATTGTTAAGAATCGATCATACCATTGGGTTCGTAACAAAAAACTATTGAACATGGACTATTTGTTTGTCATTTTTAGAGATCAAGAAGTCAAATTATCGTCAAAAACGAAAACAACATCAAGTTTAGGTGTCACCTCAGGCAAAAAATGTAAATTTTTTATAGAGACATAATTTGTAGAAATTGACTGTACCATTAGATCTGGAATGAAAAAATAGGTGAAATAGAGTATTCATTTGTCAGTTTTGGAGTCCGGATGATCAAGTTATCATCGATCAAAACAATTGACAAAATATCGAATTCGTCCCAAATTTTATATAAATAAAAATTTTAACTCGTCTTCTCCAACCCTCCAACAACCAACGTTTAAAGAAAAAAAATTATTTTTTTTCTTAAACTTCCACCACAGATCTACGACAAACGGCTCACTGTTGACGACCGCCGCTAAATCAGGATAAATGGTCAACCAAACGGGTAAGTGCAGCGACCGACCACAAAATCAGGAACTAAAAGCCAGAGAGAAATTGTAACATTATGTCCCAACTGGGAACGATCCAGTCGTGAATCCCAATACTCTAATTCCAATACTCTACCATTGTGTATTATGTATCTGTTGCTTATTTTGATATATAAAATGAAATGCATGTTTAATGTTTCCATTTGATCAATTAGATTTGTATAAAAAAAAGAATGTTATAGTGAGTAATGATGATCGATGTAATGTGAGTTTTAAAATGTTTAGTTGCTCATCCCTAGCTATATGTACCAGTTAATCGTAGTTTCTTCTTTAAAACTTTGCATATTTTAAAATGATTTAGTACGCTTATTTGTTCATGCTGAGAGAGGTTATTGACATAAATTGTTTATTTCCTTACTGGGTAACCATTGTTACTCACCCATTCCTTCCTATTTTTTTTAGCTTCAGAGCCTGTAGTTGGTGAGATGAGCATAGAACCAGCGAGTGAGGACCATCTGGTGGGTCAGATAGACGACCAGAGTCCATTACCTGGTGAGTATTGGGGTTATTACCCCTAGTGGTGTCAGTTCCTCCAGGTAGTTTTGTGGATCCTATTTTGAGCATTAGGAATTTTGTTAGAGTGAGAAATTCCTGTATAATCGTGTATATAAACTTCTTCTTCCGCACTCTGATTTTTTTGTATGTTATTAGATGTATATAGGCTTCCGCTAATACTATATATTATTTGTTTATATGCAGGATTTTATGTCGTTTATCAGGTACAGGTTAAACGCCTTGGAATGCTAACATAAACAGAGGAGACCATGCCAAAATTTCGAGGTGCCACCTAGTACCTCAAGTTTCGACATGGGGTTTTGTGTTAGCGTTTGGCGGGGCGCCACATTCGGATTAAACTATTTCATAATTTATTTTCGCGTATGAAAGTGTAGACACCCCATTTTTGCATTCACTTGATTAATCAACTCATCAACCCAATCACGACAATTCCAAGTGATGGATGATTATTCTAATACTTTATTTGTTATTAGATATGTTTTAAAATTTTGGATGAGGTATTTCAAATTAACAAAACTATAAAAATCATGCTACGCTAAGAAAATATAATCCAAAAATGATCAAATTATCAAAATACCTCTAATATTAAAACGTCCTTAGAGCCCCTTATACTTAGGAAAATCCTTTTAAATACATAAAATAAAAAGTGAAACCAAATAAATCATTTCGTTAATTTTCACCAAGTTTGTCAAAATTACGAAAATGCTCCTCATGGGGTTCACAATCGTTTCATGCAAAAAATTCGTAAATGACACAAATCCATAATCCCATTAAATTTCTTATGAAAATCGATTCCAAAATATCCCGGAACATCGAAATCCTATTTGAAAAGTAAAAGTTCTCTTTAGGGGCAAAACAGTAATTTTTCAATTTTAAAAATTTTAAATTTTAAAATTAATAAATAAAATATTAATTAACGTAAAGGAAAACCTTAATAAAATTAATTTTAAAATCTGAACTAAGAAAATTAATCAATCAAGCCCTCAGGCAAAATTGTTGATGGTTACCCACTTATTTAAGTACAGCCCCCTTGATATTTTATTAAAAGAACATTCCATCTAGGGGTCGAAATAATTAAAGATATAATTAGGGGGTTCTCCACAAAACTTAATAATATATTTTTTCATTGTACGCAAGATTAAAAAATCTAATTTAAAAGACTAAGTCAATCTCATAAGACTTAAGTCAAAATCCTAATTAAAAACCCTAATCTAAAGAAACATAGTCAATCAAATAAGACTTAAGGCAAAATCCTAATTAAACAACCTTATCTTATCTAAAAGGAGACCTAATCAAACCCTAATTCTTCTAAAAAAATCTATAAATAGGAGCCTCCACAACCTAATTTCGTAGGTCAAAATAAACCTTAGAAAAAGTAGGTCAAAAAGTCTCCCTAGCCTTTCCCAAACCCTGATTTTGAAGTCCTAACTTCCTACTTATCATCAAAACCCTAGGTTTTGTAAAAAAAACTCGTAGAAACTCTTCAAAAACATTCAGAAATCCTCTAAAAAATAGAAAAAATATTTAGATCTAAGAAGAAGACACCTCAACTTGGAGATCTAAAGCAAATCCAATGACAGAGGAAAAGTAAAGAAATTTGTACAAGGACGCTCCCTGCTAGTACTGAAGGAACAAATCGTTGCGATAATCTAGGTATATTTTTTTACTTTGTTTTAATTTTTTTAGGTATTTTAGCAATGTAACATTTTCTGAGAAATAGTAGAGACCTGCGTTTGTTGGGCGGGGTTGGTGCCTAACACCTTTCAACCCCGTAATGTGATCCCCGGACTAAAGTTTCTTTTTATTCGTAAATTAGTTGTTTTTATTTGTTAGAATCAATATTTGGTTCCTCGACCATAATAATAACTAGATGGCAACTCCCAAACCTCAAAAATCAAAAGTAGATCCGCATAAGCCGCGGATCGAGAGCGTTTTCAGAAGGCGAGACTATATTAGGAACATAAGCTATTCAAAAGCAGGTTCTTGATGAATCATTAGAAATTAATATAGTTATACTCACCTTAACTTGTGGACAATTAAGAAATAAAACCCAAGATAAAGAGGGATGCTACCAAGCTAAGAAAAATGAAGTTAATCTAAGTTACAAATTTAAAATCTATTTTTGTATTTTTGTGAAACAAAAAGGAAAAGTAAATGTTGCTAGAAAATAAAGTAATAAAAAAGAAATTTATACTAAGAAATAAAGGGAATAAAATAATTAATGATTAGAGCAGCCTAGGATTAGTAAATAAAATCATGTTTAGAACTATCCTTATTGCACTCAACCTCGAATGCTTAGTGGAAGCTCTTTGAGTTGGAAGATATGGCATGAAACTTGAAATAATACTATAGTTAAGACTTTTTCACTCACTAATATGTGAAGTCCCTACTACCATTTATTTAGAATAAACATGTTTGATCTTGATCTCATCTAGTATAAAACATCTAAGTTAAGCATAAGAGGTATAGAGATTCATCTAAAGCTTTGATCAATTGGAATTGGATAAAACCTTAAACACAAACACAATAGTAGAAGCTTGCTCCTAGGTTTCCTCCTCTCACTAATAGAGGGAGTCTAGCCTATGGTCATTGTAAGGATATAAAGAGAAATCATGAAACCAATACTTGTATTCATATAGTAACCAATATACACTATCTCCTTCTATGAGAAATTACAAAGTGTTGCTGAAATAAAACCTATCTAAAAATAGAAAATTATAAAGAAAATACCAAACGCAATGGGGGGAGAAAAGAGAAGGGACAAGGCCTAAGGAACCATTTCTTCTTGGGTAAATGATCTATTTATAGATCTTAGGTGTTCTAGAAAGACCCAAACATAGCCGTCATCATTCTTGAGTATAATATCATGTGTGGAACATACTAGAGCAAATTTAGGACGCTCCATCCGAAAATCACTGCGCCACATTGATCTGTAGACACTTGGATTTCCAATTTTGCATGGTTGCTTGATTGGTCTTCCTGATTGTACTACACTCTTGATTAGTGATGTTCATCTAAATAGACTTGGTATTTGACTTGTACAGTGAACACATGTAATCAATCTTTCAATAAATGCATTAATTTTTTGCAATTAAGCCTAATTATCATGGTAAAACATGTAATGTGATAATTTCAAACATAACTCAATTATTTACTTAATCTAATATACAATGATAGAAATCGAGATAAATTCATGGGAAAAATGCAGATAAATCAGTGTTTTGATACATTGATCACACTCTTAAACTTTTCTTTTTCTAGTCTTTTAGAAAATATAATTTTCACTTTTGTAAGTATCTCGATTGCATTTAGTGAATGTAACAAGTCCTTAAACCATTAGATTATCCCTACAAGACGGGTGTGGCACCCCACCAAACACTAATACAAATCCCAAGATATTAAGTGGCACCTCAAAATTTAGGCACGGCTCCCTTTATTTATGTTAGTGTTCCACGGAACTTCAAAACCTGATAATCTAAAATATAACAAATCCTTTAGATAAGAAAGTGTAAACACTAGATAACAACGGAAGACTAAGTATATCTAATACGTAAGTAGATCAGAGTGCGAAAGTTTTGCAATATACAGGATTACAAAAATTTAACCTCACTCTAACACGAACCTAACATTTAACCTCAAAATCTGTATACACCTGGACAAAACTGATTACACTAAATGGTATAGTCCTAGTGCTCATTGTGCAACAAACTCTAGTCGTCGATCTGACTAACCAGGTAATCCTCACTTGCCAACTCCGGGCCTGCCTTGATAATTGCAAGTTTTGAAACTAAAAAAAAGTAGGAAGGAAAGGGTGAGTAACAATAATTACCCAATAAGTCCACAACCAATTCCTACTAATAACCTCTCTTGAACATGATCGAGTAAGCATGCTGAACAGTTTAACATGTGTAAAGTTTTTACAAGAGAAAATACGATTAACTAGTACATATAGCCAGGGATGAATAGCTAACCATTTTAAAAATTCACATAACATCGATCATCAGCACTTATTATACATTTATGTTTTTATACAAATCTAAATAACAACATTAGAACAGTAGACATGCTTTTCAGTTTATAATTCAAATAAAGCAATATGTATATAATACATAATGGTGGAGTAGTAGAATTAGAGAGTTGGAATCACGACTGGATCACTCCCAGTCAGGACATGGTATTCTTTAATAATATTGTAGTTCCTGATTTTGTGGTTGGTCGTTGTTTACCATACTTGCAAGATCATTTATCCAACTTAAGCTGGCTGTTTGATGTGACCATAAGCAATGGGTATCTTTTCGATGTGTCAGAATGTTCGACTACTACTAAATTGTTAGTGATCATTGACTAATCATCTTCGTCTATGCTTATTAGGCGTGCATGTGATTCTCAAGATAAACATTTCATTCATATACGACCACTATTACAATACACGTTTACTGGTAAAGATAGAAAAGAATGGACCTAGATTATAGTAGTGACTCCACTCTTATACGAGTCTCATACCACGTATGAGCTTGGTGGTCCCTACAGTACATCTTGGGATAGTACACTACTCCGGATGATATGACGCACTATCCCTTCAAGCATTCACAAACTCTTTAACAGCTCACAAAATAGTTACGTATATATATATATATTATTTTTATTTAAAATCAAAGGAGAAATTAACACAACAAGGTTGAGAATGAATATCCATTTCCTACCATACAATTGTGGCCCCCCCGGCCTAAAATAAATAACAGTACTCAGCGTTTCTGCGCTAACAGAATTTAAATAAATATGCAACCTTATCATTATCTCTGGATATCCCTTCACCTACCTACACACAACACACAACGTAAAATACAGACATCATCCCGTGGGTGTGATTATAACATTTTACCAATTTATCCCTATTCCCATTCTTTCAATATTTTTGCTTTTCATTTTTCAAGTACAACCTCCCTTTCTCACTCTTTCAAAGTCATTTTGGTTTTTCCATAAAAAACCTATCAAGATTTACTCAAAACGAGGTCTCGACGATACATAAGGCCAAAGCTGTTAAAACGAGGAAAGCTAGTAAAAATTTGGCTAAATGTTGGAAACTTAAATTTACAAAGTTCTCAAAATTGAAAATGGATTTTTGAAAATAAAAGCCTCGATCACGAGATTCGACACCATATAGTTTTTGTAATCTAATTCAAAATAATGCGAAAGGTAACCTTTAAAAACATGTCAAAAACGTCGAAATTTACGTTTTGTTCTTGAAACTAAAATTTGGATTTAGATCCTTTGAGATTTTGATCTTGAAACCATTCCTATTATTCCAAAATGGGGGTTAAAACCTTAATTTCATTAAAGAACTTAAAATAAATAGAAAGTAAACTTAAATATTTTTAATGAAATAAAGGGTGAAAAATCATATACAAGTCATGAGGAAGGCAACCCAAAAGTCAGAAGCAGTTTTGATCAAACTGTTCTATCGGTGGCATGTCGGTGGCAGAAGTATGATTCTGTCGGTTGGACCGATAGCTCCTGCCGATAGCATTGAACAATCTTGCGAATTTTGGGTTTTTCGATCATATTTCGGATTTTTCTTCCGTTCTTCAAACCCTTCGACCCACCCACGAAGTTAATGTTAAAACTTGATAAAATAACATGAAAACACATCAAATCATAAGGGTCTTAGCGTGATTTAGTAATAAACGAAGCACATTCTACGATTTAATACAAACAAGTTTTCTTAAAAACCTAGATGCACATTTTCGAAATCTAAGATTACTACTAAGAATTGAGAGTCCCTTACAGTTGTGAACACCAAGGATGATGAGCTAGCACTACAAATCAAGGTTGAATGGCACGAGAGTCGAGGTTGGGTTCATTTGGATGTAAAATGAATTAGGGTTTGCAAGGCATCCGACGATGACGTTCTCCTTCTCTTCTACAAGAAAAGATAGACAGAACTCCTAACTCCATGAAATCCTCGAATGGAGTAAGTTGAGGTCCACTCGAGCTACCCGACTGGTTTTTAATGGAGGATAGAGAAAACGAATAAGAATGGACAACCAAAGATTGTGAAGTTGTAGCTCTCGTCGTGGTCGACAACGTCAAGGTTCAACTCAACCTCATTCGCGCTAGAACTTGATGGGAATGGGTCGAAACCCTTGGGTTGGAAAGTAACTGTCATTTGGTTTTTTGGAGAAGAAGAGAAATGAATAAAAAGAAACTAACTCTCTTTTAAATAAAAGGCCTGAGGGTAAACTTGTAATTCTCTTTTCATTGTTCCTAGTTTTGACGATAACTCGCCATTCGGACTCGAAAAATGACGAACAAGTATTCCATTTCGAATAATTTTTCATTGCCGACCTAACGGTGTCATCAAATTTTTTTGATTCTCGTTCTAACAAAATTTTACTATTTTGGGTCCCACTTAACGCGAAATTCAAAGATTTTATAACTTTTTCATCCGAACTTGCTTACAGGCTAAAATATATATTCAATATTTTTTAATCTAATGGCGAAGTTGGTTTTCCTTGAAAATGAACAAAAACATCCGAGTATTTTATTATAAGTCCATTTTTTAAAAATTTTCTCAAAATATCACCATTTGACTTTCTTCGAGATACGAGTTAAAAATCTGGGGTATTACAATGAGTTTGACTCGTGAAGGTTTGTAGAGAATATACCTGCAAAATTCAAAATAACTTTTAAAGTAATAATGGTCAAAATCAACACTTATATCTAAAAGCACAAGTTCTTTTAAGATTAGTCAGTCATTTGGAAGTAATACTTGGTATAGAGTTTCAACTTTTATTTCTCTATGACAAAACTTAGACTTAAAATGGCCTTTAAGAAATAGTGATTTAAACTTAGAAACTTTAGAGATTCGATTTCCTAAAGTAATTTTCAATCTTCTAACTAATCTGAAATACTTGGATCACTTAGGGTTTAATTCTAAACTTAGCATTATCTGGGATAGTGAGAAGCATGGATGTTCACTTTAATACTTCTAAGAGATTTTATCTATAATATTCCAAGGTACTCACATTTTTACACTAGATAGATTTCACCATACTAAAACTATAAACTTTTCTACTTTCATTCTCTTAAATCTTTTTTTTTTTTTTTGCTTCAAGGGATCTTTTTCTTTTTTTTTTTCTAAGAAAAATAAACAACCTTTTTCAACGTACCTAGTCTAATTCAATGATCGTTGTTCAAAACATATTCTACCAATTCTATTTTTCTTCTAATCAACCAACTACATGAACATGGAAGTCAAAGTTTATCAAACCTAGTTTTTCCTTATACTCTAAGTAGAAATAAGTTAAGATGCTTATTCAATTCAACCTAGACTCTTGTTATTCTTATTAGAAGCAACTATAAATAAAATGTAACTTTGTTCTAACTTTTGCATAAGAGAAACACTAATGGAGACTCTAAATCAAAGCTTCCAATCAAAAATTGATTTAGTGTTTAGAACTAATTGCTTAAAGATACATGCTAAGATCTTGAACAAAATACAACAAAGTTGCCAAAATATTTTTAAATATTTTTAGAGTTTTGAATAGAAAATAAAAGAAAATAAGTAGAAAAATAAAAGAAAATAGGTAGAAATCCGACCCTACACTCACAAATTTAAACATAATATTGTCTTCAATATTTTAGTATGCACATGCAAATGCAAAATTAAAAATTGGCAAAAGGAACGAAACAGGTTGGATAGCACTTGAAAATGATCCAATTATTTTATGATATTAACACAATATCCCCTGAAATGAGACAACACACCACTCACCACTATCGTAACATTGCTTGCATCTATCGTATTAATCGTGATCATGTTGTATTATGTTAGAAACACCATGAAAGATACTATGCTCATAACCTACGTAATTGGTTCCTAAGCTATGTCTAAAAAACACACACCAGTATTTTCAATATACACTGTGTAAACTAGCACAAAATGAAATAACTATGAAAAAATAGAAAAGTATTTCTAAAAATACTGTCAAAATAAATTATTTTTGAAAGAAAACAGGGATAATACAACATTCAGATAAAACAAAACAACTACTAACAACGAAAATCCTACTAGTATAATAACAAATAAACTCCTAATGAAACATCAAATCCCTATGAGCTCTACCTCTAGCAGTGGCTATCTCAAATTCTCGCACTCTCTCGTGCTGCTCAGTCTCATTGAATCGACACTCTAGACCCTTTTACCCTTTATACAACTTATCCATCCCATTGAATTTTTTTCTAAATGCCTTTTAGAAGGGATGTGGTTTGACATCATTCAAGAAGGATGTGTCCTCAAAATCTAGGCTAGACAATCTAGCCTCACTCAGTCCAGCCTCATCAAACTCTTATCCTAGGCGCTCATAACCATGGGGACTTTTGTGCTCTTCAAAGTGCTTTGATATCGGTTGCCACAAACTTGGGGCACACTCTGTAAAAGACAATGCACCCTTGAATTCTGAAAGTTAAATCATCTCGCCCTGGGGTTCTAGAATTGCTATCGGTATTCCCATACATCTCTCAAGAATCTAACAGACTAAGTATGGGAAAACTAGTGAGCTCCCCTTCTTGGGCTTGACACAAGCATTGATCAAAGTCTCTAAGATAAAATAGGACACGCAAAAAATGGGATCCCTAGTCTGGATTACATGCATGATGTACATGTGCTTTGCAAAGAGCAAGGTATTATTTTGTGTCCTTAAGATGTTTGATGCCACCCATCGTTAACAAAGATATTGATTTGTTTAAAAGCTCTTTGATAGTAATCCTCCAATCCTCTTGCTAATCCGTTGCGAATAAAGAACCAATCATGTAATGAAGAATTCAAATGGATGACAGATATGGCAAGTTCCATCTTTGATTTACACAATTCTTAAGATTGGGTTGATATCCTCAAAGCCAATGGCAAACACGATGCCACAGAACTCGATGGTAGGCTAAGGAATGATGGGATTGCCCGAAACAATAGAAGCATAAATTTCTCTTACTAATTCCTTGTAATAAACTTCAGAACAGATGTAAAGCAAATTGCTTTATCCTTTTTTGGCGATGGACTCTTGAAATCACGTTTCATTGACATCTTGAAAGTAATGGCCAAAAATAGACTCTTCAAAAATTATTCTTTTGGAAGAAGCCAAGGGGACCACTACAAATGAGATGAAAATTTGACTGTGGTTGCTGACTAGAGGACTACAACACAGTGAATACTGAATGTGACGCAATAAATGTAAGGGATTTAAGGATGCAGTGACTGCGAGCTAGTCACATTTTGATGTTGACTACGTTGATCACTTCTGAATTGCACAAAAATGACTGAAGAAGAAGATCTAGAAATGTATTCTAGATGGCTATGGTTTTGGATAAATTTGAAAATAGAAATGGATAAGAAAACTTAGAGATTAAGGCTTCTTATTTGATTTAGGGTTGATGGGAAATTCCCAAATTACCCTTACAACAAAAGAAAATCTTAAAATTTTAAAACAAAGGTCTTAAAATGAAATAAATACTAATTAAGTAAATCCTAAGTTGTTAAAATATCCTAAAAACTAAACAAAAGAAATGAAATACTAATTACCTAGGTTTTAGATGGGAAGGTAGCTATGAGTATCGCTTAACATGATAAAGGATCAACTCGTCACTTGTTAACATGTAGAGCTTAGGTGCATCAGGTACTTATTTATTTATATATTTTAAACTTACTAGGAAAGTGATCGATATAATTAACTTTAATTTCTTGATATACGTAATAAATTTTATGGTGTTACAAACATGATGAAATAGAAGTCCAAAAACCTAAGGATGAGTCAATTTTAAAAGTCAATGGACAAAGACTGAGGTTGTATCTAGAATACTCCATTCCAAAAAGCGATGAGGTCCAAATTGAAGATTCTATTTATTAAGATTAGAACTATCGTTTGTCTAGTTAAAGAAGTTAAACTTAGTGCTTTTAGGAAGAAACGTATGGTCTTGGAGTTTTTAGACAACCAATGATTTTTTTTATAGTAAAATAGTATTTATTTTCTAATGAAAGATGGATTTCAGTGTTTTTAATGTTTTTAGGTCATTCCTAAATTATAGTGAAAGGTTTTGCAGGTTGTTTCGTGGAAATTGGATGAATGGGTACTTAAGGCAAGATCCTTGATCTCAAAAATAGATGCTCGAGTGTGCCATGCTTGTAGAGAAGCAAATGCAACGACAGATGCACTTGCTGCTACAGCTATCCAGAACCTTCAGTTGTTGACATTCAAACAAGTTTGTGATTTGCCTTTAAATGTAAAAAATGCTTATATTGGAGATAAGCTAGATCTTCCACAATTTAGATATGTACCTCGTTAGGGTTCAATCTTTGTATATTTGTTTATAATCTAATACAATTTCTTCTTGCTTGCTTAGCAAAAAAAAAATCAGATATTTTCTACCTCTTTCCTTATCTTTTCAGTTATGTACAAGTCCACATCTCATACATTCATTATAGAAATTAGAATATTTAGGAAGATATTCAGCTTGGGTATGAGAGTATGGTTGGTTAGCCAAATATTTATTTTAAGTTATTTTTCAAAAGAAAAATTGATATTTGATTTTTAAAACAAAGAGTGAGTAGATATTTTATTAAAATTTTAAAAAATAGAATTTCAGTAATGATCTTTAAGATTTAAGTCATTTCATTATTATTCACTTAGTAGATCTTTAAAAGAATTGCATATCTAAAAAATTTAATATACATCTTATTTGTTCTAAGAGTCTAAGTTGACTAGAATAGAGGAAAAATCAGATCTAATGAACTCTGACTATACTCAATTATACGCACATTTTCTGGATATTTATCTTGATTTTTGTACCTATTTCTCCATATTAAGATAATAATCATGATAAGCCTCAAAACACCATGTTGCATGTTAATTAGGCGTAATTATATATAAATAAATTTATTTATTAGATAAATCTAATTACGTGTGTTTCTTATGTAGAAAATCAACAATTTGGAATCAAAATCTCAAGGCAAAAGCATTTGGGCCTACTTTGGAATGCCCTAATCCTTAACTCATATTCTTCTCTTTTGTCTTTTTATGTAAAGAAAAGTTGAAGCTACTTTTAGACTCTTCTACACACATTTTTCTCTATAAATAGAGCCTCCATTTCTAGAGAAAGGGTCTCATCTTGGTTCTTTTATCCAAGACTCCTTTAATCTAAGGCTCTTAGCCTATTCTCTTATTTTTTGTATTTTCATTTTCTAGTTATTTTCTTTTGGCTAAATAGTCTTGTAAGAAATAGAAAAAGAAGAAGTTGTAATTTTCTCCATGAAATGAAGAAAAGTTCTTTCATCTCTTATCTTTCCTCTTTTGCAATGACCTTAGGATAAGTTCCCCTCTATTGAAGAGTGAAAAACCTAAAGCAAGTTCTTGTGTTATTTCAAATTTCATGCATTTCTTTTATTTAAAATACTTATGAGTTCTCTTTAAGTTTCTTGCACCTTTTATTCTTAATATAGATACTTTATGCTTAGATTAGATCAAGATAAAGTATACTTAAACTAGATAATTGGTAGTAGGAAATTTTCAAAGAATTCTACTTTATTTATATTTCCTCATTTCATTTTATTTGCAAAACTTTTCAATCTAAGGAGCTAACACCATGCCCTTACGATTGAGTTATAAAAATGCTAGAGACTAAGAATTTCTCATCAACATGTTTTAGATAGATCCACCTCCAATGGTGTTTTAATTTCATAAGTTTACTTACTTTTAATTTTATTTATTTTATTTCATTTTCTAGCAATTTTACATCTACTTATAAGTTCAAAAATACAAAGAAAAACAGTTTTAATTCTTTTTAGTTAATTTGAATTTAATCATCTTAGCTTAACTATATTCCCCATTTTTCTTGGGTTCGATCCTCTACTTGCCCCACAAGTAAGGTAAAAGTAAAATTAATATTAACTCTGGTGAGAAGAACAACGATAGTCTCATCAAAATTTTGGCGTCGCTGCTGGGGAAAGGTAAAGGTAGTAGTGGTAAGTTTTGATTTAAAATTCATTTCTTTCATTTTTATTTTATTTTTTTCTTTTGATTTCTTTTTATAAGTTCAAGTGTTCTTGAGGATTTAAGAGAGAAGAAAGAAGAAAGAAGAAAAAAACATTGAAAAAAAAAAGTCATCCCGTTTATTTTTTCACCCTTGACAATAGAACTTAAACTGACTGTAACTTTTTACTCCGATCTCCGATTTACTATTATAGTATATCAATTTGGGGTAGAATGAAATTTTTTATAAAATGTGATATAGTCAGCGAGATTTTGGTAAGTCAGATTTTATTTTTGAGTCCATTTACTATCATTTCTACTAACATTTTTGTGTTACTTCTTGTAGGTGAACAATTTTTTTTCTTCTTTTCTTTCAATTTCTTTTAATCTTTAGTTAGGTTTATTTTTTATTTTAGAAACACTTGTATAAGATTCTTTGTAATTTTTTTTAATTATCCAAGAAGACTTGGATTGTAATAAACTAAGGAAGGACGATAGGTGGACAATACCGTCACGACTCCTTAGGTTTGCACACCAAAATTGGAGTTGGTGGCCTAAGTCGACTCAAACTGTCTTCACCCCGTCTAGCATGGGAGGTAATTCCAAAACACCCACGCCTCTCTTTGCTAGTGGGTTACTCCTTGCCTTTGTATGTTATTTTTCCAATTTGCACACACTTGAAATAGTTGATTAAGTAGTAAAGAACACCCCTCTCTTAGGAATGGCATGATAAGATAAGGATTGGAAGTCATTACCAATTCCTTGCTCTAATTAGGATAATCAACTCACTAGTCATCCAATCAAATTAAATAAAATCAATTAGACTTGATTATAAGGCCCACGAGCTCAATAGGAGAAATTTTGCTTCAAGTTGTGTCAATTGCGCTTCTTGGTCATTTTTGTATCTAGTAAGATCTTGTCCTTTGAGGGGTAGACTCAGTCTATTCAAGAAAGGAAGGTGACTTAAGAGTGTCCTTACTTATGCATTATGCACCACTTATGATTTGGAGATCTGAATGACTCAAAATTGACTTCATAGAATCAAGTTGGAAGGCTAGTTGTGCTATTTATACTCAGTTAGGAGCTGTCTAGCTTTAAGCAACCTATCTAGGTCCAGTCTTTTCTTTTCGTGATTGTTTAATCGACTGTGTGATTTGCATGCTTGGTAGACGTTCACAAAACAACGAGTTAGAATCATTTAATCCTGAGATCGAACGTACCATCAGTAGGATACACAAAACACCATCAGTAGTTATGATGGGTGATCGAGAAAGAACTCTCAATGAGCTCTTCGCTCCAACTTCCGCATCTCCTCCTACATGCATTGTTTTACCATTGAACAATGCACCTCAGTTTGAAATTAGGGTTGCCACCATTAATATGCTCCCTAAGTTCCACGGTTTAGAGCGTGAACAACCTTACACCCATCTTAATCGATTCTTGATTATATGTCAAACTTTTAGAAATCAGGTTATAGATGAGGAGAGTATCAAGCTTATTCTGTTCCCGTAATCCCTGGAAGACCACGCAGCTACGTGGTTGAATTCCTTAACACCCAGTTCCATATCTACCTAGGATGTTCTATCCAAGAAATTTATGATCAAATTCTATCCCGTGACCAAAATTGAGAAAATGAAAGACTCCATTAGAAATTTTAGAGCCTGCCCTGATGATGAATTTTCCCAAACTTGGAAAAGATTCAATGATTTATTGGTCAAGTACCCGCACCATGGCATTGACAAAACACAGTTGGTGCAAAGTTTTTATAGAGGATTAACAATGAATCAACGTACCTTAGTCGAATCAATGCATAAGGGTCAGTTCATGAACTAGACTCCCAATCAAGCGTACGATTTCCTCGTAGAGTTAGCCGAGAGTCCTCAAAATTGGAACACTAACCAAGAAGAATTTGATAAAGATGGTCCAATTAGAAAGATAGGCATGTATGAGATGAAGACAGACCTTAATCTCAAAAATGTTATGTATAGTCTAGTTAGTGGGATGAACAATCTCACAAAGAAGTTAGATGCCTTTACCATCTCAGCATCCAAACCTTACCTAGACCCTCGTACAATTTCGCAAGTGACTGTTGAACCGAGTTCTTTGTGCGTCATATGCGACGACAATGACCATTTAGTCGAGTATTGTCCCACCTTGCCTCAAATCAAAGCCGAACAAACAAATGCGATTAATGGCTATAGTGCTTTTAGGAAGCCAACTCCAAACTCTTTTAGCCAAATGTATCACCCAGATAATAGGTTCCATCCTAATTTCTCGTACAGACAAAACGAACCTATTCAATCTAGTGGTCCGTCAGGTTACAATAGGAGTTTTCCTAGCCAATCTGGTTCTTCCACAAACTAAACTATTATTCCTCAAGTCCCTTATCAACCCCAACAATCTACAAATTGCAAAGTAATCATACCAGATCCCATGATCAATTACCAGTAGTCTACTCAACAATAGTCATCCTTAGAATCTATGATTGTCGAGTTGATGAGGCAACAGTAGCAGTTCATCCAAACTCAACAGCAAATCCATCAAAATCAAACTCAGATTAACTAGGTCACTACGCAATCCATAGCTAAGATGGAAGTTCAGTTGGGGCAGTTAGCCCTCTCCTTGAGTGGGAGAGAGAAAGGTCAATTTTCTAGTCAGACTATCCCTAACCCTAGAGGTCAACCTTTGATTCTAAACGGATCAAAAGGTCAATATGAAGTAGGAAGCCATTCTGGAGCTCCACAAAACTCAGTCCAGGCTATCCACACCTTGTATTCGGAAAAGAAGGTGGACAACAAGGTCCAACCTATTGACATAGGAGAAAAAGTCCTAGAGAAGGACAAAGTTCAAAAAGAATTTATAGAGTCTCCAACAGAGAAGGAGAAAGATTTGGAAAATCCTCCTATCATTTTACCAATTCGAAAAGCTCCATTTTTCCATCGCCTTAGAGATTCTGAAAAAGGTAAGCAGTTTGAGGGTGTCTTAGAAATTTTCCAAAATATGCATATCAATATCCCATTCCTAGATGCCATTAAACAGATACCTTCTTATGCGAAATTCCTAAAGGATTTGACCATAGCTAAAGCAAAAAACCGTTTCTTCGGGAAGTTATCATGGTAGAAGCTTCGTCGCTCATCCAACAAACGATTGCACCAAAAGTTAAGGATCCTGGATGTCCGACAATTTCCATTCATATTGGAAATCAAGTGATCGAAAAATGTCTCTTAGACTTAGGGGCCAGTGTAAACCTTTTACCATATTCGATTTATAAACAAATTAGGTTTGGGGGTTTTGAAACCCACCGATATCACCTTAAGTCTAGCCGATAGGTCCATAAAAATTTTAAAAGGTATAGTTGAGGATATGATAGTTAAAGTCAAAGATATCTATTTCCCTGTTGACTTTGTTGTCTTAGACACTGAGCCAGTCATCAATTCGAATAGTCATGTTCCTATCATCTTAAGACGTCCATTCTTAGTCACGTCTGACCCAATCATTCGTTGTAGAAACAGAATTATGACTTTAACATTTGGGTATATGAAAGTGAAACTGAACGTCTTCCACAATTTCTAAGGAATTGATGTAGATGATGGTATAGAGGAAGTGAACATAATAGATACACTAGTCAATCAAACGTATCAAGAGTTAGGGTACTCTGATCCCCTAATAAAATGTTTGGCTTACTTCCCTCATTTCATTTTATTTGCAAAACTTTTCAATCTAAGGAGCTAACACCAAGCCCTTAGGATTGAATTATAAAAAGACTAGAGACTAGGAATTTCTCATTAACGTGTTTTAGGTAAATACACCTCCAATGATGCTTTAATTTCATAAGTTTACTTGCTTTTAATTTCATTTACTTTATTTCATTTTCTAGCAATTTTACATCTTCTTATAAGTTCAAAAATACAAAGAAAAACAATTTTAATTCTGTTTAGTTAGTTTGAATTTTATCATCTTAGCTTAACTATATTCCTCCTTTCTCTTGGGTTCGATCCTCTACTTGCCCCACAAGTATGCTAAAAATAAAATTAATATTAACTCCGGTGAGAAGAACAACGATAGTCTCATCATTGAGTCGAGTCAGCTTGTCAAGCCTTAAATGGTGTCTATCACCCCATCTGAATTTAATTGAATAAAAGAAATTTCTAAATACCTTGAGCGCATTAACAAATTAATTAATAATCTTACTTTAGGAGAGGATCTTCTAACGAGGAACCCCGTCCCGAGTTATTCGCATTACTTGAACAAGAAGACAAAGATCGAGCTCAACTTCTAATTGAAAAAACGAAGGTCATTGACCTCGGAACAAAAAATGATTCCCAAGAAATTTAAATTGGAATTAACTTATCCCTAGAGGAACATGAGGAGATGATGAATTTGTTCAAAAAATTTAAAAGACTTGTTTGCGTGGTTCTCTAAGGATATGTTGGGTAAGCTTGGGTATTATCCAACACGAAATAGATACTTGCTCTATGAAATGGAAACACCACATATGAAGTTAGAACGGAATCACATAATCAGAGGACAAGTTATGAAATATATCAATGTTGGATTTCTCAATTAGCAGGGCACCTAAAGTGGATTACTATTGAGGCAGCTAACAAGAATCTTGAAACCATCATCATGAAAATGAATGAGACACATTGAGATTGGTATGAGGAATTGTCTTTTGTACCCTTGGCATGCCAAATTTTGACTTTAGTGCCCTTTATCATGTGGTATGAGAGAAAGCTTTGAAATAGAAGTTTCACTTCTTAAAGTATCAATAGAAAGCCAATCTCGTTAGAAGTAAATTTGATTTTGCAAGTACAAGATGAGTCACTTGTGTTTTTTATAAGAAAGTGAAAGTGCAGGATATAAAAGTCGAAGACTTAGCCTTCAAACAAAATCGAGTAGTTGTCTTCAACCGAAAAAAAAATTGCAAATCCAATAGGGAAGGTCCTTTTATCACCAAGATAAGATTGTTTGGAAAAGTTGTCGGACTTCAAAGGTCATAACGACATCAAAATGTTAGAATCAACCAATATTGGCCAGATCGAGTGGTATTATATCTAAGGGGGCCATCGTTGGCCGAACCAATTTTCCTATTACCCAGCTCAATATCTCCTTCTTTAGCCCTTTGTCGTTTTTTTTTCTTTCTCAACCCGATTACCCAACCTAGAAGAGGAAATGTGTTCGAACTACGTTCTGGTCTAATCTCAAAATTCTAGGGTACGTAGGCAACCTAAGAAGTTACATCAGGCCCAATCACACAAAAATAAAAAAATTATTCCCTCATAAAAAAACAAAAAAAAATATTGTCAAAATGAGGAAGAAAATCCATAGAAAAAAGAAAAAATTAAAAGAAAAACCACACAGGGTATTTGGGTTTTGAGCTTTAAGTTCCCTTTCTTCCTTAGCCTATTCCTAAGCCCACCTATAGAAGTCCTCCTAAGTACTGTACGAAAAAGTCAAGGAAAATAACAAGCATGATCAGGCAGTATCTCTAGATGTTCAAAAAAAAAAGAAAAAGAAAAGCTTGCTAGGTTAAAAACTTGAAAAGAAGACTTAGGCAAAACTTAAGGCAAGCTCGCTAGGTTAAAATTCTAAAAAGACAATGTTGACAACAATCAGAGCAAAGAAAAAAAAAAGGGTAAGCTCGCTAGATCGAAAACTTGAAAGGTCGATCTAAATCAAAGCAATTAAAAAGAAATCTTAGTCAAGTTGAGAATCTAAATGGCGGTTCGAGCCAAAACATCGAAAGTTTGAATGGCCAAGCTTCATTGACATTGGGGCAAACAATTAATCATCATACAATTAATACCTAGTTTGAACTAAATATAGACTCAGTAGATACAAGTATCTCGTCTATGATTAATTTGAAAAGCTTCACATCCCTAGTGAATCAACGGGGAGAAAGAATAGATTCTGTGATGAATTTCAAAAGAAAATACTATGTTGCAATTTCTTTAAGCCTAACTCAAAATCTTCAATATAAAATGTCAAAATCAAAAGTTAAACCTTTATTGTGTTTGCGGTAATCAAAGATTTCAAACTTTCATAACAATAGCACTTCTCTTTTCTAAAGAGTGTAGTTTCCCCCCTTACATTAGGGGCATTCGTTTTCAAACTATGTTTAATTATCCCCAGTGCAATGTTCCCTGTCAAACTAGGGGCACTATGTTTTGAAGCCTGATCAATTTTAACCTTGAAAGATAAGGTTAACCTTGAATTAAAGGTTACCCTCTTGATAGCAATTTTGAAAACCCCATAGGTTTAAAGAAAGTAAAAATGTTGACCGACCTTTATAAAATCCAACTTTTTCCGAAAGTGTTGTCAATTTCTTGCTGGTCTAAAAATAAATATAGTTCATTACTCTTTCACTCGAGTAGGTAGAGTAGGACTTTCAAAAAAATAAGTTCATCACTCTTTCACCAAAGGTAGGTAGAGTAAGACATTCAACCTTTGCTCAAATTATGTTAAGACCCCGCTAAGATTTTTTCTTAGATTTTGCTCAGATTATGCTTAGACCCCGCTAAGATTTTTCTCAGAATATGCTCAATCCCATTGAGATTTTTCTTAGATTATACTCAGTTATGCTCAGAATATGTTTAAATCCCATTGAGATTTTTCTCAAATTTTGCTCAGATTATGTTTAATTCATAATTTTCTTGGGTTTTGCTTCGATTTCATCTTGACCTTACGTAATTTTTCATTGTTAAGTTTGTCATCCTCCCAACATGAATGCACAAAATGGAGGTGCGCCTTTTCAAAATCATCACTATACTATTGCATATACATGCACTCACATTACATTTACATCAGTCAAGGTGAATTTCCCAAAATTTAAAGATTTGACATCTGGACGCCTTGAAAAATTATTGAACCAGGCTGCAAAATGAGTTGTTACTAGTTTTGGCATTCGATGTCACACTATCTACCATAAAAGATTAGCCTTCTAGTTTGCTTCCACCCTTTGCCAAAGAGGGGCATCTGTAGACACCCCATTTTTTACATTTGCCTAATTCGATAATTCATCACCCGGTTGCCATCAATTCCTACTGATGAGCATAAAACACTCGAAGGCTTGTGAATATTGTCCCCAATCTTTTCGTTTCTAGTCCTTTCATATCTCCTACTCGTCACGACTTGAAATAGAAATTTATATATGCTTAGGATCGCTACACCTGACACCCAATTTAGCAAGCACTTATGTTTAGATTTACTATATAGTTTGATAACTTAAAGACATCGATATGCTAAGAAAATATGACATCAGGACTTAAAAATAATCACATTAAGACTAAAAGAAATCTCATGCTAAAATTTGTAAAAATCTGCAAAAATCAACAAAATAACAAAAACACCCCTCATGAATTTTAGACGTTCGAAAAATCTTGAAAGTACCTCTATTGCACTCAGAATTGATTTCGAGTCTAACGAGGCCCAAATCAACAAAAAGAAAGAAATTTAGGAAAAAACACAAAAATGGCTAAAATGCCCCTCAATGTCCAACTTTGACCTAAAAACCGTGATTCTTGAGAAAACATGACAAAAAAAATGATACAATTAAAATTAAAAATCAAAGTCAAATTAAAATTTAACCAACAAATCGAATTAAAATGTAAAATCAAAGTTAAGTTTAAATTAAAAATTACTCAACCAATTAAAATGCAAACTCAAATCGAAACTCAAAAATCAAATTAAAATTCATCAACCAATCGATTAATAAAGAAAAAATTAACCAACCAATCTAATCAAATTCGAAGTAAAATACGAACGAAAATTTAGTTGACCAATAAAATTTTCAAATTAAAAAAAAACAATTAACTCACAAAATTAGAAATTAAAATTGTAGCGATCATTTAAAATTGGAAAAAAAGGGAAAATATAAAAATTGACCAATGTATGGAGGAGTTGGAAGAGTGTTAAGATGTGAGTAGCGTGGGATCCCCACCCTCATTCTCTTAAAAGGAAATGAAAGAGAAAAAAAGATAAAGACGTTAAAAAAAAGTGGAAAATTTAGAAAGTTGTTTATCTATTAAAGTAGAAGACTGTTGAATTTCTTTCATCCAACGTTCAAAGAGCTGTCTTCTCCAATGAATTTGCACTCAACCTTTTTACTTCATCTCTCCACAGACCCCTCTTCTTCTCCATTAAACTTGCAACTCCTTCAAATGTCCCCTTGCTACCCCCTTCTTCTTCTCCATTAAACCTGAAACACCCCCCCTCCCTGCACTAATCTCCATCTCCAACGCCCCACCTATAACACCTCTTCATCTCCCTCACGTACTGTACCTTATCTCCTCAATGTCCCTGTTGCACGATTAAAATACCTCCCCAATGTCCCCACAACCACCTCTCTCTCAACCCTCATTTTTTTTTGTGACACAACACAACTACCTTTCTCTATCTTCGTCTACCTCACAACATAACACAATCACCTCTCACTCAGCCCTTATCTTTTTCGCAACACAACACAACCACCTCTTTCTTTGCCCAGACTCTTCAACTCCCTATTACAGTCACTTTCCTCCACCCATTGTCTTCAACTCACTACTACAGCTATCTCTTTTTACCCTCGTCTCTCACATTTCCACAGTAGTGATCACAACAAGCCTTTAGGGTTGCACATGAAGGAATCAACTAGCTGCTATCTCTCCATATAGGTAAGTTTATTTTTGGTTTATTTTTATTTTTGTTCTCTTATTTCTCTCCTTGTTCTTCATAGTACATTTGTTTTTTTCCTCTCTGTGTTCATGTGCTCCTATAGTTAAATTTCCCCCTGTATTGATGTCTCATGCTAATTTTCATTATCAAGATCATTATAGAGTTTATTACAAAAGAGATTTTATTTTATGCTTACGATGTTATGTAATGTTTTGTCGTGTTTTGAATAATTCACAATAGGGGAGATGCATCATTTTCATTTTTTTTTTTGCATATTGATAAGATTAGAAAATTATTTTTTTGCATATTGATAAGATTAGAAGACTTGTATGATTTATGATGATAGAAGTTTAAGCTCTTTGTATTGTTTTAAGGTTATTCCATCTGATTAGTACACTTCTTAACTTGACAAATATGCATGTCGTTGAATGATAATTTTTTTTTTAAATCAAAAATTATGTATGCATGCCCGCTCGTTTGGTTAATTTAAGAATTAGATGAATGTGGATTTTTTCTTCAATTTTGGGAATTTTATATGCATTGATATTTATCAATCTTCAATTTGGTAAGCACGTGATAATGTGCAATTTTTCATTGATATTTTGTTAATTTCCAATTTGGTGTTTCTCATAAATTCATAAGTTTCTAATTTGGGAATTCCTATTCAAGAAATTTGCTATTTTGAGAAATTTCATATTTAAGGTTTTCTAATATTCAGGTTTCAAAATTTTCAATATTGGAAAATTATTTTACAAATTTCTACGTTAAGAGCTAATCATTTTTGTAAATTTCTAATTTGGGAAATTTCATTTTCCTAATTTAGAAATCTCATAGGTTACCAATTTAGAAATTTCATATTTCTTTTTTAATTTGAAATTTTTTTGCAAACTTCCATTGTTATTGATTTGAAAAATATTTACATGTGGATTTACAATTAATTTTAGATCATGGGATATGGGAAGTTTTTTCATAAATTCTCATTTTCATGCGAAATTCAAGAAATCATGTGATATTTGGGAGAATCTTAGCTGTAAGATTCGTTTAGCAAATTTGATATAGATTGATGATGATTGGACCCTACTTTAACTTTTAGTATTTGTATGTTGAGCATAGGATAATTTTCGATTGTAGTAGAGACCGATCATCTCGATCGGGCAGGTTCGGTGCCTAACACCTTTCAAAACTCGAAATCTGACCCCTTACCCATTTCTCTTATCTGGGGACCAATCCATATCCATTTGGAGTTATTTGTGGTTCTTAGACCTAAACTAGGTCGCAACTCCCATTTATCAAAAATCCCTAATTTACCAATCGAACTCATTTAAACTATTTAGTGAAAAAGAGTTGAGGCGATTTCACACATTGGACAACAAAAGAATTCGCTTACTTATTTCTCAAGAATGTCATCTAGTATTGGGGTGTGCCAAAAAACATTGTTCGTGATAGAGATTCAAGATCCACAGTGAAGTTTTTAACCACAAACTGTTCAGATTACTTGGGTTGTAGCTTGACTTTTCAACCAGTAGCATCATAAAATAGATGGGGAAGTAGGCAATTTAATGCTATGTTTGATGAGTATTTAAGGCATTTTATTAATGCCAACCATAAGAATTGGGTGAATTTTCTTGATGTCGCGCAATTTTGTTTCAACCTTCAAAAGATCTATTCCTCCAACAAGAGTCCTTTTGAACTTATTATTGGCCAACAACCTTTAACACCTCACATTATTATTTAAGGATATCAACGATAATGTGTAAGGGTGTATAAGATTGATAAGCTTGGGTAAGATAATAATGAAATTGCCAAGTCTTATGTTGAAAAAACGTCCAAGTGAATGAAGAAATTGGGTGATGAACATTGTCGACTAAATTCTTTCAAAATTGATGAGTTTGTCCTTTTTAGAACAAATCAGTTAAGAAGGTTTGTAACGCCCCCAAAACACTAACACAAAGTCCCATGTCAAATCTCGAGGTACTAGGTGGCACCTCAAAATTTCAGCATGATTCCTCTGTTTATGTTAGCATTTCAAGGCACTAAATACCTATTGTGCCTGATAAATATACATTATATCTAGCATATATACATATAAAATATAATACTAGTGGAAGCCTATATACATTTAATAAGATACGATAGATCCGAGTATGAAAGGATAAACAATATACAAGATCCTATTGAAACTACTCACTCTAAAAAAAGTTCTAATGCTCAATACAAAATCCATAATACTCCTGGACGAACTGACTCCACTAAGGGGTATAGCCCCAGTACTCACTAGGTAATAAATTCTAGTCGTCTATTTGACCCTCACCAAGTGGTCCCCACTCATTGATTCTATGCCCATCTTGTCAACTACAGACTCTAAAACTAAAAAATAGGAAGGAAAAGATGAGTAACAATGGTTACCCAGTAGAGAAGTAAACAATTTCTGCCAATAACCTCTCCTAACATGAACAGATAAACATATTGAATCATTTTAACATATGCAAAATTTTACAAAAGAAACTACGATTAACTGATACATATAGCCAAGGATGAGCAACTAAACATTTTAAACTCCCATTACATCAATCAGTAGTACTCACTATAGTATTTTTTTTATACAAATTTAATTAACCAACTGAAAACATTAAACATACATTTCATTTTATATATCAAAAGGCAACAGATATATAATACACATTGGTAGAATAGTGGAATTAGAGAGTTGGGATTCACAACTGGATCGCTCTTAGTTGGAACATGATATTATAATACTTTACTGACTTTTAGTTCCTAATTTTGTGGCCAGTCGCTGCACTTACCACACTTGGTTGACTATTTTTCCGGTTGAGGCTGGTCGTTTTACATGATCGTAAGCAATGGGTCTCTTTTCGATGTGTCAGAACATTCAACAATTATATATTGTTAGTGATCACTAACTAATCATCTTTATATATGCCTATCAGGCGTGCATGTGATTCCCAAATATACAATCTCATTCGTATACGACCACCTTTACATTACAAGTTTACTGGTAAAGATAGAGAGGAATAAACTCAGATTCCAGTTGTGACTCCACTCTCATACATGTCCAATACCACATATGACTTTGATTGTCCCCACCGTACATCTCAGGATAGTATACCATTCTGGATGATATGACAAACTATCTTTTCAGGTATTCACAATCTCTTTAATAGTTCACAAAATACCTCTGAGGGGCTCCATCTTCTCCCTCAATCAAAAGCAAGCTCTATCAATACCTCTTTGCTGATACGCCTCATCTTCCCTACCATGGAGCCAAAGACTCTGGTAATACCCAATGGCTCGCCTACCTCCTAAACCAACAGCATGGCTAGGGGTAGTGGTTCTCCATCCATTGCGATGCCGATAGTCGCTACGAAGTCTGAAGGCCTGATGCCTATTTCCACCTCCGACATATGGAAAAAGTACATCCTAGGGTTACCTTTCCACCATAGTCAAGAACAAGGGCCGATCTGTTCTGAGAGCTGGGATCTATAGGAAGGCACCAAACCCTATTGTCAAAAACTGAGTCTGGATATCATTTGAAAATAGGGCAGTTGTCGACAAAAATGTATTCCACCTCCCTTTGAAACTCGTTGAAAGATAAGGGGTAGGAATATCCAATCGGACTAGCATCGATACATGTCATCCCAATCCATAAAAAAAAGAGGTGTCCAGAACTCTCTCACTTTCCTTATTAGGGATCTCGACCCTGGGAACCTCCAGGCCCATTCTACCTCTACCAATGGTCCTATTCGCTTGGTCTCTATCACCTCGTTTGCCTTTACCATAACTACTGCCTGCTAGGTCCTCAATTGGACCACTCGGAGATATACTTGCCTCTTCAGCCAGACTACTAGAAGAAGAATCAGCCACTGAAGATGAATCAGGCCTCCTTGACTCAATCGCTACACTAGACCCCAAAACGAAGCGGGTCCGGATCCTCGATCTCGCCTCCTCCTCTTCATCAGAAGAAGGTCGCACCACTCTGGTCCTCCTTTTTCTAACCCATCTGCAAGCCACCAAATTGTCGAATTGATAGTGAAAAATCTCATGTCTACCTAACTCAGAGTAACCTATCAGAAATCCAACCAAACTAACTTGCCTAAGCCTACCTGTACCAACCACATCTAAGCAAATCAAGCAGACCCACATACTAAACCCAAGAAAAACCTACTTCAAACCTGACTATAAACCCATCCGTCCCAACCACTCAGTCTACCTATGCCAGGTCAACCACCCAACCCCAGACTTCACTTATTTTAGCGCATTTCATCCAAAACATCCAAAGTATGACGCTAATACTCATCATTCTCCACCTACACCTATCAAAGCCCAAAATAAGTTCACATCGACCATTCTATCTCACCAAAACCTTCAAACTCAGTCAATCAATCATTCACCACCCTAAAAATTGTTCAAACCCACACAATGCCCCTCCTACCTAATCAAGCACATACCTATGCTGATCATCCATCACAACCATATCAAGGCATCGTTCAAAGAAAAGAAAAATAGGTGGGTGCTCGAAACAAGTCCAAAATAGTCATTCTCAAACAAGCAAAAAAAAAGAGGCAAAAATAAATGAGCAAACGTTAAAAGATATCCTGAAAAAAAACATGATAAACGGTATTTCCAAATCAAAAGCATGATCGTCTAAACCCCTCCATTCTAGTCCAATCTCAAAACCATCCCTCCAAAAAGATCTCAAAAATCATCATCCTTGCCCGAAGACAACCATCCATCCCTACGAGTCTAAATTATCCCACTTCTTGCCCAAAATAATCTATAAATTACCCTTGTCCCACCTAAGAAAGTTCCCTAAATAGTCCCTAAATAGTCCCTAAATAACCCCCGTTCTCTTCCCAAAACAACTTCTAAATTACCCCAAACCACTCCTAGTGCCTACTTCAAATGGTCCCTAAAATCACCCCTAATGCTCACTCTAAACAGTCCCTAACTAGCCCCCATTCTCGTCCCAACCTAATGCCTACTCCAAATAGTCCCTAAAATCACCCCTAATGCCCATTCTCAACCAAACAATCTCTTAAACAAACCCCAAATCCTCATCCAAACAATTTCCTAAATAGTCCCGTAACCGTCACCTAAAACAATACCCAAACCAACCCAAACCCCACTCATTCCATGTCGCCCGATACAACCCTTAATATCATCTCGTTCACAAGACTCCTAACCCACAACCTTATGGCAAACCCCTTCACTCAAGCCCACCCGAAGAACTTTTCTAAACCTATCAACCCACCTAAATAATTCTCTCAAATCCCATCCATATCCCCCCCAAATAAACCCGAGATCACCCACACTCTTACACCAACACCACGCAACGACTTCCCTTCATGACTACCCATCACCTTTATCAATATCTACCCCCGCATGTCCAACATAGGACCTGTATTCATCCCCAAAACTCTCAAAAACACACTCTTCCTCACCCCAAAGTCATCCTCAATCGCAAAAACCTCATCACTACTTCTTCTCCCTTACAAGCTCATCTCCCCTTCTCTCTCTCTCTCTCTCTCTCTCTCTCTCTCTCTCTCACACACACACACACACACACACACACACACACACACATATTTAGTTATCTAGCTAAATCTCAAATCCATCACCCTCTCTTTTGTTTATTTATTATCCTTCAAAAAACAAATTCACGCCTAACATCTTTACCAATTTCCACCACCCTCACCCCCAACATCCCCCAACATCTTCACCAATCTCCACCATCCTCATTCCCAACATCTTCACCATCCTTCAAACCAACAATTCACATAGAAACCACATGTACCCATCAAATAAAAAATAAAAAAATAATAAAAATCAACAATAGGGGAGGATCAGTTTACATCGTTCTCAAATATAACAACATTGCGAAAGAGGGAATAAAAGGTAAAAACACTAATCTCAATATGTTAGAAATGCCCAAAATTCCCTCAAAACACCCTGGCATTATAAAAGCATCATACATGAAGGATGTAAACCAAACAAAATAAAAATCCAAAAAAATAATAATGCTTGTGTCCAAGGCAAATTCAAAATGACAGTTCTCATATCATATGCAAAACAAGCAAGAAAGAGAAAAGAAAAGCAAAAGAAAAAAAATGCAAAACTCACCTCAATATGAAATTGTAGCCCACTCGAAATCCTTGAGGTTTTAGATCGCTTCCGCAAATGTCCAAATGCAACACGCACACTCCAAATCACCCCAAACCAATCCACCAAGCACTAAATCAACAAAATCAAAGAGATGATGGGGGGAAGAGGAAGAAATCACAGAGAAGAAGAAGAGAAATTGAAGAAAAATGGAAAAGGGAGAGGCGCGCAGAATTTAAACTTTTGAAATTCATACTGGTCCGTGTTACTAGTACGGATAAAAGAAACTTCATTCCATCCGTGCTTTATGCACGGATAAGGCAAGAATCGCACTATCCGTGCTTCAAACACAGATAAACTTGATCCAAATTCTATCTGTGCTTTATGCATGGATCAGTCAATAAAAAAATGAATACAAATCAAAAAATACAAAAATACAAAAATCAGAAAAATCAAAAAATCATAAAAATAAAAAAAAATAATTAAAAAAATCAAAAATACAAAAATCAGAAAAATAAAAAAAAAATCAAAAATAAAAAATACAAAAGTACAAAAATCAAAAATACAAAAATACAAAAATCAGAAAAATCAGAAAAAAAAATCAAATAACAATAAAAACTCAAAATCAAAAAAATCAAAAGAACTTCAAAAATCCTTTCGAGTTGTACTAATCTCCGATTTGTTAAAACACGATCAGAAATATCCGAATTTCACAACTTATCAAATTTTCATCAAATCCGAGATCTCAAACGAGCTCCATGCCATCAAGATCAAGGAATTAAAAAAGTAAAACTCTATCAAACCTCGTGCTTGAGTAGTCATTTCCTACAAAAGTCATCAATCCAATTGGTAATTTGAAGTCGTGTTTTTGCAAAGTTTTTCTGGCCCGTACAAATAGGGGCTTAGTCTATTCTTTGCAATTCTTTGCACGCAATTCTTGCAAAAAAGGACTATTGTAGACACCCTAATTTGAACGGGCCCCTACTCTAAAGGATTCAAAAATACTAATTTTCTTAATAACTTGCCACCTAACCTAAAAATCCCAATTCGTCCAAATAGGACATTTTGATCAAATCGAAGGTCCCTAAGACCCCTTAAAAGTCTAGTGGGCCCACCAAAAGGACTTGGCCTACTCCACATCTTCTCCACTTTCACCACTCCACCCTCGAAATCGAATTACTTCAAGCTCGCTCTAAGTTTACGAACCCTCAACTCACAAAAATGCATTTCTCACCCCATTCAATCTAACCTAAACTTAATCCCATACCACCTGAACCTTAAAACACACCAACCATTAAATCCCATCCTAACCTATTCTAATAACCTAAAGTCTTCACAAAAACCCAAGCCCAACACACTAAGCCCACAAGCCATTATCCATATCAAATCCACATTCATAATTCATAACACATAACCCACAAACCACTATCCACATCAACCAATCACCCTTTGATCATCAAAGGGGACATATGTCATCACCCCAATTCACCTCCCTCATCCAACTACCTACCCCTATCACTTTTTTCTAACAATCTATCTACCGGCATCACCTTTCTTTAAAAATCATCTCAACTCATACCCTTCCTAATCTACCACATCATCCCTTTTCTAAACAAAACATCTACCCCCATCTCAACCCATACCTTTCTCTAACCTATTATCATCATCACTTACAAATCTATTTCTACAAACTAAATCCACACCCCTCATACCCAATCAAACACTCATTCTCTCCAATTACCTCATCTTCCCATCCCTTTTGACACATGTCATCATCCCCTTAACCCTTTCAAAATCCAATCAATGAATCCCTTACACAACCCATTCTCTTAATTTAAATACCTTATCTCTTCAACCAACCTAACACTCAATCAACAAACCATTCCCTTACACCCCATTATCTTAAATCAAACATCCATCATCTCATCTCACCAAACACTCCACCCAAATGGATTTGATATGATCCAAACCATTTGGATCAAAAATCATCTATTTACCTTCATTACATAATTATCCTCATCCCAACTCTAAATTTCAAACCCTCACCTCTAAAGCTCATGCTATTTTCTACTCTTTCATTCATTCACCATTTATATCCCTAAATAATCTATAAACACCTATAAATACCCCCCTTACCTTCCAAAATGAGTACCCAAGTCTAAATAAAAAAAAGAAAATCTACCCTCAACTCTCTTTTACTCTATTTCATATTCTCACATTACCTTCTAAAAGAAATATTTTCATACTTCACTAAGGACTCAAGAAGGACTAAAGAAGAAGAAGAAGAAGAAGAGAAGAAGGAAATAAGCTAAGGCCTCAAGGTAGAGTCAAAGGAATTCATACCCCCCATTTTCTTTACCTTCTCCATATCCCTCTTCTACTATCCCCTTCCTCTCTTTAATTTTTATTACTAGAAAGCTTCTAAGATGTAATACTCCCCCTTCCCTATCTCTAGTAGATCGGATCTCGGTTCAGCTAAAAATATAGGGGTTGTAACTAGTTTCAAAATAAAATCGATTTAATCCTTCAAATTATTTTGAGACACTCGGCATTTGGGTTCTTCTCGACTTATGATAATATACCTGTAACTAAAGCCAACATTTTTAAAAATATGTTATTCCCAAGACTAAGAATTTATAAGGATCATTTCCTTCAATGGGATGATCCTATAATCGAGTCAAAAGTAAATCCCTACTTACGGTTTTGCATTTTCATCCAAAAATGATCGAGTTGAGTTGAGGTTACCACCACTTGGTGTGGAGAAAAGGATGCCTAACACCTTTCATTTTCTTCAATCGAGTCGCTTGCCCCGATCTCAAGGTTGATTGGTACATTATCCATCGAGAGTCACTAAATATCAAAAAGGGTACTTTCCCTAAAAATGTACATTAGGTGACTATTCATACCTTCTTACAATATAAATGGTGGCGACTCCAAACCTTCGTAGAAGTAGTATTCAAAAATCACGCATCTACAACCTCAACAAGTTTGTTATGATATATCTTGATAATACTGTGGTGTATAACTCCACTCCCGAAGAGCATGTTCAGCATTTACACAAGGTGTTCCAAGTGCTTTGCGACAATCAATTGTATATCAAGCTAGAAAAGTGCTCATTTGCTCAAGAACAGATCATGTTTCTTGAACATACTCTGGGCAGTGGATATATTCAGATGGATATGGAAAAAGTGCATGCTATTGATGAATGGAAGACCCCCTTAACCATCACAGAACTTAGGTCATTCCTTGGCCTTGTGAACTACTATTGACATTTCGTCCAAGGGTATTCCAAACGTGCCACACCTCTCATAGACCTGCTAAAGAAAAATCTTACTTAGTCTTGATCAGACCAATTTCATGAGGCATTTCAAGGCCTCAAGCTTTCTTATATGTAAGATCTTGTCTTAGCTCTACCTGACATCACCAAGCCGTTTGAAGTTCAAACTGATGCATCTGATTTTACCATTAGTAAAGTGTTGTTACAAGATATGCATCCACTTTCTTATGAAAGTCATAAGCTCAATGATGCCGAAAAACATTACACCGCCAAAGAAAAAAAGTTGTTAGCCATCATCCATTGCTTGAGAATTTGGAGATATTATCTGCTAAGATCATAGGTTCATGTAAAGATTGATAACGTGGTTGTAAGCCATTTCTTGACTCTGAATAAGTTGACCCAAAACAGGCTCATTGGAAAAAAATTCCTCGTTGAGTTTAACTTGGTCTTGAAATATAAGTCAGGAAAGACCAATAGCGTGGCAAATGCCTTGATTCCTAGAGTAGAGCTAATAGCCCTTCAACGATATGTTTTTCAAGTCACCAACACTTTACAATAGGTAATTCAAAATGGCTTGAATAGTGATCCCCAAGCAAAGGCCATACTCGATATGGTGAAGAAGGGGAAAACACATCATTTTTGGATCAGGGATGGGTTATTATATACTATTAAGAGCTACCTATATGTTCCACGGGCGGACGGACTAAGACAAAAACTAATAAGAGAGTGTGACGACACTCCATATGCTGGCCATCTAGGTTTGTAACACACTAGCTCTTTTGGAACAAGGATTCTACTGGCTGAACATTCAAGATGATGTGTTGGACTATGTAAGGACTTGCCTCATTTGTCAACAAGACAAGATCGAGTGGGACAAACCTATTGGGTTGTTGGAACCTCTTCCAGTTCCTCAAAGGCCCTGAAAAAGTGTCTTTATGGACTTTCTCTCAAGTTTGTCGAAAGTTGCAGAGTATGGTTTTATCCTAATAATTGTGGAAAGTTTATCCAAATACACCACAGTTATCCTAGCATCGACACATTGGACAACAAAAGAATTCACTCACTTATTTCTCAAGCATGTCATCAAGTATTGGGATGTGCTCAAAAACATTGTTAGTGATAGAGATTCAAGATTCATAGGGAAGTTTTGGACTACAAACTGTTCAGATTACTTGGGTCTCACCTTGACTTTTCGACTAGTAGGCATCCTCAAACAGATGGGCAAACAGACAAATTTAATGTTATGCTGGAGGAGTATTTAAGGCATTTTGTCAATGCCAACCATAAGGATTAGATGAATCTTCTTTATGTCGTGCAATCCTATTTCAACCTTCAAAAAAGCTCTTCCTCCAACAAGAATCATTTTGTACTTATTACTGGCCAATAACCTTTAACACGTCACATTATTATTTCAAGTTATCAAGGACAATGTCTTAGGGCGTATAGGTTTGCTAAGTTTTGGCAAGATAATAATGAAATTGCCAAGTTTTACGTTGAAAAAATGTCAAAGTGAATGAAGAAATAGGCTAATGAACGTTGTCGATCGGATTATTTCAAAGTTGGTGATTTATTTCTTTTCAAAACAGATAAGTTGAAAAGGTTCAATCGAGTTCAGTGAGCACAAAGAGGTCTAATACAACATTATGAAGGCACAATGTTCATTCTCACACGAGTTGGCAAAGTTTCCTACAAGTTAAAGTTACCACACTGGTTAAGCAACATTCACCCTATCTTCCATGCCAGTTATCTCAAGTCGTTCCATGCAAAACCAACAGATCATGCACGCAGCATTCCAACATGCACACCTTCTCATTCAACAATTCAACTAGAGCATGTTGTCGACAAGGTAATTATAGAGCGTCAAGTCAATAGTAGTTCAAGCAAGCAACAACACATAGTGTACTTTGTCAAGTGGAAGAACATACCAAAATGTGAAGCTACCTAAGAGAGTAGAGAGAACTTATTACCTTTCAAATAGAAAGTCGAAGACTTTCTCAGGGATAATGCGATGAGGAATTTTGTAGAATAGGTGGGGGAGACTGTGAAGGCCATACGACACCTAGAGTTAGGTGTAGCCCACCCTGGAGTCACCCAAAAGTACCCACGTAAATCCATGTAAAGCTAACATATGAGGCCATGTTAGCTCTATGTTAGGGCATATCTATTAGCTTAATGGTATTTTTTTTAATAAAAGAGTATGATTAACCTCTATTTTTTATTTTTTTTTTCTAAAAACCTAGGAAAGCTTAGCCTACTCTTTGTAGGAAGGGTATTTTTGTGTCCAATTCCTGACCTATACCCACGTTGACTTTGAGCCCTCGCCCAAGCTACGTGGCATCCCACGTGTACTAGATCACCAGTTGATTGTAACACACCTTATTTAGTTTTATAACGTGTTACTCCGTGTAATTGCATACTATATCAATAAAGTTTCCTTCGGGTTTTGTATCGTGTTGCTCCCATTCTTATATTGTTAGCTATGTTTTGTGTGTGTGAACTATTTGATAGGCTTGCTTGCGGACAATCACCCCAAACACCACACGACCTCTTTTCGAAAGAACATGGCCATGACATAAAGTCAAAAGTTAGAAATCAGAGGAATTGTTTAAACCAAACATTTTACCACTTTTATGTGGAATTCAACATGCTTCAAGATACGCATGATGTGACTAAGCACATTTGGACTTTTGGGTTACCATTTCAAATTTCTTTACCTATTAGTATGGGCTTGGTCTTTGATTTAGTCCTTATTGCACTCAAAATTGGACACAAGGGATGATACTGTCGTATTTAGAATTTGATCAGAGTTGTTGGACTTCAACCACCATGGAGCTTTTATGGTCTTGCCTCGTGTATTATAACCACTCCAAAATTTGTATTAGGGGGCCTACCCTATCTTTTGGCATCAGGACTTCTTTACCTTTTCTCCAGTGTTTCCTTATTTTAACATTTGGACTTGGCTCCAGACTTTTTCGAGTTCCATTCCGGGATTTGTTTGGGCAATTTTGTATTATGTCATTCAGATGGTTAGACTATGATTGAATTGGACACGTTGTCACTTACTGGATTCCTTTTTACAACAACTTTGATTTTGGAGAGAGAACTATCAATCAATTTTGGTTTGATGTTTACCTTGAGCTTCTTTTTGGCGGGCAAACGTTTAGGGGACTTTATGTTATACAATGCTTTTGGATAACCAAGATTTGTGCATATAATAAGACACATTTTTGTTCATTTAGAGCTATACAAGCAAAAATAGCAAAGAAATCCCATGAGAAATTACATGGAAAAATAGTTATACGATTGCTCCAAGGAGAACAACCAAATCATTTACATCAATTGCTCTAATCTAAGACCTAAAGCTATCCCTCCGGTCTAAGAATGATCGTTCTAATTAGAGCGATCTAAGATTTGTTTTGAGCTTTTTTTTGTAAATTTCTTTGTAACTAATTCTCCTATGAGCCTATAAATAGTGGTGATAAAAAAAATATAAAAAATAAATAAATAAAAAGGAGAGAAGAATTGTAAGGGTAAATTATGTTAAATTTGCTTCAAACACTTATGGAACTTATTAGATCTCTCTTATCTTCCTTATAATCCTTCTACTTTTGGTAAGGTTTTACTAAATTTATGTTTCGTATTTAATTTTCAGCAAGATAATGGAGTTAAAGTCATTGGAAACTAGAGATTTAAACAATAAGTTCATCTTGAACTCTTGTACGAAAACCCAAGAATAGCCCCCCATTACTTGTGAGGTTGGATCCTTGATCAATTATCCTTGTAATGGGAATAAGAGAAAAAGAACTCAGCCATTATCTCCCTCTCATTGTCCCTCAAATTGTTACCTCGAAAGTCCAAAAATGTAGGAAAGTAATATCTCATGTTTCCACCTCTAATGGAACCAATGAATCCAAATGAGGGAGAACACTAAGTAATAATATCTATAAATTATATATTTTTTAAAGATTTTTAAATAAATAAGAACTTCTTAAATTAAAATTCTACCAGGATTTCCTAACTATTCAGTAAACAGATGTTTTTTTTAAAGGATTTTTTATATATTGAATTTTGGACTTTAAAGAAACTTTAAAGCTTTGAAATTTTTTTCCACATTATTCTTTGAAATCATGGAAGTTTACGTGAATCTTTCTTTTTTAAATCATGTTAATATCTTTGATTATATTAAGATTTACATAATAAAATTTGGAAAGTGTTATTTTTATTTTAGACATGTTAATATAATCTTAAATCTTATACTCTTGTTTATTTTTCATATACTAAGTCTTTAGTGTTCTTTTTTATATACATTTTATTCATTACTTATAAATTTATACCTATTATATATAATTATTTAATGGGTCCCGTTCGGCACCCTTCTATTTACCCTACGCTTTGCCCTACGTGTTTTGTCCTACATGGGTTAGAAGTTTTGGAATAGGCTGATTTTTTGTGAGGATGATCTCTATGGTGAGGAGATTATCCTCATAAAAAATCAGCCCATTCCAAAACTTCTAATCTCATAAAATATGATTTATAAAAAATGGACGGTCCACGATTTTTCAACTTATAAACATGAGACTAGAAATTTCGGAATGGGCTGATTTTTTGTGAGGATGATCTTCTAACCGTAGAGATCATCCTCACCAAAAATCAACCCATTCCAATACTTTTAACTCTTGTAGGACAAAACACATAGGGCAAAGCGTAGGGTAAATAGTAGGGTGCCAAACATTTCCCTTATTTAATTAATAAAAATTGAACGGACCGATTTGAACCTTGGTCAGACCCTGTTTTGACCAATTGAGTAGAATTTCATCATCGGTCTGATCAGTTTTAAAACATTGCGCCTGGTTCAATTAGACTTAAAAGTAGCAATGCACTCCTAGTGATTAGGAGTATACAAGAATAGTAATTTTTACTACACCAAAGAGGAATCCTTCAAATGGAAAATGCCGAAGTAACATTAAAACTGGCATCAATTCTCACATTTTTTACATGAATGTATGTACAGCTCATTGAATTACGAGTAAAAAAGCATCTAGGGCTATGTGCGCACCTCTTCATCAGCCATGGGAGCATCAATGTCAATTTTAATGTTATTCCAGCACGACTCCTTTCAAGTTTAACAACTATATCGTGCAGATCATCCATGGGCTTAAGTTGATCAGTCATTGATTATCAGCTGTACAGTTTTATTGCAATTATCTCTATGAGGGAAACATACAAAGGTGGGGAAATTTTTTTGAAGTGACCATTCCGCCATAAAAGTTTGGTAGAACCTCTTTTAGATTATACGTGGTGTATTCAAGTAAGTATTCCAAATATTAACTCAAAAGCAGGGATGTGAAATAAATAAAAAAACACATGTCATCTTATGAAAATCTTAAGGAAAAATAAAACCACCCTCAAATGAAGATATTCCTTCGGATTCCCTACGGATAAATTAATTAATATGGGATCTGTATTGAGTGTTGATCCATACAAATCCCGTCTTCTTTCCTCTCGTCACAGCCTTATATTTAGAATATATAAGTCCAAGACAAGACATGTCTCTATCTTTGCGAAAGAGAAAAATTAAAAAAGAAAGTGATTTTTCAAGAAAATCATGTTCATTGATTAGGACAGCGATAGAGTTAGATTAGCTTGATTAACTCAGTAAGGTTTTAATGTCAGTAAAACTCAAATTCATATAATAAAAAGTAAAGAGATTTACTAAGCATACATATCTCTTGTAATTTTATTAAAAAATTTCCTTTACTTTATCAAGCTTGTTACCTAAAAAAACTTACTTTATGAATTAAATAGCATGACTAATTTAATAAGATTTTCAAATCTTAGTAAGGCTAGTTGGGCCTACATGGATTATCAATTGGCAATCTAACAATAAAGCCTTCTTGATTTCATGGAAAAATTCAGATTAGAGAAAACAAATATTTTTTAGTTTTCTCGAAGGTGTTGAAAATGGATGGTTACCGAACTCCCAAATTTAAAACTAAAATTCAAGAATGAAAGTTAATTTTTTTCTTCGAATTCTATTTTCAGAATTCTTAGAATTATATATTTTTTGATTCCACAAATTGATATGGTAAGGATCCACTCCAAGGTATGTTAAGTAGCAAATTAATCACATCAATTTGAATTTTCTGACGTGGATCCCGATTACAAGGTTTGTTAGGCAACAAACTTAATAAAGTAAGGTTTAGTGAGTAACAAACATCAGAAAGTACAATTCCCTTGGAGCTCTAGCTCCAAGGGAGGAGTGATTGTTTGCTCACATAACAACACCACTTTGACATGTGACGCTGATGACGTAAGTAATAAGAAGGAAAATTTTCTCTTCTGCCTGTACATCCACTGCCTAGAAAATCTTTATTTTTAGATTTCAAATGGATTATCCTATTGGCAATTGAACACCACAACATTTTAGATTTCATGAAAAACCTCATGGTAAAAAAAAACAAAAATTTTCAAGCATGATCAATGTTGTTGAAAATGAACGGCTACCAAGCACCCAAATTTAAAATTAAAATACAACGGTGAAAAATGACTTTTTAAAACTTCTTTTGTTTGAAATTCAGACGTTCATCCTCAACAACACTTTTGAATTAGATCATATTTTTGAATGCGACAAGATGATCTTATCAGGAAATTTTGATTTTTTACCATGGGTAAAAGAGAGAAAATTTCCTATTATTATTTATGTAATCAATGCCACATGTCAAAATAGTGTTGGCTTATGATCAAATTTGCTCACAACTCTCTACGCAAACTGTAGACACCTCAATTTGAACGGGCCACTTCTCGAAAGGACCCAAAAATATCGATTTTTCAAATAAATGGGCCAACGGGCCTTAAGGGCCCAAGTCATTGAAAAGGGACATTTTTACCAAACCGAGGCCTCTAAGACCTCTCAATGGTTTAGGAGGCCCACCAAAAGGACTCGGCCTACCTTACGCTCCACTTTCAAAAATTAAAAACGCCAAATTTTCGATAAATTTCACCAACGGGCCTAAAAAGCCCGATTCACCAACACGTGGCATTTTTGATCAAAATAATGATTGCAAAAATCTAAAAAAATTAAAAATTAAAAAGGTGAGACTTGAGATGCCTACCCCTCCTCTACTACCACCGCTCCGCCTCCGAATCCGTAAAAAACCATAGGCCCACAAGCCCTCAACACTTTCCTAAATCGATTTCTCATCTTACCCCTAGCCTAAAATCAATCCCACATCACCTAAAATCTAAAACCAACCTATGCCCTCAAAATCTATTCCAAAACAACCCTCAACCAATCCCTAAAACCCAAAACCATTTCTAAAACCCAAACCCAACACTACAAAGCCCACAAATCATTAACCATATCCAATTCATTATCCAACCCACAACCCTAACCCATAAACCACAACCCACATCAACCAATCACTCTTTTATCATCAAAAGATGACACATGTCATCACCCCATCTCACCTCCCTCACCCAACTACCTACCTCATTAATTTTATTTAAATCTCATCAACCCATCACATTTTCTCTCAAATCAAACACATCTACCCACACCCCTAACCTATACCTCCCCTAATCTATCCTCATCATTTCCTACAAAACCCATATCTATAACTTAAACCTATACCATTCTCTCAATTCAAACACTCAACCTCTCCCATCAACCTATCTCAACCCTTCATTTCCAACCACTTTGACACATGGCATCATCTCTCTCACCCTCCCAAAATATCATCAACCACCTCTTTAAATCCTCCATTCTCTTAAACCAAATACCATTTAATCTCAACCACCATCTTAAACTCACCTCACCAAACACTCCATCCAAATGGGTTGGGTAGGATCCAAACCATTTGGGTCAAAACTCACCCATTTAACCCCCTTTCCTTAAATACCCTCTAATCTCCTCTAAATTACACCCACTTCTCTCTCAAACTCATAACCATTCTACCATTTTTCTTCACTTCACCCCATTATATCCCTAAAATAACTCCTTAACATCTATAAATACCCTCCTCCTCTCCCAAAAAGAACTCCCAACTTTCACTACAAAAATTCTCCCCACAACTCTTACTACCAATCATTATTCCCAATTCTCACCACAAAAATACTCCCAATTCTCTCCCCCAAGTCTCACAAAAAAATTACCATACTCCATTCACCTCTCTCATCTCTTCCCTACTCTTTCAATTACACAAAAAAAAAAGAAAATAACATTTTCCTAAATTACTAAGGACCTTAGAAGACATCAAAGAAGAAGAAAAGAAGAAAGAAGCTTCAAGGTGGGTTCAAGGCAACCCCCCCTCTCTCTCTCTCTACCCTCTCCTCCTCTCTCTTCTATTATCCCCTCCTCTCTTCTCAAGGCAAAGGTTTATAAGAATCATCCCCTTTAATGGGATGATCTTATAATCAAGCCAAAAATAAGTCCCTTTTTAGGGTACAAATGCACAACACGTGGCACTTTATTTTTCGTTTTTTTTAAATAAAAAATGACCGAGTTGAGTTGAAGTTACCACTATTTAGTGGGGAGAAAAGGGTGCCTAACACCTTCCCTTTTCTCCAACCGAGCCGCTTACCCCGAATCTCAAGGCTCGATTAGTTCCTATCCATCGAGAGTCACTAAATATCAAAAATGTCACATTTTCTAAAAAAAATGCACATCGGGTGACCATTCACACCCAGTTACAAAAATGAATGGTGGCGACTCCAAACCATTGTAGATGTGGTCGTCATAATGGCAAAATCCCGTGTCTACAGCTTGACGACTCCACTGGGGACTAAAGGCTCTACCCTCGTGTCAACTCGATTATTTTGAAAAAAAAAAGAAAGGTTTCAAGTTTTTTTTTGTAAGCTAACAATACTTGTTGTGTTTGTTGTATTTATTTTTTAGGTAGGTTTCCTTTATTTATTTACTTACTTGAAAAAAAAAAACAAAAAAATCCGATTTTCACTTTATTTCTCCGATTATGTCCTTTTAAGCATGCGTATCATCAAACAAATGAAAAAAAAATTTCTTTTTTGGCCCAAGCCAAAAGCTAGAGACAATGTGCCTCAAAATGGGTATAAAAAATAAAAAATAAAAAAATAAAATAAAAAAAAGTCATTTTTTCTTCTTTTTTGGCTGAATGGACAGTCGAACTTAAAATGATCATAACTTTCTCGTCCAATCTCCGATTAGCTATTAGTGCATATTGATTTGGGATAGAATAAAATTTTCTACCAAATATGACAAATTCAGCAATATTTTGACAAGTCAGAATCGATTTTTGAACTCATTTACTATCGTTTACGCTATCATTTCCGTTTGACATCTCGTCGCGATACAAAATGAGTAGGAAAAAAGAGCATAAAAAAGAAAAAAAATTGGCCCAAGCCAAAAACCAGAGGCAATGTGCCTCAAAATAAGCACACAAAAAAATAATTAAAAAAAAATTTATTAATTAAAAAAAAAAAAAAAATTTTGCTCAACTTGTTCATTACATCAGTCTTGGAAACTTTTCTCTTGAAATTTATTTTTATTTTAAGTTTTAAAGCTTCAAAAGATCAAACGGATATCTTTTTAAACTCAGGGCGTACTGCTCGCCACTTTTTGATTGATCAAAATGAAAATCAAAGTGATCATCGGTTGGACTATAAAAAATAAAAATAAAAAGAGAAGTCCTTTTAGGATTAGTTCATTCGTAAAATTGAAAAAAAATGATGAAAAAAAAAATTCAATTGGTTGATGCTTAACTATGAATGTGCAATCGTTATGGACTAATTATCTAAAAAGTTAAGATCTGGCCAACGGGCCCACTCATCTGGAAAATGCCCCGGGCACACCCTATCCTATTTGTACACACCACTAGCACGTTTACTTTACTGTATTGCACGCTTGCATGTCCCTAATAGCCAACGTGGCACTAGTGCGTGGCCCGGTCTCCTCGGAGATGCGACGTCATTCATGAAAACCACAACTCCAATCACGTACCGTAAGGTATATAAAACTGGGGCATCAATACCGTTTAATCAGGTGATTCTGAAAGGTATATTGATACACCTACGTTGGAGCGACCTGAGCCTTTGTCCTATTGTAAGCCGCACGGTCACATGTCCCGATTGCCAACGTAGTACTAGTACGTGGTCGGTCCCCTCGCGGGATGCGAAAACTATTTATGAAAGCTACAACTCCTGACTCGTACCTGTAGGTATATAAAAGATAATCCAAGTACATCAATTACACTTCTTGGTCAAAACCAGTGCCTAAGCAAGATCCTGCCCCGTTGTACCCTACTGTAAGAGGGGGATAGACTACGTCTATTCTAGACGAGAGGTACTTAAGTGGGCCCTTACTCAGCATCGTACGCCACCTCTCAATTGGGGATCAAACTGGCTGTTTTTGGCTTCAGAGAAGTGAATTGAAGTTTTAGATTATCACCTATACGGTATATCAAACCAAGTCACCACGTACCGTCTGATTAAGTACGCTTGAGAGGTATATAGGTGTGCTTGGGCAAGAGTGGCCAGATAAAAATGCATTGCACGTAGTAAGCTTAGAGTCTAAAAACCTTCCCTGTAAGTCACGACTCGAACTTATCGCGGGTGTTCCCGGGTTGTGAATGGAACCTGATGATTGATGTATGTGGATCATGTGAATGACGAGATCAGAGTTTATGATTGTCCTCAAGGATCAAATTTTGTGTTCAGAAATTAAAATGGGTGCACCAACCCAATAAAGAATCCATTCTTGCAAAAAATTCAATAATGACCCAGTCCATCTCGATCTAATAATCATGATAGGCCGGGCCACTTGAAATCAAATGGAAATCAAATTGTCAAAAAGAAAAGTGGTTTACAAAAGAAAAATATTTTCAGAAGAAGTAGAGGTTCTCTAGGAAAAGAAAATGTTTTCAAAAAAAAGAAAAGTGTTTTCAAGAGAGTGTTTTCCATAAGAACAAAGATTTTCAAAAGAAAAAATTTTACATAGACCTTGGAAATGTACTGAACTATTCTCTTGTGTCAACTCAGGATGCTGGCTGCAGGCAATAACCCAATCGACCAATTGGTCAAAACAACCATCACGGGGATGCACACCGTAGAGAAATTCAACTTTGCAAAATTCATGTTGAGATGCGCCTTGTACTTTCACGAGTTTGAGATAGATTGGAATCTTTTGCGCGCTATGGCTAAGCGTTGGAACCCTTATCTTCACATCTTCCACATTGGGCATATGCACTTGTGTCCTACTCATGAAGACTATTGTGGCATTATGGGGATATCTACTTCAGGTCCTCTAGTCAGGCCTTCATTGAAGACAGGATATTCTGGTGACCTCGCCACAGGCCTAAACATTTCAAAGGAAGAAGCCAAGGCCTTAGTCCGTAACGGGAGATTGGATTTAGTACCCTTATTGAGTCCATACCACTCCCGCAGTCATCCCATCAATGTAAAGCCAGAAGCTTGGAGAGCCACTAGAGACTATCGATTGTGTTTAGGAATCTTAGCCCAATACATACTGACCTCCAAAAGTGAGGGTCAAACTGTTCCTGAGTCTTTCATAGACATAGCTTCCCAGCTCTCTAGAAAAGCCAATCCCGTACCTCTATTCTAGCTGAAACCTTCTCAGGTTTGGATGCCATAAAAAATGGTGAGGGAAGGGATTTCAAAGGAAGCCCTCACCTACTTTATATGTGGCTTGCGACCGTCTCAAAATTGTGGACATTCTTCAACCCTCGAGTATAGGCCAGAGCACTTTTCAACGCTTGGGGCAAATGGTTGGATTCTCGTCTTGCACGTCATATTGGTTTGAGATGCCCTTGGTGGATGACGGACTACCCTGTTTTAGGTACTAAAGGATCCTATTATGTCCGTTTGATCGGACTGGAAGAGACATCTTTTTACCAACCTGCTTTGATCCCAGAACAGTATGGAGTACCTATAGAGTTTTCGCTACCTCAACACAAACAATTCTTTTCTCCCGAACCATTGACTGAAAGTTAGTGCATCTCATTGAGAAGGCTTGGAACAAGCGCACCTTAGGGTATCCAGATGGACCAGCAGAGTTTAAGGAGCTAGTTGTTAGAACCAAGAGAAGCAAGCCTAATTGTCCAGCAATCCTGATGACGATCAAAACAAATCCAAGCGTCCATGTAAAAAAGTTTAAGTCAGAGTTATTGAAAGTTGTTATTCAATGAAAATCCTATTTGTCAAACAATTTTCAATAGTTCAATGAAATTTCTTTCAGTTTATTGTGGATAATCATGGCATAAATGAATTGTTTAATGGGTTGGTGTACAAAATTCAAAATGTAATCTTCTTTTTCAAAATGTCTTACCGACTCCGTGTCGATGCCAGCTCCGTGCTGATGAATCATTTTAAATTTTACCGACTCCGTGTCGATGCCAGCTCCGTGCTGATGAAATCTTTTTAAAATTTTACCGACTCCGTGTCGATGCCAGCTCTGTGCTGATGTAATCATTTTTTTTAAAAAAAATTTTACCGACTCCGTGTCGATGCCAGCTCCGTGCTGATGAAATCGTTTTTAAATTTTACCGACTCCGTGTCGATGCCAGCTCCGTGCTGATGAAATCTTTTTAATTTTACCGACTCCGTGTCGATGCCAGCTCCGTGCTGATGTAATCATTTTAAATTTTACCGACTCGTCTGATAAATATTTTAATTTTACCGACTCCGTGTCGATGCCAGCTCCGTGCTGATGAAATCATTTTTAAATTTTACCGACTCCGTGTCGATGCCAGCTCCGTGCTGATGTAATCATTTTTAAATTTACCGACTCCGTGTCGATGCCAGCTCCGTGCTGATGTAATCATTTTAATTTTACCGACTCCGTGTCGATGCCAGCTCCGTGCTGATGAAATTATTTTTAAATTTTACCGACTCCGTGTCGATGCCAGCTCCGTGCTGATGAAATCGTTTTTAAATTTTACCGACTCCGTGTCGATGCCAGCTCCGTGCTGATGAAATCTTTTTAATTTTACCGACTCCGTGTCGATGCCAGCTCCGTGCTGATGTAATCATTTTTAATTTTACCGACTCCGTGTCGATGCCAGCTCCGTGCTGATGAAATCGCTTTAAATTTTACCGACTCCGTGTCGATACCAGCTCCGTGCTGATGAAATCGTTTTTAATTTTACCGACTCCGTGTCGATGCCAGCTCCGTGCTGATGTAATTCTTTTTCAAAATATTTTGCCAGTCCCGTGTGTTGATGCCAACTTTGCGTTAATGTCGGCTCCAAACCAAAGAACTCTTTCTTTAAAACTCGTTCGCTTTAAAATAAATAACTTTTACCCGACCTAATAAAATGTCAGGCATTTTCTTTTTGTAAACAAGATAGTAATGCTTGGTCTTCTGTACCCAAAGGTGGCCAAACGAAAGAAGTACAAACACCCTGAGAAGCCTCCGTATTTCCTTCGATCTACATCAACTATGAGCAACTCAGAGGACCCACAACCTGCGACAAGTGAACTTGCTGAAGCTAATGCAATGATAGCGAAGTTAATAGAAACAACAAAAAGACAAGAACAAATGTTGATGGCTGTTTTTTAGTAATACTAACTTCCTACAAGCGCAAGCCGCTCAGCACCAAGCATCTGGATCAAATCCGGAACCCCTTGAACAGACACGACCAGATCAACAGACCACCCCACCTCCTACGGTGCCAATGTATCAGGGCCCTCCACTTTACATCCCACAGAATCAACCACCTCCGGTGGTAATCCCAGATGATGAGTGTGACTTCAGGGTGCCTGAGGCCAAAAATGCCACTGATAACAAAATGGCCCAGCAGATAGAGTCTCTCCAAGAAGAAATGAGACGAATGAAGGGTACAAATACTTTAGGAGGGACAAGATTCAGGGACCTTTGCTTTTATCCTAATGCACAGTTGCCGGCCAAATTCAAATGTCCGGAATTTGAGAAGTACAATGGGGTGGGGTGTCCTCTGTCACATCTAAAACTATACTGCGGATCCATGTGCCAATACGGCGAAGATGACAGGCTACTGGTGCAGTTGTTTCAAAGAAGCTTGACAGGGCCTGCACTCAAATGGTTTTCCGGATTGGACCATACGCTTATCAAAAGTTGGCAAGACTTGGCTGAAATGTTCTGGCATAATTATCGATTCAACACAGATGTAGGTCTGGATCGAAATGATATGGCCAAGATGACTAGAAAGCAAAGGGAAACAGTAAAAGAGTACGCCCAAAGATGGCGGGAGTCTGCTTCACAAGTGAGGCCTGCAATGACTGAACAAGAGATGAACACCACGTTCATCTCAACACTAGGGCATGCCTTTTATACTCATCTGGTTGGACACACCACAGGCACCTTCTCAAATTTAGTTCAAGTGGCAGACCGGGTCGAGGACGGGATCCGGACTGGTTTAATATTTGACTTCACAGCCCTAAGTGCAGCGGCAGGGACATCGGCACAGAAGAAGTTCGTGCCTTTTGTCAAAAAGAAAGAGGAAACTCAAGTCAACAATGTACAACCCAGCCAACCTCTTTTCATTCAGGCACCAGTTCAGAGGCCGCAAGCACCACAAGTCCCTTGGGCGCCAGTACCTCGAGCTGCTTGGGCTCCAGCACCGCAGAATCCCTTTCAGACAGTTCCTCTGCAAGCACAACCAGCACCACAGTATGGGCAAAACCAGCAGGCACGACCTAACAGGGTAAACAGAGTGTTACCAGATTGCCCATGACACTATCAGAATTACTGCCACTCTTACTCAGAGGCGAATATCTGGTAAAACGTCCACCAAATCCTGAGGCTGCTGAAAGGGCCAGGGTACAACCCTAACCTGTTCTGTGAATTCCACATGGGTGCACCAGGGCACTCCACAGATCAATGCTGGCAGCTCAAGCATCAAGTACAGAACCTGATCGAATAAAAAGGCTCTCATCCTAGATGGGCCTGCCAACCCACCCCAACAACAGAACATCAACCAAAATCCCCTACCTACTCACAATGGAGAGGGGAGTGGGCACAGGGTAAATGTTGTCTGTGGAGAACTCGACTTCAATCCCTCAGATTTAATAGCACTATCGGGTCCAAAATCAGGGTTTACTAACTCAGGGATCAGAAAGCACCAACAATCAGCACAGTCAACCACACACAACAAACTCATCCCAAAATTCACTACCCACCTCTCAGATTGTCTGACCTCACCATCCATCCCACTCATCAAAATACCACTACCGACCACCTTTAGTTATACCTTACGAATCACTAAGCCATCAAAGTTCAGCCCGACCTCCTTTGTTATACCCTACACATTGTCAACTTCTCGGGATCAACCCGACCCCCCTTCATATACCATACACTCACCCTCACGTCCACCACTCGTCATTCCCATACACGCCATCAACTCCTCATGCAACTCCTTCTATATCACCACATCCAAATCATCACCACCACCCCTCATTCTCAGTGTTAAACCTGACCCACCTCCAATGACCATCCGCTCACCTAAACCATTCCCCTATAGCTCCAACCAAGCAATTTCTTGGAGCTACGAGACACCATCACCACAACCGCAGCGGTTGAAACCATGAAGAAAGCAATGGTAGCTGACATTGGCCATATGACAAGGCAGGGAGGTGCCAAAAGTTGCTAGAAAAAGGGGTAAGCATCAGGGAGAGAAACAAAAGAAACAATGAATGAGGAAAAAAGAAAGGAAAATGGCAAGGGCAAGATAAAACGAAGAGGACAAAGAAAGAGAAACAGGGAAGGTGACAGACAAGGAAGCAGCAGACTTCATTAAACTCATTCGTAAGAGTGAGCACAATGTCTTGGATCAACTGAACAAACAGCCGGCTCAGATCAGCATCTTGGGTCTGCTACAAAAGTCAGAAGAACATCAAGAAGCATTGCTGAGAATTCTGGAAAATCGCATGTACCTACAACTACTTCGCCGACATAGTTAGAACAAACGGTGGGTCAAATCATGGCTCCCAACCCCATTGTCTTCACAGAAAGTGAGTTCGTGCCAGAGGGACGGGGGCCGTCGAGCAACTAAATATCATGGTCATGTGCAAGAGCATGATGGTTGCTAGGGTATTAATCGATAATGGTTCAGTCCTCAATGTCTGTCCTCTCGAAACCTTTCGAAAACTTAATATGGACTGGTCGCATGTTAAACCCAACAATAAGGTTGTCCGAGGTTTCGACAGCTCGAGAAGAGACTCTTTGGGAGAGATAGATTTACCAATCACTATAGGACCCTGCACCTTCGAGGTAACATTCGAGGTCATGGAGATACCTACAACTTTCAACTTGCTGCTGGGCAGGCCATGGATGGATTCATATTGCTGGGGCAGTGCCTTCCTCTTTACATCAAAGAGTCAAATTTATTATGGGACAGAGGATGATATCTGTACTAGCAGAAAACTTGATTCCAGCTGGGAGAGCTCCGGACGTCCCCTTTATTGACATAGAGATGACGAAAGACAAGGCGTTATATCATTCTTATCAGTTTGCTGCTGTTAACCACGTTGAAAAAGGGAAGAAAGAGAAGGTGAGCAGAACTATCAAGGACAAATCTGATGATTGGTCGGGTCTTGAAAAAGGCAGGTTATCGACCCAAGCAAGGGTTAGGACCTGGAGGAAAAGGGAAAGCTACACCAGTTGAAGCAAAGAAACATACTCCTTATTTTGGTTTGGGATTCAGGCCCACGAAAAAGATTATATGAAATGAACGACAAAAAAAGGGAACTCCGGTTAGCTAGAAAACAAAATCGTGAGCCTAATGTTTGGAATCTGGGTAGGATTCCTCATATCAGCGTCAGTTTCCCGAAATCACAAGTCAGACCCGACAGTCCTTCAGAACCACTGTCAACAAAGCCAGCCAGAAAGAAGAAAGTGAGTTTCAAACCCCAGCACAGTCAAGAAGACTTAGTCGTTGAGTCCCAATCATCCTTCATAGAAGGCATTGATGTCTTATTCAATGGGGATTCCGATGAAAGTCTATCAGAAACAACTCCAGAATCCACCGACGTGAAAACCACCGTGAGCCAAGAGAAAAAATCACCCTTCCCCACTGGCATCGACTGGGCATCAGTCGTCGTCCCACCGAGTTTGGGAGGGACTATGCCCCCATCTGACAAAAATCAATCGGAGATCATGGTTATCTCCGAACCACCAACCAAATCACCCAACACATCACTTTCACATCTCATCCGCCCCCTCAGAGAAGGTGAAGTTCTGAACAATTGGGAGGAATTCCCATTGACCCTTGAGGCTGTTGAGGCCTCCAAAAAAATGCCGTTAAACGAATCTAGTTTGCCCGAGGATCATAACGAGCCCTCGTCCTCGGGTAAAGATTATTTTGAGGGCTCCCTATCTTTATTAATGAATTCGCATGATTGTTCTTCTTATTTCAGGTATTCGAAAAGCAACAAAAAAACAAATATTCCTCAAAAAAATCAAAAATTTCTCAAAAGTCAAAAAAATCAAAAAGCTTTCAAAGTTACAAAAAAATAGATATTTTCCAAAAGCCAAAAAAAGAGTTTTCAAGGGATATGTCTCAATCAAATGAGTACCAGATAAAACAGAGTTTGAAAGGGACGAGTATGATTTCGATCTTGAACTCGACTTTGACCTCATGGGGATCGAAGAAGAGTCTGAGGACGAAATGGAATACCCGCCTAAAGAAATCAAAGACTTGGTAGAACGTCACGAGAAAGGTGTTCAGCCAAACATTGAGGATACAGATTCAATCAATCTTGGTACCGAAGAGGACCCACGAATTGTCAAGATCGGAGCCTTATTAACGTCACAACAAAAGGAAGAAATGATCAAACTCTTACAAGATTATCAAGATGTCTTCGCATGGTCGTACAGGGATATGCCGGATTGGACACAGATCTTGTCGTGCACAAGCTACCAATTGCCTCCGGAAGCAAGCCGATCAAGCAGAAATTGAGAAGATTAAAGCCAGAATGGACCCTCAAGGTCAAGGACGAAGTCATGAAACAGTTCGAAGCCGGATTTCTTGCAGTCTCTACGTACCTTGAGTGGTTGGTTAATGTCATCCCAGTACCCAAGAAAGATGGGAAGGTACGCATGTGTGTTGACTATCGAGACCTGAACAAGACTAGTCCTAAGGATGATTTCCCACTCCCACACATCGACACTCTAGTCGATAGTACACAAGGCACGGCATGTTCTCGCTCATGGACGGCTTTTCAGGCTATAATCAGATAAAAATGGTGGAAGAAAACCAGGAAAAGGCTGCATTTATCACACCATGGGGTACTTTCCACTACAAAGTCATGCTATTCGGGCTAAAGAACGCATGGGCGACTTACCAACGGGCAATGACCGCACTATTCCACGATATGATCCACAAGAAAATGGAGGTCTACGTAGACGACATGATTGCTAAATCCGGCATTGAAGAAGACCATCTGGTGAATCTAAAGAAGTTGTTCGACAGGCTGAGGAAGTACAGTTTAAGGCTAAATCCTGCAAAATGTGTATTCGGGGCAACATCGGGCAAACTACTGGGTTTCATCGTTAGCAGAAGAGGCATCGAGATAGATCCGGCAAAAACCAGTATATCCTCGAGATGAAAGCACCCGTTTCAGAGAGAGATGTTCGGGCATTCTTGGGGAGAATACAGTATATTAGCCGTTTCATTGCTCAGCTTACGCCTATCTGTGAGCCAGTCTTCAAGCTACTAAGGAAAGACACGCCAAAGAAGTGGAACAAGGACTGTCAGGAAGTTCGACAAGATTAAGCAATATCTGCTCAATCCACCAGTACTAGTCCCTCCTACTCTAGGGCGACCTTTGCTGATGTACATCTCGGTGCAAGAAACGTCAATGGGGTGTGTGCTAGGGCAACACGATGAATCGGGACGGAAAGAACAGGCCATCTACTATCTCAGCAAGAAATTTACCGAGTACGAAGCAAAATATTCAACGCTTGAGAAGACTTGCTGCGCATTAGTCTGGGCATCTCAACGACTACGTCACTATTTGCTGAGTTACTCGACTATGCTAATAGCAAGGATGGACCCCCTGAAATACCTATTCGAGAAACCAGCATTAACAGGTCGCACTGCAAAATGGCAACTATTGTTATCTGAGTTTGACATCACCTATGTCACTCAAAAAGCCATCAAAGGACAAGCAATCGCCGACCACCTAGCCGAGCACCCGTTGCCTGACTACGAGCCATTAAAAACAAACTTTCCTGATGAAGCCATACTGATCACTGAGGTTGAAGACGATAATGATGAACAAGGCTGAAAAATGTACTTCGACGGAGCAGCCAATCAGAAAGGAAACAGAATAGGGGCAGTTCTGATCAAGCCAGATGGATCCCACGTGCCAATCGCAATCAGACTAAAATTTCAATGTTCCAACAATGAGGCTGAATACGAAGCATGCATAGCAGGGTTGAAGGCAGCACTGGATCTCGAGGTAGATGAAATCGATGTTTCCGGAATTCAAGCTTAGTAGTCTATCAGACGACTGGAGAATGGAAGACCCGAGAGCAAGAGACTGGTCCCTTACCACGAGTATCTGGAAGAACTAAGCTCGCGCTTTGATAGGATTTCATTCACGTACATGCCGAGAGCTAAGAATCAATTTGCAGATGCACTAGCTACACTGGCCTCTATGATCAACATCTCGGAAGACTTAATCATCGACCCTATTGAGATTGGAATTCAAGATGAGCCAGCCTATTGCTTACCCGTCGAAGTAGAAGAAGCTGAAGAAAAGCCATGGTATTCTGACATCAAGGCATATCTTGAAGATCGAACGCTCCCCTCAGACGCAACGCCAAATGATAGAAGGACCATTCAGAAGCTAGCAGGACAATTTTTCTTGAGCAACGGTATTCTGTACAAAAGTCGCACCATGAGATCTTACTTAGGTGTGTGGCAGAAACAGAAGCGAAACGACTAATTGAGACTGTACATGGGGGAGTCTGCGGACCTCACATGAATGGTCATATGCTTGCTAAGAAGATCATGAGGATGGGATACTATTGGTCGACAATGGAGAGTGACTGCTATCAACATGTCCGCAAATGTCACTATGTCAGATCTACGCCAACAAGATTAATGCCCCACCTTCAGAACTACATAATATGACTACTCCTTGGCCCTTCTCACTCTGGGGCATGGACGTCATTGGGCAGATCTCGCCAAAAGCTGCAAATGGGCATCGTTTCATCCTTGTTGCTATCGATTACTTCACAAAATGGGTAGAAGCTGCATCATACGCCAATGTTACAAGAGCAACGTCATGAAGTTTGTCAAGAACAACATCATTTGCCGGTATGGACTTCCAAGCGGATTGGTAACTGACAATGCCAAGAACTTCAAGAACAAAGATATGATCAAAATGTGCGAAGACTTCCAGATCACCTCATCACAACTCTGTACCCTACAGACCTAAGATGAATGGAGCAGTCGAGGCAGCCAACAAGAACATCAAGAAAATAATCGAGAAGATGGCAGTTACATACAAAGATTGGCACGACATGTTGCCATTTGCACTACACACCTACCGAACCTCGTTCAGAACTTCGACTGGGGCAACTCCGTATTCATTGGTCTACGGAATGGAAGCAGTCTTGCCCGTAGAGGTTGAGATTCCCTCCCTCCGAATCTTAAAAGAAGCAGAGTTAGATGAAACTGAATGGATTCAAGCTCGGTTTGATCAGCTGAATCTGATTGAAGAGAAACGCCTTGCAGCCATTTGTCATGGACAGATCTATCAACGACGAATAGCTCGTGCCTATAACAAGAAAGTTAAGCCTAGGGATTTCTCGCCAGGAGACCTGGTCTTAAAGAAGATTCTACCAATTCAAGAAGACGCCAGAGGAAAGTTCAGACCAAACTATGAGGGACCATTCATCGTACAGAAGGTAATGACGGGAGGAGCTCTGATTCTCACAGAAATGGACGGACAAGTCTTCCCGCAACCGATCAATGCTGACACTGTTAAGAAATATTACGCTTAAGACCTGACCCTGAGATGACGAAAGGCCATTTTTGTTATCCCAAACAAACCATCACACCCTAGTCAACCTTTTGAGCCATCACGTTCATTTCTTAACCTAAGACTGGGGCAAGTCAACAACTACAAAAAAAAAAAAGATCAGAAAAAATAGAAAAAATCAAAAGCATCAAAAGTACTCCTGGCCCGCATGAGGATAAACTGTGAACGGCTAAAAATACAAAAAAATCAAGAAAGTCAAAAACTCGAACACTTGATCTTGGCTCGACCCAAATCTCCAGCCTAAACAAGTTCGAGAGACGCTGGGAGGAGACATAGATCACTTTTCCGAAACAAAAATAGACGAACCCCATGTTTATTCCACTTTAGATAAACTAAGACCCAGACCTTAACCTTTTTGTAACCTTCCACTACCATAAGCCTAAGCCAACGTTTCGTCCTACTTAAAGTCCTTTTTGATCAGGAAATGTTCTAAGGCAACATAATGACAGTGGCAGCACCAATGATCTTGCAACTTGGTCCGGACCTCAAAGTCTTGTTAGTCGTTGGAAGACTTGAGAGGGGAATCCAGATCGGATATTCGAAAAAAAAAGAGTACTCGAAGTATAGAGTAGTCGATCTCGCGGCTCAACTTGAGTTGTCGAACCACGAATAGTCGTCAGCAAGCTCGAGAGGGGAATCTAGATCTATTACTCAAGAAAAAGTGCCACTACAAGAGTAGAGTCGTCGATCTTGCAGCTCAACTAAGTCACCAAGCCACAAAGACACAGAGACTCCGAGCAGAATTGTAATGAAAAATCTAAAAAATACAAGCATGATCTGAAGGGCATAGTGAAAACCTGAAAGGCGCTATGAGTAAAAGAATCAGACTATGGCAAGATCAAAGCCACCAGCACGATGAAAATCCCAAAAAGGACGTCGATGCGTAAAAATGTGGAAACCGGGTCTGATGAAAATCGTAATTGGCATCAGGGGCAATAAAGTTAAAGAAAAAAAAAAAAAAAAAAAAAAACTCCTGGCCCGCAAAAGTATAAACTGTGAACGGCAAAATCTTTCCAAAATCCCGAGACCCAAAATAGTCTTCCAATACCATGGCACTGGGAATGACTCTAAAGGAATCAAAAGAGTAATTGAAGTTTATATCCTCTGTGATTGGCAAAAACACCAAGATCGTCGCAACCAAATATTTTACAAACTCTGAATTTATCGTACTCATTTGATAAAGATATTTCAAAAATTCAAAAAAAAAAAATACTATTTGGTCGATGATGAAGATTCTAGGACTTATTCAAACTTCAAGTTTTCAAAGCATTAGATACACCTGAGGCCAAGTAAGTACAAAACCTATTTTCTTTGCATTAATCTTTCAACATTTTGTAATGAAATCAATCAAACATCATGAAAAAAAGAGTCAAAGCGTTCTTACAAAGCACGGAGCCGAACAGCCCGACTCATCATCAATTTTTTAGCCTGACTCATCATCACGACTCACTAGACAAGACGCGAAGGCATCGAAGAAGGGACCGTAAGCAAGCCCCTCCTAAGATCACTCTCCGAGCCTATTGAGCCTTGATCATGCTTATGAGATTCTAAGTGAAGATGAGTACAGGTGAACATTCTCGAGGGGAGTTGGGCCAAAATCATTTGGATTAAAACAAAAGCTTCTCGAGAAACGGTCGTTGTTATCATGAATCACATTAACCTTGTTGAGATCCTTATAGGTGTGAATCAGTGGTCCACCGTGTTTTCTAACATTATTTCAAAAGCAACAACTCTTGAGGTCGTATCAACAGGCTAGCAGAAAACTATAATGGAGCTCTTCAAGTGATGACAACAGAATTTCAAGTCCCTTCACCTCTTGTTCCGACTCGAGAGAGTTTTTTGTAAGGTATTGTAAACAACATGCTGAGGGAATTTGGGTGGTGGTCGATGTTTCCTTGGATCATTTGCGTCCTAGCCTGATATCGAGATGTCGAAGAAGGCCATCAGGTTGTTTAAATCCTAGAAATGTCAAATGGTTACTCCAAGGTTATATGGGTCGAACACGTAGAAGTGGATGATAAAACAGTTCATAGTATATATAAAATACTGGTTAACTCCAGCCTTGGGTTTGGCGCAAAGCGTTGGGTTGCTACCCTAGATCAACAATGTGAACGCCTTGCAAGTGTTATGGCTAGTAACATGCCCGCTGGAGATGTTGGTGTGATCACAAGTCAAGAAGGGCGAAAGAGTATGTTGAAGTTAGCTGAAAGAATGGTGATGAGTTTTTGTTCTGGTGTAAGTGCTTCTACTACTCACACATGGACAACATTATCGGGAAGTGACGCTGAAGATGTAAGGGCCATGATTGGAAAAAGCATAGATGATCCCGGCAGGCCTCCTGGTATTGTGCTAAGTGCAGCTACTTCTTTCTGGCTTCCAGTCCCACCAAAGGGAGTTTTCAATTTCCTTCGCAATGAGAACTTTAGAAGTGAGTGGGACATTCTTTCTAATGGCGGTGCTGTTCAAGAAATGGCGCATATTGCTAATGGTAGAGATCCTGGTAACTATGTTTCTCTACTGCGAGTTAATACTCCAAATTCCAGTCAGAACAACATGTTGATATTACAGGAGAGTAGCACCGATGCAACGGGCTCTTTTGTAATCTATGCTCCTGTGGATATTGTTGCAATGAACGTGGTTCTAAATGGGGGAGACCCAGACTGTGTAGCACTCATTCCCCCCCTGATTTTACTATACTCCCCGATGGGCTAACAGTAAATAGAGGTAGAATTACTGAAGTTGGGTCTGGTGGATCCCTATGGACTGTCGCATTCCAGATCTTAGTCAACTGTGCTCCAACTGCAAAACTTTCTCTTGGATTTGTGGCGACTGCTAACAACCTCAGTGCTTGCACCATTGAAAGGGTCAAAAGTATCAAGGGACAATGCATGAATTGAGAGGTTTAGCTTATGATAGAAACCGAGCAAGATCAACAAAAGAAGGCAAAAAAAAAAAAACATCAAAAGAATTTCAAAAACCTTTCGAGTTGCACTCAACTCCGATTTATCAAAACACGATCGAAGAAATAGTCGAATTTCAAAACTCATCAAATTTTCATCAAATCAAAGATCTCACACGAGCTCCGCGCCATCGAGATCAATGAATTAATAAGGTAAAACTCTGTCAGACCCCGTGCTTGAGTAACCATTTTCCACAAAAATCTTCAATACAATCGATAATTCAAGATCGTGTTTTTACAAAAATTTTCTGGCCCGTACAAATAGGGGTTTAGTCTATTCTTTGCACGCAATTCCTGCAAAGAAGGGCAGCTGTAGACACCTCAATTTGAACGGGCCACTTCTCGAAAGGGCCCAAAAATATCGATTTTCCAAAAAAATGGGCCAACGGGCCTTAAGGGCCCAAGTCATTGAAAAGGGACATTTTTACCAAACCGAGGCCCCTAAGACCTCTCAATGGTTTAGGAGGCCCACCAAAAGGACTCGGCCTACCTTACGCTCCGCTTCCAAAAATTAAAAACGCCAAATTTTCGATAAATTTCACCAACAGGCCTAAAAAGCCCGATTCGCCAACATGTGACATTTTTGATCAAACTAGTGATTGCAAAAATCTAAAAAAATTAAAAAATTAAAAAGGTGAGACTTGAGATGCCTACCCCTCCTCTACTACCACCGTTCCGCCTCCGAATCCGTAAAAAACCATAGGCCCACAAGCCCTCAACACTTTTCTAAATCGATTTCTCATCTTACCCCTAGCCTAAAATCAATCCCACATCACCTAAAATCTAAAACCAACCTATGCCCTCAAAATCTATTTCAAAACAACCCTCAACCAATCCCTAAAACCTAAAACCATTTCTAAACCCAAGCCCAACACTACAAAGCCCACAAATCATTAATCATATCCAATTCATTATCCAACCCACAACCCACATCAACCAATCACTTTTTTATCATCAAAAGATGACACATGTCATCATCCCATCTCACCTCCCTCACCCAACTACCTACCTCATTAATTTTATTTAAATCACATCTACCCACACATCAACCCATCACCTTTTCTCTCAAATCAAACACATCTACCCACACCCCTAACCTATACCTCCCCTAATCTACCCTCATCATTCCCTACAAAATCCACATCTACAACCTAAACCTACACCATCCTCTCAAGTCAAACACTCAACCTCTCCCATCAACCTATCTCAACCCTTCATTTCCAACCACTTTGACACATGGCATCATCTCCCTCACCCTCCCAAAATATCATCAACCACCTCTTTAAATCCTCCATTCTTAAACCAAATACCATTTAATCTCAACCACCATCTTAAACTCACCTCACCAAACACTCCACCCAAATGGGTTGGGTAGGATCCAAACCATTTGAGTCAAAACTCACCCATTTAACCCCCCTTCCTTAAATACCCTCCAATCTCCTCTAAATTACACCCACTTCTCTCTCAAACTCATAACCATTCTACCCTTTTTCTTCACTTCACCCCATTATATCCCTAAAATAACTCCTCAACATCTATAAATACCCTCATCCTCTTCCCAAAAAGAATCCCCAACTTTTCACTACAAAAATTCTCCCCACAACTCTTACTACCAATCATTATTCCCAATTCTCACCACAAAAATACTCCCAATTCTCTCCCCCAAGTCTCACAAAAAATTACCATACTCCATTCACCTCTCTCATCTCTTCCCTACTCTTTCAATTACACAAAAAAAAAGAAAATAACATTTTCCTAAATTACTAAGGACCTTAGAAGATATCAAAGAAGAAGAAAAGAAGAAAGAAGCTTCAAGGTGGGTTCAAGGCAACCCCCCCTCTCTCTCTCTCTACCCTCTCCTCTTCCCTCTTCTATTATCCCCTCCTCTCTTCTCAAGGCAAAGGTTTATAAGGATCATCCCCTTTAATGGGATGATCCTATAATCAAGCCAAAAATAAATCCCTATTTAGGGTACAAATGCACAACACGTGGCACTTTATTTTTCATTTTTTTTAAATAAAAAATGACCGAGTTGAGTTGAGGTTACCACTATTTAGTGGGGAGAAAAGGGTGCCTAACACCTTCCCTTTTCTCCAACCGAGCCGCTTACCCCGAATCTCAAGGCTCGATTAGTTCCTATCCATCGAGAGTCACCAAATATCAAAAATGTCACATTTTCTTAAAAAAATGCACATCGGGTGATCATTCACACCCACTTACAAAAATGAATGGTGGCGACTCCAAACCATTGTAAATGTGGTAGTCATAATGGCGAAATCCCGTGTCTACACAAACAATCACTCCCAAAGGAGTTTTTGTAATAAAAAAGCAACAGTTAGGTCTATCGGATAAATCTTTCCAAAAAATAAATCGTAAGGTTGTTAGAATTTTGTGCCCTAAAATCTTGTGCATCTGATCATGGTTCTTATGCTAGATGCATGTGTGGTCAAGAAAGTTTGCTTAAGAAGGAAAGAGTTCTTCATATTAACAAGAAAATCGAAGAGATTAATTTTTCAATTATAATTACAAATATTTTCACACCCACACACGCACAGAAGATGATTTTGTGGGCAAGACAAGAACATTGCAAGAATTTCTTAGAAGACTACCCCACCATGCACATTGTGGACTAAAAATGCCTAAACAAAAACTTCTTAAAAAATTCATGTTCTCTACTTCATTTTTCTTAGCAAATGATTCCTCCCCAAAAGCAACAAATTAACCTAAAAAGGACGTTCATGTACTCCAAAAATGCTTTTTGAGGGTTCGACTTTTGATTTAGTAATTTAAACTTTTGAATAGTATTTTGAATAAAATAAAATTTTCATCTTTTATTTTTAAAATAAAATAATAATAAAAAAATATATCTTGCCTTTCAATGAAAGGTAAGCTTAATCTTGTATTTTACGTGTACACCTAATATCGCCAATTTTATAGGGGTGTATTGCTAAAATAACTATTAAAAAAAGTGAAACACTTACCTTACTAACATAGTAAGATTTTAAGTGTTACTAACGGTCATTCTACTCAAATGAATTACCATCTCAGCATTCCAACACCACGACCCTCTAAATTTTATCGAAAAACTATGATCCAATGAAAAATGTTTCAAAAAATAATTTTCTTTGAACTTGATCCAGTTGTGGAAAGTGAAAGGCTACAGAACTCCCACCGAACTCCAAAACTTAAAATTAAAATTTGATGGTGATTAGAATTTTTTTATATTTTTCAAACTTCATAGAGTTTTGTCCTCCACAACCCAAGAATCTTTGCATGTTTTTAGATGTGACAAGGATGAAATCCTTGTTAACTTAGTAAGGCTAGTAAAATTCTTAAAATAATGCGTTAACCCTACACAGAGAAAAAGATTTATAATTATAAATAAAAAAAGCATTAATTTATTTCTAAAGAAAATATTTTTTCTCTCTAGACAAGGAATCAAATTCAACCTAAAACAACAAACATTCATCATTCATGTCCTACACTTCCAACTTCATCCACAAATGCTTTGAGGTTCCTATCTGAAGAACCACCTTCTTCCACAGCCTCTCTTGCCAAATCCTTCCATTTCTTAGCATTCTGTCTCATCTCTTCTCCTCTCTCTCCCATCACTATTTCCAAACACAGTCTAAGTTCCTCACTTTTTACTATCTTCTCTCCTTCTTTCACTCTCACTCTCACTCCTGTCCTCCAAACATCTTCTATTAACTTTGCATTCGTTCCTTGATCTGTCCATTGTGGAAATGCCACCATTGGAACTCCTCTCACTAAACTCTCTAATGTAGAATTCCACCCACAATGACTCACAAAACAACCCACAGATGCGTGGGCCAACACTTCCAACTGTGAACACCAACTCACTATTATTCCTTGTTCGTTATTTTCTTCTTTAATTCTTCTTAGAATCATACTTTCTTCTTCTTTTTGTTTTTCTTCTTTTGATCCGGTGTCTTGCTGTCGGATGACCCACAAGAACGACAACCCACTTTCAACCAACCCACGTGCGATCTCCTCCTTCTGCGGCGTGTCTAACTCTGCAATGGATCCAAATGACACGTACACCACTGATGCCTTCTCCTTAGAATTCAACCATTCAGTATAGTTGGTCGAAGAGTGGAATAAATCACCTCCAAATGAAGTATCCGATGGATCCTTACCATCCAAGAAAGCTGAAGGAACCAACGGTCCGATTCCAACTAAGCTAAACCCATGAACGGCTCTGATTGCTTCAGATTCCAAAGCATCAAACGTGTTTACGAGGACACGTGGGTTGGCTTCTTTCTCCAACGCCTTAAACTGTTCTTCGAAAATTGGGAGAGCGAAGGAATAAGTGTTTGAAGAGACAAAAAATGAAGGAAGATCTCTGCTTGTGAGTAGTGGCAATCCAGGTAATTTTACTGAAAAGGAGGGATCATTCTCATTGCTCTCATCAGCTAGTATGACGTTCTTATAGCCGTTGAAGTAATAGTAGTAAACATCGAAAACTGTGGCAGGTTGAATCCAGAGGAGAGTAGATTGGATGTTAAGGTCACGTGCCACGTCAGCAGCCCAAGGAAGTAGGAGGGTGTAGATTAAGCAAGTGATGGGGCGGTTGTCGTTAGCAGAGGAGAGGATGAGATCTGTGAGTTTTTGTGAACCACGGCGTTTTATTTCGGACATGAAGTGTAAAGCGTCGCCATGGGCTTGGGATTTGAAGCCATCGTCATACCCATCAGAGAAGGGTGAGTAGGTTAAGCCTTGGGGACTGGTGGTGTTTAACATGCGCTTGTGTGCGGAGACAGTGGTGGTGAAGGTAACCTGCGCACCTGTGCGTATGAGACTCTTGGCGAACTGGAGGGCTGGGTTGATGTGGCCTTGGGCAGGGAAGGTCACGAGAAGAAAGTGGTTGTTTCGCATCATGTTTGCTGCTGATTCTATCCAGAGAGAGACAGAGAGAGAGAGAAGTTATTGTTTGGTTGGCGTGAGTGTGTGGTTGAGGTTAGAGCTCGGAAGATTGTCTTAAAAGAAGGATTGAATTTGGAGCTATAAATGATGACGTTTGAGATGACGATAATGCTGTTTTTATATGCATTAATGATTTCTAACTAGAAAGTCCTCGCTGGGTCGATACTCGGCTGACGTTGCAGGACATATAATCGTGCGTCTTTTTCCTTCAGATACGCGATTGCACATCCCGATAAAAAATTATGGTTTCGAGTACTTACCACATTAACTGAATAGTGATCAAGTCAAGACTTTCTACTTTGAATATCACAACTCTTTTATATGTACGAGTGCATGTGTTCAAATAAAATAAGAGTTGTGATAATTTGGCTAACCTACATCCTGCTTAGGAAGATCATTCAACTCTAACACTTGTATAGTTCACTGTTTCTTAGCACTATAATATTTTTGATCTATAGCGGCGATTTATAACAGCGGATAATTTTATCCGCCTTTATAGATACATTTTTTGCAGCAGATAATTATATCCGCCGCTATAGGGACCTGTGTATACGCTAAAAATTCACACTAATTTATTCAGGTGCATATAGCAGCGGAAAAATATATCCGCCACTAAAAAAATTAATTTTTTTTATATAGAATACTCAGTTTAGTAAGTTCTTTCTATCAAATTTTTTTTTTTTAAATTGAATATAGCAGCGGATTATATTGTCCGCCGCTATAGACTACAATTTTTTTATATAGAAAAATCGATTTAGTGAGTTCTCCCTATAAATGTTTTTTTAATTGAATATAGCAGCGGATTATATTGTCCGCCGCTATAGACTACAATTTTTTTTTATATAAAAAAATCGATTTAGTGAGTTTTCCCTATAAATTTTTTTTAATTGAATATAGCAGCGGATTATTTTATCCGCCACTATAAACTACAATTTTTTTATATAAAAAAATCGATTTAATATTTTTTTTAATTGAATATAGTAGCGGATTATATTTGCCGCCGCTATAAAGTACAATTTTTCTATGATAATTTTTTTAAATTGAATATAGCAGCGGATTATCTTGTCCGCCGCTATAGACTACAATTTTTTTATATAAAAAAATCGATTTAGTGAGTTCTCTCTATAAATTTTTTTTTTAATTGAATATAGCAGCGGATTATTTTGTCCGCCACTATAGACTACAATTTTTTTATATAAAAAAATTGATTTAATTTTTTTTAATTGAATATAGTAGCGGATTATATTTGCCGCCGCTATAAAGTATAATTTTTCTATGATAATTTTTTTTTAATTGAATATAGCAGCGGATTATATTGTCCGCAGCGATAGAGTATAATTTTTTTATATAAAAAAATTGATTTGAATTCTCTTTATAAAATTTTTTTTTAAATTGAATATTGCAGCAGATTGTATTTTCCGCGGCTATGATTAAAACATTTTTATCTACAGTCATGATTTATAATAGCGGATAAACTTATCCGACGTTATAGATATATTTTTCTGTTTATCCATTGTCACAGGACACGCTACAGGACCCGCGCATACGCTTCCCACGAAAAAGAAAAAAAATTACACTAAATAATTTCCCGCCCATTCATGCAAATAGAGTAGCGGAAAAACGTATCCGCCAGTAAAAAATTTCAATTTTTATTTTCCTCAAAAACTCAGACGTCTCTCTTTATCTCTCTGCTCTCTATCTCTCTCACACACTCTTTGCTCTCTCTGCTCTATGCTCTCTCCTCTCTCTACGTGAAAAAATCCAAGTTCGACGGCATGGTTTGTGTGTTATAAGCCGTTCGATTTGATGAGATCGATGCTTCGATCTTGTCACAACGCTTCAAAGAAATCTGATTCGAAGGTTGATGAAGAGAAGAATTTGCTCTCTCTCTCTCTCTCTCTGATTTTTCGCTTGGAGCTCTTACAAAGGGTATCATCGCCCCCATAGGGTATGTCTCAGCGATTTCAAGTAGAAACCCTTTGATTTCAAGATTTTCGATCAGAAACTCAATTTCTAAGGGTATCTTTCTGTTGAAGGGATTTCTGCGATTTCAAAAGGTATTAAGCTCCTCCATAGAAGTGAACCCTAAGGTTTTTTTCCTTTCTCTATCGACTTGCTTATAAAGGGTTTGCTTTCTCTCATTTTTAATTTTATATTTGGGTAAGATTGGGTCTTTTTAGTTTTGGAAGAATCTATTGTTGGTGATTGGGGATAAAGGTATTTCAAGCAAAATTCTCAGATTTTTTTGTCATTGCATGAATCTCTGTTTTTGGTTAAAAAATATTAACTTCTTATATAAATTTATTTCGAAATGCTTCATTTTCAGTAGAAATTCATCTGTTTCTCAATCAATTTTCTTTGTTTTCCAAATTTTTATACGATTAAGTTGAAGAAGTAAGTTTTTCGTCAAAATTGGATTCAGCTTTGTAGTTTTATCATTTTATAAGTGGACTGAATCATTGCTCAAGTTTAAAGATTGTTATATTTGAATCTCTAAGAGGTGAAGATCAAAATTGAATATATTCTGGAATTTTATTTAGTCAAATTTGCTATAAAATTTATCGACTAAACTATTTTATAGAGCATGATCTACGCTGCTCAGCTAACCTATATTAGTTCTAGGTAATATAGCAATAGAACAATATATTTGATCAATGAGAATGACATTGTAAATAGAAAAGAAAAGAGGAAGACATCATAATAACAGGACCAAACTCCAATTACCTTATGGTTCACGTGACTAAACTCCAAGTGAGTACTTGGATGGGTTACTTTGCTTTATAAGTACTATTTTTTATTTTCATATGTGCAATGATGCAAATTCTTGTGTCGGATTCTTATTTTCTGGATTTTTTACTTCCATTTCCTTAATATTGAGTTCCATTGCTTCTTTTTGGTGTGTTAGCAAAAATTTTTCATCAATGTCCAAGTATTTCCAGTCTCTTTATTACATATTAAAAAAATGCAATATGTAATTGAATCCGAACACATGCACGCACGCCTGCCCGCCCACCCACACATAAGAAAATTGCATAGCTAGTGAAACTACTGTCATGCTCTTGTTATTTGCAAATTTTGTATTTGTCTAAAAATTCTGTAAAAGAGTTGGTTTGATTTAGTTTGTAATATTGTTGGTAGTGCTTGTTGAGTTGTAGTTAGTTGTAACTTAATGCATAGCTATCTGTTGGGACCTAACTAATGGTGGTTTAATCATGCTAATGTGTAGCTACTTCTATGCAGGGTGCAAGTTCTGCAATAGATTTACTATTGACAACTTGAAAATTTAGGTGGATTAACCCAATAATTGTGTTTGTTTTTGGGGTTGTCTCCAATGGTTTTCTTTGATTGCATCCTTTTTTCCATCATTATTAAATTCCCAGCCTCATGGAATCACTGATTAGAAACAATAATATTTATATGTTTTAGTGTGATCCATCTAGGTAACTTATGCTAAAGTAATATCTAGGAATTTGATGCAAGATGAAGTAATAAAACACTATAATTAAAATAAAAAAACTCTACTAACCACCAAACTAATTAGACTTTTTTTTTGATAAGTATACCAAACTAATTAGACTTGACACTAATGCAACCAAGAGTATCCATTCAAAAAGCTAATGGAAACAGTATGGGTTTCATATCTACATATGTATGTATTTTTTATCATCCTACTCTTGTCGTATACTCTTATATTTATTGAGCATCCTACTCTTATGGGATACTCTTTTACATTTGTTTTGTCAGCAAATTTAAGGCCTTATACCTAAGGGCACATTTGAAATTCAGTAGAAAATTTTCTTTTAACTTTTTTTTTTGTTTTTTGTTTTGCTTTAAACAAGCTGTCTAGTTTCTATGTGAATCTAGAATTCATGTTCTCAAATATACATGATGTGTCAAGCATTAACTATTGCCTAGATAGTTCAAGAGAAGGAGGTAACACTTTTGGGCACCATATTCGTCAAAATCAAGAAAACATCCATTAGACTGTAGGGCTGGATAAGTGGTGTGCAGGGTATGTGTAGACACCCCATTTTTGCATCCGCTTGATTAATCAAGTCGTCAACCCGATCGCAAAGGTTCCCAATGATGGATGTCTATTCCAATGCTTTATTTTGTTACTAGATATGTTTCAGAAATCCGGATGAGGTATCTCGAACTGACAAAACTTAGAAACCACGCTACGCTAGGAAAATACAACCCCAGAAACATAGAAATCATCATCTTGCAAACCAAAAAGAAGCTTCACGATAAAAATCACTAAAAATGATTAAATTACCAAAATACCCCTAACCTCAAAACAACCCTAGAGCCTACGTTACGCTTAGGAAAACTCTCTCGAACACATAAAATAACAAATCGAAACCAAATAAATCATTTCACCAATTTTAACAGAATTTGACAAAATTACGAAAATGCCCCTCATAAAGTTTACAATAATTTCACATAAAAATTTTCATAAATGACACAAACCAACATTCTCATTGAATTCCTTACGAAAAACTGATTCTAAAACATCCTAGAACATTAAAAACCGACTTGAAACGTGAAAAGTCCTCTCCGGGGGCAAAACGGTAATTTCACAATTTTCATAATTAAAAAATTCGAAATTAATAAATAAAACATTAAATAATTAAAGTGAAACATTAATGAAATTAATTTAAAAAGTTGAACCTAAAAAATCGATTAATTGGACTCTCAGGCAAAATTGTTGAGGGTTCGTGGGATATTTCTTTAAGGACCCCTCCATTTGGGGGTCCAAAGAATTAAAGATATAATAGAAAGGGGTTCTCCAAAAATTTAAAATCAATCAAGCAAGACTAAAGTCAAGATATTAAAGTCAATCAAATAAGACCAAAGTCAAAATTAAAGTCAATTAAGTAAGACTAGAGTCAAGTATTAAAGTCAATCTCATAAGACTAAAGTCAAAACCCTAAATCAAAACCCTAATCTAAACTAATCGAGTCAATCTCATAAGACTAAGGTCAAAATCCCAAATCAAAACCCTAATCTAATCAAGTCAATCTCATAAGACCAAGGTCAAAACCCTAAATCAAAACCCTAATCAAGTCAATCTCATAAGACTAAAGTCAAAACCCTAAAACCCTAAAGACTAAGTCAAAACCCTAAAAGAAACCCTAATCAAACCCTAATGCTTCTAAAAACTTTATAAATAGGAGCCTCCACACCCTATTTTCGTATAAAAGAAAAAACCCTAGAAAAAGTAGGTGAAGAAGCCTCCATAACCTCCCCAAAACCCTAATTTTGGAGCCCCAACTCCTTCCCTAACACCCCTACTCCGATTTTAGCCTAAAAAACACCCAAAAACCTCTCAAAAACATCCCAAAAATCCACAACAAATTCGAAGCACCCAGATCCAATAAGGAGATACCTTACCTCGGAGATCAGAAATCAGATCCGGAGATAGAACGAAGTAAGGAATACGATACAATGAGTCATTTTCACCAGATCTGAGGGAATAGCACTTTTGCAGATCAAAGGTAAGTTTTTTTTTATTATTTTTTAATCTAGGTTTGTCATTAGCGATGTAGATTTATTTGGGATAAGTAGAGACCGGCATTGGCCGGGCGGGGTTGGTGCCTAATACCTTCCAACCCCGTAACATGATCCCCGGATTCAGATTTCTATAGTAGATTAGTTTTTATCCATTTTAGAGTCCGTTTGGTTCCTAGACCACAATAACTAGGTGGCGACTCCCAAACCTCAAGGGTCAAAAGCGGATCCGCACACCCCGCGGATCGAGGGCGCTTTCAGTGGCGACTCCGCTGGGGACCTTCGAGGATCAAACTTGAAAAGCCCCAAGTATGGGATACGTCGCTAATAGGACCTTTTTATTTGATTTAGTTGATTATTTGTTTATTGTATTTTATTTATTTATGTTTTTTTTTTTTTTGTTATTCTTTTGGCTTAATCATAGATCACATGATTCAATCTTGAATATCCTAATCCGGTATATCATTTTTTTTATGGTTCAATCGAAGTCATTCGGAATGACCCTAAATAATGCGAGATTTCAAAGGAATAATCTTATTGAGGATGAGATAATGGTTTTCAGACCATGATTTTTTTTACGCACGTAATTATATTTCGATTCAAATTTTAGGTGTGTGTTTGATTTGATATTTGACCATTTTACTTTAAAAAAAAAAAAAAAGAGGAAAAAAATAGTTTTTTAATGGTTAGGCGTGTTGCCCTATGAACAACAAGGAAGAAAATAAAAGAAAATTTTTTTTAAAGGATCTATCTACAGCAACGTTGGGCTGTGTTGTAGCAAGAAAAAAATCGTTTTATTTTAAATAAAAAAATTTTTAGAGGTTCTATCAAAAAAACAGCATGCTGTTTGTGTAGGGTGCCACGAGTAATCCCGGTTTTGTGCTTATCTCACACCACTTGGACAGCAACAATTTTGGTGATTAAGAGGTGTGTCACACATAAAATCAATTTGTTGCTTTTCGCACACCATCTTCTTTAAAAAGTCGACCTGGTTTCAGCGTTTTTTAAACACGAAAGCCGAACGCACCTCTCTGTCCGATCGGCTGAAATTTCAGCCCGATCATTTTAAATTTCGCTCGAAGTTACTTATGCCTTTCGATTCGAAGCAGTTTTTTAAAAAAACCGATTCAAATATGGTGATCTTGTCGTCCTCATTGGAAATCGACTGGTTCGAACCAGAAACCGATCGGTTCAACCACTCAAAACCGATCGATTTAGGTGGATTATGATCCTTGCCCTCATCCTGATTACTTCGTGATTTTTTCTTTCACTCAAACATCGGTTCATGTTGCGATTTTGGTGGCTGTTCTTTTCGGATCACTCGTGTTTATGATACTGTTGATTTCGATTTCAGATGTGAAGATATCGATGAAGATATGCTTGAATCTCAGTTTCACTCTGTGTTTTGGCTTGATTAAACTTGTCGAAGTTATCAGTTATTGCTCCGTTCTTGCTCTCGGTTCTGGACAATCAAGAACATTAATGGCCGAACATTGATTTAATAACAGTGGTCATTGGATGTCAATCATATTTAGCTCCATAAATCCGTTATACCATGGCTGTTCCATTAAGCCAATCTCATTCTATTTTACAAGTTTTAGTAATCGGAAAGCATCTATCGAGAGTTTTGAGTTAAAATCAGATTTGGCAAATTTAATACAATTTTTGGACAACTTGCCGTCAATTAAGGGGTTTAATTTATTGACTTATACCCCCATCAAGCCCCTCAATCGACAAGAAAGTTTGTTTTTAAATTAAAAACAAATGAAAAATCTGATCTTGAATGTTACCAACAGCAACATATTTTTGCCTTTTGATTTTATTTTGTTTTCTGAATTTCCTTGATTGGGCTCAACTTATTTAAAAAAAATAAAAAAAATGAATAAAACCATCCTCTTTATTTCATTAATCATTATTATACCCTCAATTCGAAATTCTTAGAAATTTTGAATTATTTTGTGTCGCCCCAAAATAACCTTGATTGAGCCATGTAAATTGTTTTTGGAGAACTGGAACTATGAATTTATTTCAATAATTCGGACCATATTATTAATTCATATTGATTGCTTATTTAATATGCCATAATATCATTTGGAACATATGTTTGATGTTGGTCATAATGTTGATCTGATTAAATATTTATGTGATTGGAATGGTGATTGACCTCGATTAAATATTCATATGAGTTGAGTGGTGTTGATTTTAATTGAATATTCATATGATTTGAATGATTTTGGTTTTGATTAAATGTATGATTGGTTTAATTGGACCCATGGGCCCATTTGTTTGGAAAAGGCCCCGGGCACACCCCACTCTGTTTTGCACACACCACATGCACGTTTACTGTTTTGAGCACTTATACGTCCCATTTAGCCAACGTGGCACTAGTGCGTGGCCCGGTCTCTTCGGAGATGCGACGTCATTCATGAAACCCACAACTCCAGTCACGTACCTTAAGGTATATCAAACTGGGGGCATCAATACCGTCTGATCAGGTGATTCTGAGAGATATATTGATGCACCCAGGCTGGAGCGACCTGAGCCTTTGACCTATTTGTAAGCCACACAGTCACATGTCCCGATTGCCAACGTAGTACTAGTACGTGGTCGATCCCCTCGTGGGATGCCAAACCATTTATGAAAGCTACAACCCTTGACTCGTACCCGTAGGTATAAAAGATAATTTAAGTATATCAATTGCACTTCTTGGTCAAAATCGGTGCCTAAGCAGATCTTGCCCCGCTGTACCCTACTGTACGAGGGGGATAGACTACGTCTATTCTAGACGAGAGGTATTTAAGTGGGCCCTTGCTCAGCATTGTGCGCCACCTCTCAACTGGAGATCAAACTGGCTGTTTTTGGCTTCAGAGAAGTGACTTGAGGTTTTAGATTATCACCTATACGGTATATAGGTGTGCTTGGGCAAGGGTAGCCAGATAAAAATGCATTGCACGTAGTAAGCTTAGAGTCTAGAAACCTTCCCAGTAGGTCACAACTCGAACTTATCGTGGGTGTTCCCGGGTTGTTTATTGAATGAATGCGTGTGATTGATGAATGTATGTGAATGTATGATGAGATCAGAATGCATGTGAATGATGAAATGGATGTATGTGAATGATGAGATGGATGTATGTGAATGATGAGATCAGAGTGTATGATTGTCCTCAAGAATAAAAAATGTTGTTTTTGAAAATCAAAATGGGTGCACCGACCCAATAAAAAATCCATCTCTTGCAAATGACCCAGCCCAACTCGATCCAACAATCCTGATGGATCGGGCCATTTAAATTGAAATAGAAATCAAATTTTCAAAGAAGAAAAATAGTTTACAAAGGAAAAGTATTTTCCAGAAAAAATATTTTCCAAAAGAAGTGTTTTCCAAAAAAAAAAGTGTTATTCTCTAAAAAAAAATGTTTTCTAAGAAAAAACGTTTTCCAAAAAATATTTTCCAAGAGAAGATACTTTCCAAATAAAAAACTATTTTTCAGAGAAAAAATATTTTTCAGAAGAAAATGTTTCCAAAAGAAAAGAAAAAGAAGGAAAAATAATTTGCAAAAGATCTATTTTTGCATGAAAAGTTTTTATGGACCTTGGAAAACTACCAAAAAATGTTGCAAAAAAATAATCAGATTTGTGAAATAAAAACATTATTTTCCAATATTTTTCAAGAGTGCAACATAATTATTTTTCTTCTGAATAATCATTGAATGGATGAATTTTTTAATGGATTGGTGCACAAAATTCAATAAAATCTCAGGGTTCATTTAAAATGTTATCAAGGGGGTGACACTGAAATTGGTTAAATTCACCTTCAAAGAGGTTTAAGGGTTATCATTGTATTTAAGCTCAATCGTCCATCGTCTAGCTAGGGTTGTAAATCCGATCAGTTAGAGTAAACGTCAATATCAATTCAACAGTCAGAAATGACCTCAAAATTTCTCAATATCGCACAGTTGTTCCATGAAGATCATCGTGCCTCAATCCTGTTGTTTGTAAGCAATGTCTCAGTCCTCAGTCCTAATCAAGCCCATTGTGGGTAGTTGTATTGAGTTTTCATGAGTTATTTGAGTTAGCTCGAGTCCAAATTTTCAATGTCATATTTTCTTTAGATCGAGTCTACTCTTTCCTGTTGAGTCGAGTTAGTTTATTGAGTTTATAGAGGTATCTGTCGTCCCTTCTGAATTTGATTGAATAAAGAAAATTTTTGAATACCTCAAGCGCATTAAAGAATTAACTAATAATCTAACTTCAAGGATATATTTTTCTCCTGAACAAGAAGATAAGAGTCGGGCTCAAGAAAGCAAAGGTCATTGACCTCGGAACAGAAATAAATTCCTAAAGAGATTCAAATAGAAATCATCTTATCTCTAGAGGAACACAGGGGATAATGAATTTTCTCAGAAATTTCAAAAGACTTGTTCGCATGGGCTTATGAGGATATGTTAAGTGCAAGCTTGGGTGTTATTCAACATGAAATAGTTACTCGTCTATATCAATGGAATCAAAGAAGATATTATAAAATGTATCAGTGCTATCCTCACTACATCTTGAGTTGCAAATCACATATTATCAATCGATACGGGGATACCTTTTGAACTGATCTCTGATAATGGATCGTACTTCAAAGCATAAATCATTACTCCGTGTTCAAAGTTGAAGATCCGGAAGCACAAATCATCCCCCTACCGTTCTCAGATCAATGGAACGGTTGAAGCAGTCGGTAAGAGTCTCAAGACTATCATCAGGAAAATGTGATAATCACATCGAGATTGGTCAGAAAAATTATCATTCACGCTATGGACATATCAAACTTCAATTCGATCCTCTAGTGGAGCTACTCCCTACTCCTTAGTGTATGGCATGGAAGCAGTCTTGCCAGTTGAAATGGAAATTTCGTCTCTTAGGGTCTTGTTGGAAAATCATTTGTTAGAAACAGATTGGGTTCGTCAGCAGTATGAAGAATTAAACTTGATCGAAGAAAACGAGTTAAAGCCTTGTATCACGTGCAAGCTTATCTAAGAAGAGTCACCTGTGCATTTGACAAGAAGGTCAAAGCTCATCATTTACAAGTCAAAGATTTAACTATCAGACTTCAAAGAAAATTGAACACTCCTCCTCGACTATAGGAGAAAGTCTAAATTGGAGAAATTCATTCATTAAGGAAATACTGTCTGGAAAAGTCGTCAGACTTCAAGATCATGATAGAGGTGAACTACCAAAACCAACAAACCTTGACCAAATCAAACGGTACTACATTTAAGGAGGCCATCTTTGGCCGAATCAATCATTATATTACCCAGTTACCCAGTTCAACATATCCTTTCTTAACCCCTTTGCAGTCATTTCAAAAATAAAAATTATGCCTTTTCTTTCTCAGCCCGATCACCTAACCTAGGGGAGGGAAAAATCCGAACTACGTTTTGGTCTGATCCCAAAAATTTGGGGTTCGTAGGCAACCTGAGAAGTTACTTCAGGCCCGACCACATCAAAATAAAAAAAATAGATTCCTCGACAAAGGAAAAATCTAAAAAGAAAAAAAACTCAAAAGAAAAAGAAATATCATCCAAAATAGGAAAGAAAGTTCAAGAAAAGTTTAAATGAAATGCCACACAAGGGGCATTTGGGTTTTTGAGCCTCAAAATCCCTTTCATTTTATGCCTAGTCCCAAGCCTACCTATAAAAGTCCTCCTAAGTACCGTGTGAAAAGGTCAAGGAGGGTAGTAGAACATGATCAGACAGTAATTCTAGAAGGTCAGAGGAAAAGAAAAAGATAAAAAAAAAATGATGAAGCCTGCTAAGTTTAAAACCTGAAAAGGGCGACTTAGGCAAAAATTAAGGCAAGCTCGCAAAGTTGAAAATCTGAAAGGACAACTTTGGCAACAATTAGAGCCAAGAAAAAAGAAAAAGCTCGCTAGATTGAAAACCTGAAAAGGCGATCTAGGCAAAAGTTAGAGCAAGCTCGCTAGATTGAAAACTTGAAAAGGCGATCTAGGCAAAAGTTAGAGCAAGCTCGATAGATTGAAAACCTGGAAAGGCGATCTAAGCAAAAGTTAGAGCAATAAAAAAAAAACAGAAGAAAATCCCAAGCTGAGAGCAGTTCGAGCTGAAACATCAGAAATCCGAATAATCAAGTTCAATACTCAGCTTAAACCAGGCATAGATTCAGAAGCCACAAGTATATCTTGTCTACGATCGATCTGAAAATTCTTACTTCCCCAAGTGAACCAATGGAGAGAATGGTGAATTCTATGATGAGTCTCAAAAGAAAATTTTATTCTCTTGAGCCTGACTCAAAATCTTTAATAAAATTAATCAAAATTAAAAGTTGGATCTTTATTGCGCTTGTGGTAATCAAATATTTCAAACCTTCATACAAGGGGCATTTTTTCTTTTTCCTCTAGATATGTAATTCCCCCCCTTATACTAGGGGCATTTTTTAATGATGTGTTCAATGCCATGTTTATTATCAAACTAGGGACATTTTGTTCTTGAGCAATGTTAATCCTAAAAAAATAATGAGAACTCCAAACTTAAGGTTACCCTCTTGATAACAGTTATTCAAAAAACTCTTGAGGTTCAAAAGAAATAAACACTCAGGTTTTAAATTCATAAAACTTTTGGATAAATCCTTGAGGTTCAAACAAAAGCATTTCGGATCTCACATTTGACTGCGTCCAGAGATCAACTAATATGGTATTCCCAGATCCAATCATTCCTGGATTCGATCATCTTCCAGATTCAGTATCTTCCAGATTTATTCAATTCACTCTGATCATTCTTTTCCAAATTCATTCTTTCTTTCCCAAAAGTCCTTCATTCCTTTGTCAACTTTGCTCAGTTGCCGCCAAGGGTTAACTTGGATTTTGCTCAGATGCCGCCAAGGGTTAACTTGGATTTTTCTCAGATGCCGCCAAGGGTTTTCTTGGAATTTTGCTCAGATGCCGCCGAGGGTTTTCTCGGAACTATGCTCAGATGCCGCCAAGGGTTTTCTTGGAATTATGCTGAGATACCGCCAAGGGTTTTCTAGGAATTATGCTCAGATGCCGCCGAGGGTTTTCTCGGAACTATGCTCAGATGCCGCCAAGGGTTTTCTTGGAATTATGCTCAGATACCGTCAAAGGTTTTCTTGGAATTATGCTCAGATGCCGCCGAGGGTTTTCTCGGAACTATGCTCAGATGCCGCCAAGGGTTTTCTTGAAATTATGCTCAGATGCCACCGAGGGTTTTCTCGGAATTATGCTCAGATGCCGCCAAGGGTTTTCTTGGAATTATGCTCAGATGCCGCCAAGGGTTTTCTTGGAATTATGCTCAGATGCCGCCAAGGGTTTTCTTGGAATTATGCTCAGATGCCGTCGAGGGTTTTCTCGGAACTATGCTCAGATGCCGCCCAGGGTTTTCTTGGAATTATGCTCAGATGCCGCCGAGGGTTTTCTCGGAACTATGCTCAGATGCCGCCGAGGGTTTTCTCGGAACTATGCTCAGATGCCGCGAAGGGTTTTCTTGGAATTATGCTCAGATGCCGCCGAGGGTTTTCTCGGAACTATGCTCAGATGCCGCCAAGGGTTTTCTTGGAATTATGCTCAGATACCGCCAAGGGTTTTCTTGGAATTATGCTCAGATGCCGCCGAGGGTTTTCTCGGAACTATGCTCAGATGCCGCCAAGGGTTTTCTTGGAATTATGCTCAGATGCCGCCGAGGGTTTTCTCGGAATTATGCTCAGATGCCGCCGAGGGTTTTCTCGGAATTATGCTCAGATGCCGCCAAGGGTTTTCTTGGAATTATGCTCAGATGCCGCCGAGGGTTTTCTCAGAACTATGCTCAGATGCCGCCAAGGGTTTTCTTGGAATTATGCTCAGATGCCGCCGTGGGTTTTCTCGGAATTATGCTCAGATGCCGCCAAGGGTTTTCTTGGAACTATACTCAAATGCCGCCAAGGGTTTTCTTGGAATTATGCTCAGATGCCGCCGAGGGTTTTCTCGGAACTATGCTCAGTTACCGCCGAGGGTTTTCTCGGAATTATGCTCAGATGCCGCCAAGGGTTTTCTTGGAATTATGCTCAGTTTATATTTACTTCATGCTCAGATTTGACTCATTTCCAACTCAAACTCTTTGAAATCTATCTCAGATTTTGAGCCCACACACTTGCATAGTTGTTATATCAGTCAAGGAGAATTTTTTTAAAATTCAAGGATCTGACACTGCCAGTGAGAGCTCGCGCTCAAGGACCTGACATTTTTTTAGTTCGAGGAGAGTTTTATTCTCAATGATCCGAATACCCCGACGAATTGTTAAATCAAGCTGCAAAATGAACTGTCACTAGCTTTGGCATTCGGATATCGCACTAATCTACCAAGATAGATTTGCTATCTAGTTTGCTTCAACCCTCTGCCAAAGAGGGGCATCTGTAGACACCCCATTTTTGCATCCGCCTGATTAATCAAGTCGTCAACCCGATCGCAAAGGTTCCCAATGATGGATGTCTATTCCAATGCTTTATTTTGTTACTAGATATGTTTCAGAAATCCGGATGAGGTATCTCGAACTGACAAAACTTAGAAACCACGCTACGCTAGGAAAATACGACCCCAGAAACATAGAAATCATCATCTTGCAAATCAAAAAGAAGCTTCACGATAAAAATCACTAAAAATGATTAAATTACCAAAATACCCCTAACCTCAAAACAACCCTAGAGCCTACGTTACGCTTAGGAAAACTCTCTCGAACACATAAAATAACAAATCGGAACCAAATAAATCATTTTACCAATTTTAACAGAATTTGACAAAATTACAAAAATGCCCCTCATAAAGTTCACAATAATTTCACATAAAAATTTTCATAAATGATACAAACCAACATTCTCATTGAATTCCTTACGAAAAACTGATTCTAAAACATCCTAGAACGTTAAAAACCGACTTGAAACGTGAAAAGTCCTCTCCGGGGGCAAAACGGTAATTTCACAATTTTCATAATTAAAAAATTCGAAATTAATAAATAAAATATTAAATAATTAAAGTGAAACATTAATGAAATTAATTTAAAAAGTTGAACCTAAAAAATCGATTAATTGGACTCTCAGGCAAAATTGTTGAGGGTTCGTGGGATATTTCTTTAAGGACCCCTCCATTTGGGGGTCCAAAGAATTAAAGATATAATAGAAAGGGGTTCTCCAAAAATTTAAAATCAATCAAGCAAGACTAAAGTCAAGATATTAAAGTCAATCAAATAAAACCAAAGTCAAAATTAAAGTCAATTAAGTAAGACTAGAGTCAAGTATTAAAGTCAATCTCATAAGACTAAAGTCAAAACCCTAAATCAAAACCCTAATCTAAACTAATCGAGTCAATCTCATAAGACTAAGGTCAAAATCCCAAATCAAAACCCTAATCTAATCAAGTCAATCTCATAAGACCAAGGTCAAAACCCTAAATCAAAACCCTAATCAAGTCAATCTCATAAGACTAAAGTCAAAACCCTAAAACCCTAAAGACTAAGTCAAAACCCTAAAAGAAACCCTAATCAAACCCTAATGCTTCTAAAAACTTTATAAATAGGAGCCTCCACACCCTATTTTCGTATAAAGAAAAAACCTTAGAAAAAGTAGGTGAAGAAGCCTCCATAACCTCCCCAAAACCCTAATTTTGGAGCCCCAACTCCTTCCCTAACACCCCTACTTCGATTTTAGCCTAAAAAACACCCGAAAACCTCTCAAAAACATCCCAAAAATCCACAACAAATTCGAAGCACCCAGATCCAAGAAGGAGATACCTTACCTCGGAGATCAGAAATCAGATCCGGAGATAGAACGAAGTAAGGAATACGATACAATGAGTCATTTTCACCAGATCTGAGGGAATAGCACTTTTGCAGATCAAAGGTAAGCTTTTTTTATTATTTTTTAATCTAGGTTTGTCATTAGCGATGTAGATTTATTTGGGATAAGTAGAGACCGGCATTGGCCTGGCGGGGTTGGTGCCTAATACCTTCCAACCCCGTAACATGATCCCCAGATTCAGATTTCTATAGTAGATTAGTTTTTATCCATTTTAGAGTCCATTTGGTTCCTAGACCACAATAACTAGGTGGCGACTCCCAAACCTCAAGGGTCAAAAGCGGATCCGCGCACCCCGCAAATCGAGGGCGCTTTCAGTATGAAATATAATTATAGTCCACCCTCATAAGACATGAGACTCTTCAGTGTTGAGCTGAATTGTAAAAAAACCATGAAATCTCATAATTATAGGCTTTGCACTTTTTCCTTGTAGGTTTTCTTTCCCCCTTTTTATTTTTCCTGATTTTCCTTGGTACTGTGGAAGCATGGCTAGGGCACATCATTAGCATGACATTTCATTTGTACTTGGTTACTGAAATGTAATGAAACCTATTTTGAAGTGTCCAGTAAACATAGATTCCAGAAGTGTCAAGTGGAAAGAGGGTACAAGCATGATTTTGAAGCTGATATGATCTTTAGGGAGATGTCAGTTGCAGGCTTAATGCCTGAAAAGTATACATATAATTTTCAGATTTGGGTTTTGCTAGCAGGGTGATTTGGTGGAGGCGTTTAAGCTTAAGAACATAATGGTTTGTAAGGGCACAGAATCTAACTTGTTCACTTATGGTTTGCTTATTTGGGGTTTAGTTAATAAAGGACTCATGATTGAGGCAAAACAGGTTTTTCAGGAGATGTTGAAAAAGGGGATCACTCCTGATGCTGTAGTTTATGATGTTCTAGTTAGAGGTTATCTCAACCAGAATGATGCAGCTGAGATTTCAATTTTGCATGATGAGATGAGAAAGAGAGGCATTCTTATAAGAAGAAGTCCAGTACATGGATGTGTGTGATTCATGACAGCAAAATACTACAATTTTCCTTGAATCACACTTGAATCTAGTCCTTCGTGTCAAAGGATGTTGAGTTTGTGTTGAATTACTCATAATTACTTAATTTTACAAATTTATTTCATTTGCGAGCAATAATTCTATCATAGTTTCAACCAATCTGACGAGCTGATGTTTGTTCTTGCATGTACATGTCATTGTGGTACAAAACAAAGATGATGCTTATTTCTCTCATTCTACTTCTTACCTTTTGCAGTCCGGCTATCTGATGTATTGTTTCTTTGGTTATTGCAGCCTTTGCAAGTCCAGACAATTGTATTAAATTAAACCATACCAATCTAATGCCCGATGTTGCGTTGGAAGTCAACGTTTATGATGGCAAAGTAATTGGAAATGTTGTTGATCATGTAAACCTTTATTTACATTGTTCTATTTATATGACTTCAAATTTATTTTCTGCAATTATGTTGTATGTTTTGCAGTCTTGCTTAAGATGTCCATTTTATAAATTACATTTGTCTGTATAGATGTAAAGCATCAATTTACATCTTTAAATGTTATTAGATTATTTAAACTTACAATCAATAACATCCTTATATGTTCCTCTACTTTTATATCGTCAATTAGTATTCTCTTGGTTATGTATAACTTCTTTCTTGGATTTATAATGCAAACTAGAAAATTGTTCAATGGCTTAAAAGATTCATTTTATTTTTCTTACTTTTCGATTGTGGATTTTGTATCAATCCCCCTCCAACATTTTCAGAAACAATCCATCCGCTCTTTCTAACATTATACGTTTAAGAATTTTTTTTTTTTTTTTTGCATTATGACGTAGTGTGATATCTGATTTCCATCATTCAATTTACTTTATGTTATTAATTTTGTTTCAATTCCTTGTTCTATTAATTGAGCAGGGAGTTCACGATATTTTCCAAGGCTCTTCGGATCAATTATGGCCCTAGAATGAACCAAGAATAGACAAGATCCTAGCTCTCATTAGTAAGTTTTCTTCTTGCTTGAAATTGGGGTTCTTTCCTGTTACTCCAATCCTCTCAAGCAATATTGAAATTAGTACTTATTTATATGGCTTTTTGTGCCTATGATCTTTAGTTGGCATCATATATATTTCTATCAAACTGAATTCATGGAAAATTCAGTTGGTTCTTTTTTGACTTTAGAGGCTTTTTTCTACTTCCGTGTTTTGTGGTTCTTTCTAGTTCAATTGGACAATCTAATGATGTTTAAATCTCTATGCGTGTATGGGAATTGCATCTTTGGCAGTATTCAATGGATTCTTATAGAAGAGGGTGAGTTCACCAATAAAAGCAACTACTTTTTTCTTTATGCAACCTACATATGTTGTCTATCATCTACTTTTATATAAGACTCTGCTTTAGGTTCAAACACTTGGGTTACTTTAAACTATTGTGGAATGAAGGGCCTTATGGTATCTGGGTGTATTGTTGATGACATTGTCAATGGTCAATAGAACTAGACTTCCATCGCATAGGTTGGTTTCTTATATTCAAGAGTGAAAACTGCTCAAAGACGGGGAACAAAAACACGAGTCTTTTCCATCGCATTACTAATGGTAGGAAGCATGCGAACCATACTTCCAAGATTGTTTTGAATGGGCCTTTCATGGAAGATAATTAGTATTTGAGCAAAATAATGGTTGGTTTTCATGAGAATTACACATTACTCTCAGACCTACTCTTGATGGCATTGTTAATTTGCCATTAGTGGTGTGCTTTAAGGTAAAATAGAGGTCTTGGACTTGATGATTTCCCCATTTAAAGGAGCCTTTGGGGAAGGGTGACAGATTCTCAATGGGTGTATGATAATAATGGGTGTAATGATTTCATAACTAGCCAAGGGTATTAGTGATGTGCTATCAAGTATAATGGATGAGGCCCAGGATTCCTTGATTTCCCCATTCGAAGGGGCCTTTGGGAAGGGGTGACAGATTCTTGATGGCTTTCAAATAAGAAATGAGTGTATTGATTTCATAACTCACCAAGGGGAGCCAATGATTCTATGTAAAAAAAAACATGGAAAAGGCACACGATGTCAATAGTCCTTCCTAGCTTATATGATAGGTAGACTGGATGTTGATGTTAAGTGGAGCAAATGGATTGAGGTTTGCATTCATTTTGATTTTGGAATGGGTCCTTGACTGGTTGCTTCATTAGGTATACGAGCTCACCATTTTCTCAGCACTCCTTGAGTTTGTAATGAAGTTGGTTGGATACCCATTCTTGCTTTGTAATCATTGACATTGTTCCTTGGAAATTTGGATGCATAAAAATCTGTTTGACCTCCACAGTTTAAAGGTTATCCCTTTGGTTTGAGATAATAAGATAATTCATAATTTAAATATACATTTGCTTGTTCTTTCCTGTCCTTTAAAGTAGAGCAGAAAGTTATATTTCTTTGTCTCCCTGATTCCCCTCCCCCCTCTATTTTGTCAATGAGTCTGAGTGGTGTATTTTAAACAGAAGTGCATTAGTTTATCTGTTATTGTCAAATAAATTGAACTTCAGGTTAGCACACATAATTAATTCATGACATTGAAGGAGTATCTACTTATTTGTTTTGTATGTGATACTCTATTTATCTATATAATTTTAACTGTTTTTAATGGTTTATCTAACTGCTCTCAGTGTGGACATTGATGGCTCCTTTGGGGATTCAGATGGCATCAAAGAAATAGGCTCTCGAAAATGGTACATAGCTTCTTTTTCTTTGGCTGCTTAGTTAAAAAAGGAACACAATTCTAGGATTGCTGGCTCTAGTTTCTTTATGCTTTATATGCAAATACAAATTGCAGTTTTTGGGATTTTAGAATCTTTACCTTCATGATTTATGTGGAATGTCTGTCATAGGGTGAGTTCTAAAACATGTATCTAGCTCCAAAGCATGCAGAGATAAAATGCGAAGGGATAGGCTTAATGAAAGGCATGCTCACTCTAGCTTTTTCATTGTCTTTACTCATCTACTCTGTCTCATATATTCTTTGGCATTTTCACAAGGTTTATTGTTTTGGCTTCCATCCTTGAGCCTGGAAGGCCACCCAAAACAGACAAGGCTGCTATACTGACTGATGTTGTTCGCATGGTTACCCAGTTACGGAGTGAAGCCCTGAAGCTAAAGGAATCAAACGAGGATCTCCAGGAGAAGATTAAAGAATTGAAGGTGGGGCCCATGTTTCGCTTAGTTATTCTGTACCCCTCTTCCGTTGTTTCTTTTACTCTGTATTTGTTAAACTAGATAAATATACCATTTTGACTTGCCCGAGTCAATTCGGTAAACAATCATGTGATCATAGATTTTCCCATGACTTGGTTGTGACTTGTCTTCGACCCTATTTTCACCTGACTCGGCCTTAACATGCCATGATTTAGCCTGACCCAGGCATGAATCCGTCCTAACACTGTAATGACTTGGCCTTCATCTTGTTTTGATTCATGTTGACTTTGATTTGGATCGTCCTGTTTGTCCTTGTTCTTTTTATATTAACATTGGACGATCTGGATTGTCACCGAGGTTTAGAAACATGTATTAGATGAGACTAATATATTGGTATGAGTTTGCTGGTTTTTTAAATAAAGATCATGTTTATATGTACGGGTATTAAAAATATCTCGTTCCAATTTTCATGTTTCTCCAAGAAAATTGGATTGCTTGTTATTATTATTTCTTGATGGGTATCATCTCTAAAAATTTTCCGGTGTTAAAAACATACGCTTCCTTTGTGTAGGCCGAGAAAAATGAGCTTCGTGATGAGAAGCAAAGGCTGAAGGCAGATATAGAGAAGCTGGAACAGCAAGTAAAAGCAATAAGCGCCCAACCTAGCTTCCTGCCTCACCCTTCAGCAATCCCAGCAGCTTTAGCTGGCATAAACCAAGTAGTTGGAAACAAGATGATGCCTTTCATTGGTTACCGACATGCAAACCAACCTATGGTTTACATGCCTCCTACCATAGGTTGGTTTCTTATATTCAATGATGTTTGGATTATCAGTTATTCAATTTCATCAATGGTAGGTGAAATTATAATATTCATAGTACAGTTCTAATATTTATAGATCAAATGTGCTTTTATTTCTCATTTTTGTCGATGTATATATTTTTTATAAATATTAATTATCCCTCTATAATATTGCTTAGTTTGATATGCCGGGTTCTTATTCATCACCTTTATCACTCATTTGAAGTTTCATCGTTTTATGCTTGTTCAATTTCTTTTGCGTGATGTGTCATTTCCTTTATATTGGAATGATGACTCAAATTTTATTTTTTCATTATTATTGCTAGAATATTTTCGTAAAGGTTATGAATTCTTAGTGTTGTAGCTTCTATTATAGATTTGTTTATAGTCAAGCAGTGTCAAATCATTTTCTCATAAACCACTTCCAGATTGCTACTCTAGCTTAGGCGAATTGAATTGAATTTTTAGTAGATTTTGGTGGCAGTGGAGGTTATGTGGTGTTGCTTATTGTATATTTATTTTTAATATATGTAGGTTGGATGACATGGGTTAAATGTCATATATATATATATTTAAAAAAAAAAAAAGTAACCTATTGCAGCGGATATTAATATCCGCCGCTATATGGGTTATTTTTCTTTTTTTTTTTTAAATGATCTATTGCAGCGGATAGAAATATCTGTCGCAATAATTGTAATATTTTATTTTTTTTAAATTGACCTATTGCTGTAGACACCCCATTTTTGCATCCGCCTGATTAATCAACTCGTCAACCCGATCGCAATGATTCCCAATGATGGATGTGTATTCCATTGCTTTACTTTGTTACCAGATGTGTTTCAGAAATCCGGATGAGGTATCTCGAATTGACAAAACCTTAGAAACCACGCTACGCTAGGAAAATACGACCCCAGAAACATAGAAATCATCATCTTGTAGACCAAAAAGAAGCTTCACGATAAAAATCACTAAAAATGATTAAATTACCAAAATACCCCTAACCTCAAAACAACCCTAGAGCCTACGTTACGCTTAGAAAAACCCATTCGAACACATAAAATGACAAATCGGAACCAAATAAATCATTTCACCAATTTTAACAGAATTTGACAAAATTACGAAAATGCCCCTCATACAGTTCACAACCATTTCACACAAAAAATTTCATAAATAACAAAAACTAATATTTCCATTGAATTCCTTACGAAAAACCGATTCTAAAACATCCTAGAACGTCAAAAACCGACTTAAAACGTGAAAAGTCCTCTCCGGGGGCAAAACGGTAATTTCACAATTTTCATAATTAAAAAATTCGAAATTAATAAATAAAACATTAAATAATTAAATTTAAACATTAATGAAATAAATTTAAAAATTTGAACCTAAAAAATCGATTAATCGGACTCTCAGGCAAAATTGTTGAGGGTTCGTGGGATATTTTTTTAAGGACCCCTCCATTTGGGGGTCCAAAGAATTAAAGAAATAATGGAGGGGCCTTCTCCAAAAATTTAAAGTAAATCAAGCAAGACTGAAGTCAAGGTATTAAAGTCAATCGAGTGAGACTACAGTCAAAATTAAAGTCAATTAAGCAAGACTGAAGTCAAGATATTGAAAGTCAATCAATTAAGACCAAAGTCAAACATTAAAAGTCAATCAAATAGAGATCTAATTAAATAATAACTCTATCTAATAGAGTTCTAACTTAAAAATAATTCTACCTAAAACAATTTGAATTAAAACACAATTCTACCTAAAACAATTTTAATTAAAACACAATTCTACCTAAAACTAAAACACAACTCTAATTAAAAGATCTCTAATTAAACACTAACTCTATCCAAATCAACCCCTAAAAACATCTATAAATAGAGGTGCTCACACCCTATTTTCGTATCAAATAATAAACCCTAGGAGAAGTAGGTCTAGAAGCTCCCCTAGCCCCCCATAAACCCTAGTTTTGGAGTCCCAACTCCTTAACTAACATCCCTCATTCAATTTTAGTCTAGAAAACACCCAAAAGCCTTCTAAAAACACCCCCAAATCCGCAACGAACTTGAAGAGTTCAGATTCAAAAACAAGGAGATACCTTGCCTCGGAGATCCGAAGTCAAATCCGAAAGCAGAACGAAGCAAGGGAGCACGGTACAAGGAGTTCTTTTTGTCAGATCTGAGGGAACCAAGTCCTTGTCATCGGAAAGGTAAATTTTTATTTTTGTTTATTTTTTTTATCTAGGTTTTAGCAATGTAATTTACTTGGGAAGTTAGTAGAGACCGGCTTTGGCCGGGCGGGGTTGGTGCCTAACACCTTCCAACCCCGTAACTTGATCCCCGAATTCAGATTTTTTATGGTAGATTAGTTCCTTTTATCTATGTTAGAGTCAGTTTGGTTCCTAGACCACAATAACTAAGTGGCGACTCCCAAACCTCAAGGGTCAAAAGCGGATCCGCGCACCCTGCGGATCGAGGGCGCTTTCAGTGGCGACTCCGCTGGGGACATTGAGGATCAGACTTGAAAAGCCCCAAGTATGGGAGTATTACTAAAATTACCTAGAATGTTTTAGTTATTTTGTTCGTTCATTTGTTTATTTGTTAGCTTATTAGCATCTTTGATTTTTTTATTTATTTATTTGATTATTGAGTATGCGTTTGGACTTCGAATGTTTGATATTTTGGGCATATTATTATCTTTGTGGTTCAATTGAGGATTGTTTAAGGTGACCTTAAATAAAGCAAAATTTTGAAAGTGGTTGTTATTAAGAATGGATTAATGATTATTAGAATAGGGAGATCGTCGATTTTTTATTTTTAGGCATACGTTGATCTATTCTTGGGTTTTTTTTTGAAAGGGAGAACGATTTTTGATTTAATTTTATTTGTGGGTGTGTGGTCGATCTTTTGGTCGATAGTTTTTCTTAATTTTAATTTTAATTTTTTATTTTTTATGATCGATTTGTTTTGATGAGGGTGCTGTCCGTTGACAGCAAGAGAGAAACAAATAGTCAAAAAGAAAAAAAAAAAAAAAATTTGAAGTTTCTGCCGACAGCAGCTCCTGTTGGTGTGCCCCAAGTATAAAATATTGTAAGTTTTTAAATTCAACGTTTTAAATGGGGTGTTAATAGAGAAAAATGCTTTTAATTTTTTAAAAAAATCAGTTTTTTGTTGAAGAACACATCGTCTTCTTCATTCGGTTCTACTGTCTCAACAGAGACTCGAAAACCTTGCTCCTCAAAGGTTTTTAACCCGCCTCTTGGCTCATTAATCTCGGCCGATTTAAGGATCAACCGTTTGAGTTTTGCTTTCATCCTGATTATCGATTGATCAACGATGGATCAACGGACTGGTATGGGGCGCTGTTTCCTGAATTACTTCATATCTTCTTCGCTCAAAAATCGTCCCCATGTCTCGACTTTAATGGCTGTCTTGCCCGATCAGCTGTAAGGAAGATACTTCTGATCTCGATTGAACATGAAGATCTCTGTGGAGATTGGTTGAAGTGTGGTTCTTCACCCTATTTCTTTTAAATAAAAGATTAAAATCGCCATTCAAGAAGTTCAGAAAGAGATTTCTTTCATCACAGAACTGAAATGGCGAACAATTCGTCGAAAAATCCCATGTTGCATGCTGATCTCGACGCTGGTATGCTGTTATAGGCTGATCTCGACGATTAGCCTGCTGTTCTAAGCTGATCTCGACGACTAGCCTGCTGTTATAGGCTGATCTCGACGATTTAACCTGCTGATCTCGACGTTAAGCTGACGTTGATCTCGACGTTAAGCTGCTGATCTCGACGTTAAGCTCGACGTTATCCTGCTGTTTTAAAACAGCAAGGCCGATCTCGACATGTGCTGCCAGCGGCATATGAGTTACTGCACTGTACTGTATTGGGTTTTAAATCAATTTTTTTTTAAAAAAAAGAGGAAATTAGTTTGTTTCTAAAAAAGAAAAAATCAAAATAAAAAAAAAGATTGGAGATTTTCTTTTCATAAAAAAAAAGGAGTTCAAAAAAACAACAAAGTCATTTTCTAAATGTTACCAATAGCAACATATATGCAAGTTTTCTTTGTTTTGTTTTTTGAATTTCCTTGATTGGGCTCAATTTGTTTTTTTTTTTTTTTTTTAAAATGAATAAAACCATCCTCTTATTTCATTGATCATTATCATACCCTTAATCCGAAATTCTTAGAAATTTTGAATTATCTTTTGGTCACCCCAAAGCGCCCTTGATTGGACTATAAATTTGCGATGATCGGGTCTAATTGATTGCCACATACCGTATATGTGCATGTTTAAATCGTGAACCGGACCATATTATTGATTCATGATGATTGCCTATTTAATGTGCTATAATGTCATTGGGAATACATGTTTGATGTTGGTCATAATGTTGATCATGATTAAATGTTTATGTGATTGGAATGGTGCTTATATCCATATAATTCATGTTATAATTGGTTTGATTGGGCCATGGGCCCATTTGTTTGGAAAAGGCCCCGGGCACACCCCACCCTGTTTTGCACACACCACATGCACGTTTACTGCTTTACTCACTTACACGTCCCATTTAGCCAACGTGGCACTAGTGCGTGGCCCGGTCTCTTCGGAGATGCGACGTCATTCATGAAACCCACAACTCCAGTCACGTACCTTAGGGTATATCGAACTGGGGCATCAATACCGTCTGATCAGGTGATTCTGAGAGACATATTGATGCACCCATGCTGGGGTGACCTGAGCCTTTGTCCTATTGTAAGCCACACAGTCACATGTCCCGATTGCCAACGTAGTACTAGTACGTGGTCGGTCCCCTCGTGGGATGCCAAACCATTTATGAAAGCTACAACTCTTGACTCGTACCCGTAGGTATAAAAGGTAATCTAAGTATATCAATTGCACTTCTTGGTCAAAACCGGTGCCTAAGCAAGATCTTGCCCCGCTGTACCCTACTGTACGAGGGGGATAGACTACGTCTATTCTAGACAAGAGGTATTTAAGTGGGCCCTTGCTCAGCATTGTGCGCCACCTCTCAACTAGAGATCAAACTGGCTATTTTTGACTTCAGAGAAGTGAATTGAGGTTTTAGATTATCACCTATACGGTATATCAAACCAAGTCACCACGTATCGAAAGGTATATAGGTGTGCTTGGGCAAGGGTGGCCAGATAAAAATGCATTGCACGTAGTAAGCCTAGAGTCTAGAAACCTTCCCCATAGGTCACGACTCGAACTTATCGTGGGTGTTCCCGGGTTGTTTATTGAATGAATGTTTGTTGTTGGATGAATGTATGTGAGTGATGTGAATGGTGAGATCAGAGTGTATGATTGTCCTCAAGGATCAAAAATATTGTTTTTGAAAATCAAAATGGGTGCACCGACCCAATAAAAAATCCATTCTTTTATAATAATGACCCAGTCCATCCCAATCCAATAGTCCTGATGGACCGGGCCATTTAAATCAAAATGGAAATCAAATTTTCAAAGAAGAAAAAGAAAGTATTTTCTAGGAAAAAATGTTTTCCAAAAGAAGTGTTTTCCAGAAAAAGTGTTATTCTCTAGAAAAAATATTTTCTAGAAAATATTTTCCATAAGAACAAGATTTTCCAAGAGAAAATGTTTTCCAAATAAAAACTATTTTTCAAAGAAAAAATGTTTTCCAGAAGAAAAAATTTTCCAAAAGAAAAGAAAATGAAGGAAAAATGATTTACAAAAGATATATATTTGCATGAAAAATTATTGAAATATGTTTGAAGTTGTTATTCAATGAAAACATTATTTGTCAATATTTTTCAAGAGTGCAGTAAAATTAGTTTTCTTCTGAATAATCATTAAATGGATGAACTTTTTAATGGATTGGTGCAAAAAAATTCAATAAAATCTCAGGGTTCATTTAAAATGTTATCAAGGGGGTGACACTGAAATTGGTTAAATTCATCTTCAAAGAGGTTTAAGGGTTATCATTGTATCTAAGCTCAATCGTCCATCGTCTAGGTAGGGTTGTAAATCCGATCAGTTAGAGTAAACGTCAATATCAAGTCAATAGTCAGAAATGACCTCAGAATTTCTCAACATCGCCCAGTTGTTCCTTAAAGATCATAGTGCTTCAATCCTACCGGTTGTAAGTAATATCTCAGTCCTCAGTCCTAATCAAACTCATGTGGGTACTTGCCTTGAATTTTCATAAGTCATTCGGATTAGTTCGAGTCCTTTTTTCTAGAAAGGTCATGTCTTCCTTAGATTGAGTCTACTTTTTCTTATTGAGTCAAGTTAGTTTGTTGAGTCTATAGAGGTGTCTGTCGCCCCTTCTGAATTTGATTGGATAAAGGAAATTTTTGAATACCCCGAGCGCATTAACGAATTAACAAATAATCTAGCTTCAAGGATATATTTCTCTCCTGAGCAAGAAGATAAGAGTCGGACTCAAGAAAGTAAAGGTCATTGACCTCGAAACAAAAAATAATTCCTAAATAGAAACCATCTTATCTCTAGAGGAACACAAGGGGATAATGAATTTTCTCAGAAATTTCAAAAGACTTGTTCGTGGGCATATGAGGGTATGCTAGGTACAAGCTTGGGTGTTGTTCAACATGGAATGGATACTCGTCTATATCAATGGAATCAAAGAAGATGTTATAAAAATGTATCAGTGCTATCCTCACTACATCTTAAGTTTCAAATCATATATTATCAGTCGATATGGGGGTACCTTTTGAATTGATCTCTGATAATGGGTCGTACATCAAAACATAAATCATTACTCTGTGTTCAAAGTTGAAGATCTGGAATCACAAATCATCCTCCTACCGTCCTCAGATCAATGGAACGGTTGAAGCAGTTAGTAAGAGTATCAAGACTATCATCAGGAAAATGAGTTAATAACATCGAGATTGGTTAGAAAAATTATCATTCACGCTGTGGACATATCGAACTCTAATTCGATCCTCTACTGGAGCTACTCCTTACTCCTTAGTGTATGGCATGAAAGCAGTCTTGCCAGTTGAAATGGAAATTTCGTCTCTCAGGGTCTTGTTGAAAAATCATTTGGTAGAAACAGATTGGGTTCGTCAACAGTATGAAGAAATAAACTTGAACGAAGAAAATGAGTTAAAGCCCTATATCACGTGCAAGCTTATCAAAGAAGAGTTGCCCGTGCATTTAATAAAAAGATCAAGGTTCGTCATTTACAAGTCGGGGATTTAGTACTCAAAGAGAACAGGGCACCTATTTTTGATCCCAGGGGAAAGTTCAAACCAAATTGGGGAGGTCCGTTCATCGTCAAAGAAATATTATCAAGAAAAGCTGTCAGACTTCAAGATCATGATGGAATCGAGTTATCAGAACCAACCAACCTTGACCAAATCAAACGGTACTACATTTAAGGAGGCCATCTTTGGCCGAATCAATTTCCTTGCTACCCAGTTCATTATCTCCTTTCTCAGCCCTTTGCAGCCCTTTCAAAAAAAAAAAAAAAATTGTGCCTTTTATTTCTTAGCCTGATCACCTAACCTAGGGGAGGGAAAATTCGAACTACGTTTTGGTCTGATCCCAAAATTCTGGGGTACGTAGGCAACCTGAGAAGTTACTTCAGGCCCGACCACATCAAAATAAAAAAATGTATTTCCCACACAATATAAAAAAAATCAAGAAAAAATTTCAAAAGAAAAGAAATATCATCCAAAGTGGGAAAGAAAATTCAAGAAAAAAAAAATAATTTAAAAGGAAATGCCACACAAGGGGCATTTGGGTTTTTGAGCTTCAAAATTCCTTTCTTTTTATACCCAGTCCTAAGCTTACCCATGAAAGTCCTCCTAAGTACCGTGCGAGAAGTCAAGGAAGATAGCAAAGCATGATTAGACAGCAACTCCAGAAGTTCAGAAGAGAAGAAAAAGATAAAAAATGATGAAGCCTGCTAAGTTGAAAACCCGAAAAGGGCGACTTAGGCAAAAATTAAGGCAAGCTCGCAAGGTTGAAAATCTGAAAGGACAACTTTGGCAACAATCAGAGAAAAGAAAAAAAGAGCTCGCTAGATCGAAAACCTAAAAGGCGATCTAGGCAAAAACTAGAGCAAGCTCGCTAGATTGAAAACCTGAAAAGGCGATCTAGGCAAAAATTAGAGCAATAAAGAAAAACAGAAGAAAATCCTAAGCTGAGAGCAGTCCAAGCTGAAACATCAGAAGTCCGAATAATCAAGTTCAATACTTAGCTTAAACCAGGCATAGACTCAGAAGCCACAAGTATCTTGTCTACAATCGATCTGAAAATGTTTACTCCCCCAAGTGAACCAAGGGAGATGAGGGTGAATTCTATGATGAATTTCGAAAGGAAATAATTTTGTACTCTTGAGCCTGATTCAAAACTATTAATAAAATTAATCAAAATTAAAAGTTGAGTCTTTATTGCGCTTGTGGTAATCAATTATTTCAAACCTTCATACAAGGGGCATTTTCTTTCTCTTTTAATGTAACTTTTCCCCCTTATACTAGGGGCATTTTTTTTTTTTTTTGCATGATGTGTTCAATTATCTTCAATGTCACGTACATTGTCAAACTAGGGGCATTTTGTCTTCGAGCAATGTTAATCCTATAAAGATAATAGGAACCCCAAACTTAAGGTTACCCTCTTGATAACAGTTTTTTCAAAAAACTTTTGAGGTGCAAAAGAAATAAAAACTCATGTTTTAAATTCATAAAACTTTTTGATACATCCTTGAGGTTCAAACAAAAGTATTTTGGATCTCACATAGGAGATATGACATTCTTTCGTTCTCCAGATTCTTTTTCAGATCCAATCATTCTTGGAATCGATCATTTCTCTTCCAGATTCAGTATCTTCCAGATTTATTCAATTCACTCTGATCAATCTTTTCCAAATTCATTCATTCTTTCCCAAAAGTCCTTCGTTCCTTTGCCAATTTTGCACAGTTTTCGCCAAGGGTTAACTTGGATTTTGCTCAGTTGCCGCCAAGGGTTATCTTGGATTTTGCTCAGTCTCCGCCAAAGGTTATCTTGGATTTTGCTCAGTTGCCGCCAAGGGTTAACTTGGATTTTGCTCAGTTTCCGCCAAGGATTATCTTGGATTTTGCTCAGATACCGCCGAGGGTTTTCTCGGAATTATGCTCAGATACCGCCGAGGGTTTTCTCGGAACTATGCTCAGATACCGCCGAGGGTTTTCTCGGAATTATGCTCAGTTTATGCTCATATTATATTCAAATTATGCTCAGTTTATACTCAGACTATGCTCAATTTATGCTTAGGTTTTACTCAATTTCACACAGTACACACACTTGCATTTTTTTAGTCAGGGAGAATTCTCTAAAATTCAAGGATCTGACACTATCAGTGAGAGTTTGCGCTCAAGGACCTGACAATCTTTTAATTCGGGGAGAGCTTTACCCTCAAGGATCCGAACACCCCGACGAATTGCTAAATCAGGCTGCAAAATGAACTGTCACTAGCTTTGGCATTCAGATATCGCACTATCTACCAAAATAGATTTGCTATCTAGTTTGCTTCAACCCTCTGCCAAAGAGGGGCATCTGTAGACACCCCATTTTTGCATCCGCCTGATTAATCAACTCGTCAACCCGATCGCAATGATTCCCAATGATGGATGTGTATTCCATTGCTTTACTTTGTTACCAGATGTGTTTTAGAAATCCGGATGAGGTATCTCGAATTGACAAAACCTTAGAAACCACGCTACGCTAGGAAAATACGACCCCAGAAACATAGAAATCATCATCTTGTAGACCAAAAAGAAGCTTCACGATAAAAATCACTAAAAATGATTAAATTACCAAAATACCCCTAACCTCAAAACAACCCTAGAGCCTACGTTACGCTTAGAAAAACCCATTCGAACACATAAAATGACAAATCGGAACCAAATAAATCATTTCACCAATTTTAACAGAATTTGACAAAATTACGAAAATGCCCCTCATACAGTTCACAACCATTTCACACAAAAAATTTCATAAATAATAAAAACTAATATTTCCATTGAATTCCTTACGAAAAACCGATTCTAAAACATCCTAGAACGTCAAAAACCGACTTAAAACGTGAAAAGTCCTCTCCGGGGGCAAAACGGTAATTTCACAATTTTCATAATTAAAAAATTCGAAATTAATAAATAAAACATTAAATAATTAAATTTAAACATTAATGAAATAAATTTAAAAATTTGAACCTAAAAAATCGATTAATCGGACTCTCAGGCAAAATTGTTGAGGGTTCGTGGGATATTTCTTTAAGGACCCCTCCATTTGGGGGTCCAAAGAATTAAAGAAATAATGGAGGGGCCTTCTCCAAAAATTTAAAGTAAATCAAGCAAGATTGAAGTCAAGGTATTAAAGTCAATCGAGTGAGACTACAGTCAAAATTAAAGTCAATTAAGCAAGACTGAAGTCAAGATATTGAAAGTCAATCAATTAAGACTAAAGTCAAAACATTAAAAGTCAATCAAATAAGACTAAAAGTCATAATAGAGATCTAATTAAATAATAACTCTATCTAATAGAGTTCTAACTTAAAAATAATTCTACCTAAAACAATTTGAATTAAAACACAATTCTACCTAAAACAATTTTAATTAAAACACAATTCTACCTAAAACTAAAACACAACTCTAATTAAAAGATCTCTAATTAAACACTAACTCTATCCAAATCAACCCCTAAAAACATCTATAAATAGAGGTGCTCACACCCTATTTTCGTATCAAATAATAAACCCTAGGAGAAGTAGGTCTAGAAGCTCCCCTAGCCCCCCATAAACCCTAGTTTTGGAGTCCCAACTCCTTAACTAACATCCCTCCTTCAATTTTAGTCTAGAAAACACCCAAAAACCTTCTAAAAACAGCCCCAAATCCGCAACGAACTTGAAGAGTTCAGATTCAAAAACAAGGAGATACCTTGCCTCGGAGATCTGAAGTCAAATCCGGAAGCAGAACGAAGCAAGGGAGCACGGTACAAGGAGTTCTTTTTGTCAGATCTGAGGGAACCAAGTCCTTGTCATCGGAAAGGTAAATTTTTATTTTTGTTTATTTTTTTATCTAGGTTTTAGCAATGTAATTTACTTGGGAAGTTAGTAGAGACCGGCTTTGGCCGGGCGGAGTTGGTGCCTAACACCTTCCAACCCCGTAACTTGATCCCCGAATTCAGATTTTTTATGGTAGATTAGTTCCTTTTATCTATATTAGATTCAGTTTGGTTCCTAGACCACAATAACTAGGTGGCGACTCCCAAACCTCAAGGGTCAAAAGCGGATCCGCGCACCCCGCGGATCGAGGGCGCTTTCAATTGCAACGGATATTAAGATCCGTCGCTATATGGGTTATTTTTTATTTTTTTAAAGTGATCTATTGCAGCGGATAGAAATATCCGCCGTTATAATTGTTATATTTTATTTTTTTTAAATTGACCTATTGCATCGAATATTAATATCCGCCGCTATATGGGTTATATTCTATTCGTGAAAAAATTGATTTATTGCAGCGGATATTAATATCCGCCGCTAAATGTATAACCTGCAACAGCGGAACAAGTTATCCGCTGCTATAGTTAGCGACGGAGGAATCAACGACGGATCTTTGGTTCCGCTGCTCATCGCCGCAATAGCTTTTACCGGCGGAAAAATTACCTTGTAGCGGCGGAAAAATCCGCCGTTGTAGATAAAAAATGTTGTAGTGTAGTTATTAATAAGAAACAAAATTTGTTCGTAACTTAAAAGTAAAATAAACAAAGAAACTATTTGAAAACTCAAGGGAGGGACAAACCATTCTTGGATTGTTGGTATCCTCAATGAAGTTTCCTCTTTGAAACTTCAAGTTTCAGTTGTATTAAAACATCCTCTGAACCTTTTGACTTTTGATAGTTCAGTTTGTGAAAATCATTAGATTGCTATTTAATATTGAAATTAAAAACTATGTTAAGAAATTCAAAATTATTGTAGTTACATTTTATTGATTAGATAATCGTAGTTTCTGTTGAAGCCTCATCTCATGGTAGGTTTTGTGCTTTGAAATTAGCTTTGGAGGTCTCTGAGGCATTGAAAATAAAAATGGATTGAATTTTGAGTCAAATAATTTTACTAACATGAAAACTTTTATATAGTAAAACTTGAATAAATCCTACTATCTTAATGAACAATAATGGTTAAAACTAATTGAATGGAAAGAATCCAGAACTGATGAGTCCTAAGGATTCCCCATAGTTACACCATGGAGTTTAGCACAAGTTTATGTTCTGCAAAGAACTCAAAAAGTGGTAGTAATAAACAAAAACATAGCACTCTAAATAAATAAACAGTTCAAGTTAAATACCTACAAACTATTTAACGTAATCAATGACCTTCCCTTCATTCGTCGATTACAACTTACAAGTGTCATGCATTCCCAGCACTACCAAGCAAGACTAATAATTTAATACACTAACATTCAAAAACAAATTTAAAACTCTCAGACCAAGATCAAATCAACATACGAAAATCATTCAAGTTCACTTCAAAGGCAAGTTTTGAATCTTTTATACAAAAGAAGAAGAAAAAAAACCTCTAATTTTCTATTATAAGAACTATCAAGGTAAAAGTACTTAAAAGATTAAAAACAAAATCGCCATTATTTACAACAAGACCCATACAAAAAATAGAGATTCCTCACAAATTATTGAGAATTATATTCTTTATCAAATTGAAAAACATCTAACCACTCATCCAAAGTGATAGAAGCATTGTATGTACGAGAAAAAAACAATACATCCAACTTACTTATCTACAAAAAAAAATTGAAAAAAGACATCTATCTTTTTAGCAAGATCAACACCAAGATGGCTTGTAGCAAAGCAATCAAGGAAAAGTAATGAATTTGCTTTAGAAGTAACAATTTCATCAACACTCATGGCAACTTGAAGAAGAGAGACATCATAACGCCTGGCCTTAGTTTCTAAAGGTATAGTGAATGGTCAATACCAATAGTATCATGGATTCCAATTTCAAAATGGAAGCTTAAGTTTAGTTCCAACACTATCTATACTGGCAACAATGTATGAATCCAATGCTCAATGAAATAAGGTCAGAAATTTGAATCAATATCCAGACATTGAAAATGGGAAAATTTAAATAATAACTAGATCCCTTTGGAAAGAAATGAATGAATGCCAGAATAAGCATCAGAAGTAGATATCCTACTTGCCCATGCCTTAACCAATGTTCACCTTGGCTAAAATCAACCTAATTGACCATGAATCTTGCAAACTAAATTTTTGGTATTTTTCAACAGATAGGACAAAGTTGAGGTACCATTTGAAATCCTAGTCTCTTGTATGTAATGTGTGAGAATCCCCAATTGGGGACTTGAGTACATGGAACTGTTCTAGAGTTATCATAAAGATTTTTGGTTATGTAAATTTAACATTTATGTGCTTATTAATGTTTAAAGACATTGACCATATCAACGTGCTAAGGTAGAAACAATAATAAAAAGGTATAACATGGAACTTCAAGGCCCAATCTATCAAGTTTCTTATTTATTAATTTATTAATTAATCATTTTCTAAACATACTGTTAAATCCTTCATACTTAAAAGTTTCTTTAAATTCAACATGATGGAAATACTAAAATAACTGTATCTCAGTATCTGTATTCCTATCCTGGATTTTGGGACGAAGGATTGCACTATGCCTGTCTCTATCATCTTAGCTAATGATATTTTTAATACAACCCATTAGTAATTTAAACAATTATCTCACTTGATTAGCTGGGGACTATGTTTTTTAGTTTTGTGTCTAAGCCTATGGACACGACAAAATCCTTCAAACACAAGTACCATTCCATACAATAAACTATTTAGTATTGTAATACTACGAGTTTTTAATTCGTATCTTGAGAAAATCTAATAGTAAGATTTTGAGAAAATTTTAAAAGAAAGACTTAGGGTAAAATACTCAGATTTTGTTATGTTCATTTTCAGTGAAAATTGACTTCGTCATTAGATTCAAAAATGTTGAAATATATATTTTAGCCTGCAAGCAAGCTCAAATTCGAGTTCAGATGAAAAAATTATAAAATCTTCGAATTTCATGTTGAGTGGGATGTAAAAGAAAGAATTTTCGTTAGAGTGAGAAACAAGAAATTCGACCGCACCTTTAGATTCGCAACAAAAATATTCAAAATGGAATACTCATTTATCATTTTTCGAGTCTGAATAGTCAAGTTAACGCCAAAACTAGAAACAATGGAAAAAAAATTTCAAAGATGCCCTCAGTTTTTTGTATTTAAAAGAAAGTTGGCTTGCTTTTATTATTTTCTCTTCTTTTCCAAAGAATCAAACATCAGCCTACTCTCAATCCAAGGGTTTCAACCCATTCTCATCAGGTTCTATCGCAAACAAGTTCGAGTTGATCAATGATGAAGAAGCAAAAGTCGTCGGCATCAACGAGCTCCACATTCTCATCACCTTGGATCTTCATTTTCCCTTCTTTCTTTTAATATCTCATAAAAATCAATGAGTGAGTGTAGACACCTCATTTTTGCATTCGCCTGATTAATCAACTCGTCAACCCGATAGCAACGATTCCCAATGATGGATGTTTATTCCATTGTTTTATTTTGTTACCAGATATGTTTCAGAAATCCGGATGAGGTATCTCGAACTGACAAAACCTTAGAAACCACGTTACGCTAGGAAAATATGACCTCAGAAACATAGAAATCATCATTTTTCAAACAAAAAGAAGCTTCACGATAAAAATCACTAACAATTGACCAAATTATCAAAATACCCCTAATATCAAAACAACCCTAGAGCCTACATTACGCTTAGGAAAATCCTTTCGAACACATAAAACAACAAATCGAAATCAAATAAATCATTTCACCAATTTTCACAGAATTTGACAAAATTACGAAAATGCCCCTCATAAAGTTCACAACCATTTTATACAAAAAATTTTATAAACGACACAAACCAATATTTTCATTGAATTCCTTATGAAAAATCGATTCTAAAACATGTTAGAACATTAAAAATCGACCTAAAACGTGAAAAGTCCTCTCTGGGGGTAAAACGATAATTTCACAATTTTCATAATTAAAAATTTCGAAATTAATAAATAAAATATTAAATAATTAAAGTGAAACATTAATGAAATTAATTTAAAATTTTGAATTAAAAAAATCGATCAATCAGGCTCTCATGCAAAATTGTTGAGGGTTTGCAAGATATTTCTTTAAGGACTCCTCCATTTGGGGGTCCGAAAAATTAAAGATATAATAGAGGGGGGTTCTCCAAAAAATTAAAGTCAACTAAGCAAGACTAAAGTCAAGGTATTAAAGTCAATCAAGTAAGACTAAAGTCAAAAATTAAAGTCAACCATGCAAGACTAAAGTCAAAATCTTAAAGTCAATCAAGCAAGACTAAAGTCAAGGTATTAAAATCAATCAAATAAGACCAAAAGTCAAAATCCTAATAGAGTTCTAACTAAAATATAACTCTACCTAATAGAATTCTAATTAAAATACAATTCTACCTAAAACAATTTTAACTAAAACACAACTTTAACTAAAAGAACTCTAATCAAACACTAATTCTATCTAAATTAACTCTTAAAAAATCTATAAATAGAGGTCCCCACACCCTATTTTCGTATCAAATCATAAACCCTAAGAGAAGTAGGTCAAAAAGCCCCCATAACCTCCCATAAACCCTAGTTTTGGAGTCCCAACTCCTTACCTAACATCTCTTCTTCGATTTTAGCCTAAAAAAAATCTAAAAACCCTTCAAAAACACCCCAAACCCATAACAAACTCGAAGAATTCAGATAAAAAAAGAGATACCTTGCCTCGGAGATTAGAAATCATATCCGGAGACAAAACGAAGCAAGGAGTACGGTACAAGGAACAGTTTTTATCAGATCTGAGGGAACAAGGTCTTTGCTATCGGAAATGTATAATTTCTTACTTTTTTTTATTATCTAGGTTTTTTTAACAATGTAATTTATTTGGAAATTAGTAGAGAGATGTTTATCGGGTGGGGTTGGTGCCTAACACCTTCCAACCCCGTTACGTGATCCCCGAACCCTTTTTTCTTTCGTAGATTAGTAGTATTTGCCTTTTCTTAGAGTCAGTTTGGTTCCTAGACTATAATAACTAGGTGACGACTCCCAAACCTCAAGGGTCAAAAGTGGATCTGCGCACCCCACGGATCTAGGGCACTTTCAATGAGTTTAGATACCACCAACTTGGAGCTTCATCTTGTTAGTAGAAGACTCGCTGTCTATTGCAGAAGGAAAAGAGAGTGCCACCGTTGAAAGCTTTGCAAACCCTAATTCATTTTGTACTCAAGTCAGTCCAACATCGACTCTCATGCCATCCAATCTTGATTTTTGTATTACCTTTCCACATTCGACAACTACACACTTCGAGAGGGGACTTTCACTTCCTAGTGGTAACTGTAGATATCGAAACATGCATTTAGGAATTTTTATCGAGCATGTTTTGTATTTATAAATCATAGAAATCCTTTATTTGATTTTCAATTCATGTTTGAATTAGATATTTGATGCGTTTTTATCAAGTTTTAACATTAAATTCATGGGTGAGTTGATGGATTCGAAGAACGGAGGAGAAACCCAAAAAATTTGTCGACCAAAAATTTCGAGTAAGTTGGAACTTGTTGACGGTGCAGTCGTCAGAAGCTAAGAGCGTTGCCATCAACCACTATCAATATTGACGGCTCCGCCGTCAGACTTAAAAACTTGGCCAAATTAATAATTTTTACTTTAAGTTCTTTAATTAAATTAAGGTTTTATCCCTCATTTCGAAAAAATGAGAATGGTTTCAAGTAGAAGTGCACATTGGATTGGGTAAATCCGAGAACCGAACCAATCTGAAGTCTTTTGGATTGGATTGGTTCTGATTGAGCATGGTTTGGTTCGAGTGTGGATTGTAAAAAAAATCTGATTATTTTGGTTCGATTTCAGATTAGGGTTTAATAGAACTGAACTAATCCAAGAACCAAACTAATCCGAAGTATCTATTACAACATATATATAAATAAAACCCTTTCTTAGTTTCGTTCTTCTATTCTCTATTCTTCTCTTTTTCAAGTTTGAAGAAATCCTAACCGTCGTTCGTCTCCCGCACCTCGCCACCTTGCCACCTCGTTGAAAAATGAAGAGATAACCCATATCTCTCTCTCTCTCTTAACTGTGTTAGTATGTTATGAAGAGGTAACTCATCAAAGTCTTCAACTTCATTTCCTCTATTTTTTTCTAACAAAAACTCATTAAAAGAATGTACACAAATCTCTCTCTCAACTCTCAAATGGATATACCTATTTATGGAAAAACTTTCTTAAAGAGTTTGATTCCTTATTTTTTTTACGAGAACATTTATGTCATGTTTGTTAGATGAAATATATTATACGAACCTAGACCTTGATTTTGTTAATCTACCATTTATGAATTAGTTTCCTCACTAATCCATTTAAAATACCAAATTTAAAATTGTAATTGTTTTTAGTCTCATTGAGCTTCCTCTAATTTTCAATTTATAAAGATTTCAGTCAAAATTTCATCATAAAATTATTTTCATTTTAAAAATAGGCATTATTTATGATCTAATCCAAAGGGTTTATCTTTTGAAGAGAAAATACTAGTTTTTAATTTTAAAAGTGTGAGAACCGAGAACCGATCCGAACCAATCCGAACCAAGGTTGGTTTGGATTGGTTTGGTTTTATAGGGTAATTGAATTGGTTCGATTCCAAATTTGTAAAACCGATCATATTTAGCTCGGTTCCAATTTTGTCAAAATCTAAACTAATCCGATCCATGTGCACCCCTAGTTTCAAGATCCAAATCTCAAATGATCAAAATTCAAATTTTGGTTTTAAGACCAATAAGTAAATTTAGACGTTTTCGTCACATTTTCAAAAGTGAATATCTTTTGTGCTACTTTGAATTAGGTAATAAAAATTACATGATATTGAATCTCGTTTTAAGGCTTTCATTTTCAAAAATCCATTTTCAATTTCAAGAACTTGGAAAAATCGAGTTTCTGACACTTAGCCAAATTTTCACCTACTTTTCTAGTTTTGGTAGTTTAACTTCGTACACTTATTGGAATCCCATTTAAACTCAAATTTAGTAGTTTTTCGATTGAATGATTAAAATGAATTTGAAAGCTTGAAAAGGAAAAAATTGGACTTGAAAACTTGAAAAGCAAAAACATTGAAAAATAAGAAAATGGATGTGTGGTGCCCCGTCAAACGCTAACACAAATCCCCTTGTCAGATCTTGAGGTATTAGGTGGCACCTCGAAATTTCGGCATGATCTCCTCTGTTTATGTTAGTATTTCAAGGCGTTCAACCTGTACCTGATAAACGACATACAATCCTGTATATAAACAAACAAAATATAATACTAACGGAAGCCTATATACATCTAATAACTTACGAAAGATTAGAGTGTGGAAGAATAACTAGAATATAGGATTATATAAATATTCCTCACTTTAACAAAAGTCCTAATGCTCAGAACAATATCGGTAATACTTTTGAACAATTCGACACCACTAGGAGATATAGCCCTAGTACTCACCAGGTAACGGGCTCTGATCGTCTATCTGACCCACCAAATGGTCCCCACTCGTTGGTTCTATGCCCGCCTCGCTAACTGCAGGCTCTGAAGTTAAAAAAAAGGAAGGAACGGGCGAGTAACAATGGTTACACAGTAAGAAAATAAACAATTATGCTAATAACCCCTCCTAACATGAACAAATAAACATATTGAATCATTTTAAAATATACAAAATTTTACAGAAGTGACTACGATTAACTAGTACATATAGGTAGGGATGAGTAACTAAACATTTTAAAACTGACATTACATCAATCAACAGTACTCACTATATCATTTTCTTTATATACCAATCTAATTGACCAAATAGAAACATTAAACATGCATTTCATTTTATATATTAAAGTAAGGCAACAAATACATAATATATATGGTGGAGTATTGGAATTAGAGTGTTGGGATTCACGACTACATCACTCCCAGTCGGGATATGATGTTTTATAATAAAGTAGTAATTTCTGATTTTGTGGTTGGCCGTTGTTTAGCATACTTGTGGGACCATTTATCCGGCTCAGACTAACCGTTTGACGTGACCGTAAATAATGGGTTTCTTTTCGATATGTCAGAACGTTCGACTACTATAGATTGTTAGTGATCACTAACTAATCATCTTCGTCTATGCCTATCAGGCTGCATGTGATTCTTAAATATATAAATCATTTGTATACGATCACATTTATATTACAAGTGCACTGGTAAAGATAGAGAGGAATAAACCCGGATTCCAGTTGTGACTCCACTCTCATACGCGACCCATACCACGTAGGAGCTTGGTGGTCCCTATCGTACATCCTAGGATAGTACACCACTTCGGATGATATGATGCACTATCCCTTCAAGCATTCACAGACTCTTTCACAGCTCACAAAATAGTTACATATATATATATATATATATATATATTATTTTCATTTGAAAATAAAAGAGAAATTAACAATACAAGGTTGAAAATGGATATCTAGTTTCATACCATACAACTGTGACCAGCCGGCCTAAAATAAATAACGGAATGGAAAATAAAATAGCGCTTCACGCTAACAAAAAGTAAATAAACATGCAACCAGTAACATTATTCCTAGATATCCGTTCACCAACCTACACATAACACAACAATGTAAAATGCAGACATCACCCCTCAGGTGTGACTCTGACATTTTACCATTTCATACCCTTTTTTTCTTTTTTCAATTTTTACAATTTTCAATCTCTCAAATAAAATATTCATTTTTTGATATTCATCAACTCAATATGAGTTCATTGAATATTAAATCATATTTTTCAGTTGTGGAATTCATTTTATCAATAATATTGAAAAAGTACAAACTTTATATCAAAACGGGGTCCGAGCAGTGCATAGGACCCAACCGACGAAAATAACCTAGTGAGATATCCTACCCACGTATATTTTATTATAAAATACAATTAAACATATTAAACATGCAAGTTCTAACGTGAATTTGAAATAACCAATTGAATTCTATATTTTTGGAAACTCACCACAAATTTTTAATAAAATCCTAAATGCAATTTTCACAATCTACGATTACTAATAGAAATTGAGAGTTCCTTACAATCTCTAGGCCATGAAATTGAAGTATGTGCATGAAAATCGAGGTGATCAGTACGAAAATTGAGGTAGCTCAAACTTCAAGATGGCTGATTTTTTAGTTTAACTTGGTGATTTTGAAGATCTCGATATCATCGTCCTTCTCCCTTCTACCGTGGAGGACGATTTGACCTCGAAACGGATGAAATTCGATGTCGAAGTTACGAAATCCCCGTATATATATACAACTATTTTTTGACGATACGGGATGAAAAAGAAAAGAAAACAGAAGGAATTTAGGTGGGTGTTGTAGATGTCGAGGCTGCGGACGTTTCTCCTTTCTGCGTCGAAAGTCAACGGTGAACCGTTTGTGAGAGATCAGAGGTTGAAATTTGAAGAAAAAATGAATTTTTTTTTAATAAAAAATTTAGTTGATTTTAGTTCGTTTAAAACGAAGGTGAAAGTGAAAAAAAATTTATATATATATATTTTAGGATGAAGTCAATATTTTGCCTATTGTTTTGATCGACGATAACTTAACCGTCTGAACTATAAAAGTGACGAATGAATACTCTATTTCGCTTAATTTTTCATTCTGGATCTAATGGTGTAGTTAATTTCTACCAATTCTATCTCTAACAAAAGTTTACATTTTTAGCTTGAGGTGACCCCTAAATTGACGTTATTTTCGTTTTTGATGATAATTCGACTTTTTGTGCTAAAAAAATGATAAATAAATATTCCATGTTCAATAATTTTTCATTACGAATCCAATGGTATAATCGAATATTAATCATTCTTGCTCTAACAAAAAGTCATTATTTTAGTCTAGTCTGATTCGGTAATCGAGGATTGTACAACTTCTATATTCAAACTTGCATTTGAGCGTGTTTACAAGCTAAAGTATATTTTTCGATCATTTTAAATCCAATGGTGAGATCAGATTCCATTAAAGATTATCAGAAACATCCTAAGATTTTACCCCTAAGTCTCACTTTCAAGATTTTCTCAAAATTTCACTACTTATTTTTCCTCGATATACGAATTGAAAACTCGGGATTTTACATTCTCTCCCCCTTAATAAAAATTTTGTCCTCGAAATTGAAATCATATCTTATCAAATTTTGTCATCACCACACAATATGTATAATTATCTTCTATTCTTAATCTCAAGACAATCTCATTTATAATTCATAACTTTATGTCACTTGTATTGCGTCACCCCAACACATTCATTAATTAATTACTCCAATTTAAACTTATACTCCAATTAATTCATTATTTGTATAATCCTAAGATAACAATCAATTCACATTATATCACTTCCCCACCAATATCTATCAACAACAATCATTTTATATCTTCTTTATTCTTTATCTTTACTTCTCTTACCAATTACACCGTCTATTATGTTTTACTCATAATTGACATGAATATTAATCCTCAATGCATAGACTTACAACAAACACACCACTATCTTTATATTCAACTCAATATTATATTTTCTCCTTATTGTAATATTTTCTCAAAATCTCTATCATAACCTTTATAATTTAAATTCTTACTCGAAGGGATAAATTTTACATTTATTTTCTCACAATTCCATTAAGTCATCATTAATGTAACATTGTCACAAGATTATTCTTTCTCACATTTTACATCGACCCACCTCCAAACTTATACTCTTCTAAATCTCTTTTCTTTTACATGCCGCATGCTCTTTCAAAATTGTATGATTCATTTTTTAAATATCACCAGTTCCTCAACTCAACCATATATAATATTAGTTATTACCCATACCTTCACTTGCTATATAGTCACATTACTAGTCTTATAAATTACACTCACCTTCTCACACTTTACAACCATCCTTACACCTAAAACATACCTATCAATTATCAAAACACAGTCTAGTTGGTTCACGGTTAGCTTTTTTTTATTATTTTTTTTATAAGCTTGCACATTTTCATTCTAGTTTTGAATTAGTTTCATTCCTTCACCCCCTTACTATTAGTTGAGTAGTTTCTACTCCGCCCACTTCTAGAAGCTTCGCAGTTCCAAATTATAATAAATATCAAATAGCTAGAAAAAGGGTGAGGTTAAAGATGAGGATGGGATGAAAGCATAAAAAGTGGAAAGCTGTAGGAAAAAGGTTGGTTGTTTAGTCCGTTTCAAATATTATACTAGAATAATGAATAGTGGGAAGAACAGCTCTAGCAAGTATGCAAACTTTCAGTAGAATTATATAATCTAGAAGAACCAGTATTGAATAGAACTCCAATTTCTAACATTATAATTAGAAATCATACTTTCCAAAACTTCGTCGGAGATAGGTACTTTCTCCTGGGTCATAACCCTTGCTCTCACTTATGATAGATGACATTTTCTCTTGATATATCCCACTTGATCACACGCGTAACATGTCAACAATCTTGTCTTCGTAAGTCTCTATGGAGTAGGCAGTTGGTAGACTGGGGCTATAGGCTCTGAACCTACCTTATTGATTTCTTTGGCCCTGTTGTCATCATTGGAGCTCCAATTGCTCTCTAACTAGTGATGAAAAACTCTACAACTCAGTAGTGGAGGAGTTCTATATTATGGATACACTGATCCAGAGGAGATTGGCTTCGAATACATCGACCTCTTGCCCGTATCTGATCTGGGAGGAAAAGAAGTCTAAGGTCGACTAATTTTCCCCCTCGAGGTTTGTAACTCCATCTCCTCTCGTTCTACCTTCTAAGCTCGATTTATTATATATCTATAATTGGTAGTCTCAATTATCGACCTCCTGGCCCTTATGTAAGGTTATAGTCCTCTAAAGAATCTACAGGCCTTCTGCAGATCTATCAAGATAAGCTTGAGCACATATTGTGATAATCTAGTGAACATCATATCATAATTTGTAATCGATAGATTACATTGCACTAATCTCAAAAACTCTTTGTGCTTGATTTCTCGAACAGTCTCGGATATAATCTACTAAGAAATATCTTCTCGAAGTCTATCCACTCAAACGACCCATCTCCCAATACATTCCTCTTAAAATATTACTAATGACTAGCATCCCCGCCCAACTGGAATGTAGTCACCATCACCTACTAATCTCTCGGGCACTACATGGCACTCAAAATCTCTTAAGTCTTCAAAATCGACTCATTGACCTCAATCGAATTGAAAAAATCTCATCATTGAAAATTCTACAATCACATCCCTAAATTTACTTGTCCTTTGGGCCGGGGAATTCTCTCATTCTTCAAAGGTACGACTTGTGAAAGTAGTCCCCTGAAGTGGAATAGTATTTGTCTTTTGCGAAGAAGTCCAACGCTTCCTCATTTCTTAGATTTAATGGTGCACCTTGAAATTATGGTAAATCTCATACCATTTCTTGCTTTCGATCGCTAGTCTTGTCTATTCGAGGTGGCACGAGTACGTTATCAAGTTTATTGAAATCTGGTGACCTTATTGTTCCCTGAATTGGCTTGTCTAACATCTTTCTGAGCCACACATCCTTAATTAGTTGACGTCGACCCGAACATTACTCTCATTTATGTCTTGATTTGCCATAGTCATAACATACCACAACTCCTTCTTCTGATTGATTTAGTAGTATATATTGTTGTTTCTTATAAAATTATTCCATCCATTGAGTTGGTATGCCTATAATCTCACTACTCACGTATAGTTATTTTTCATATGAATTTGCTAGTTTTGTAATTGTTTATCTCTTATTAGATACTAATTGTCTTTTTTCCATTTGACTTCGAGGTGGTGGTGGTTGTATTATTCATATTTCTTCTCTAAACTTGTCATGAGACTCAGCCACCTATCTGATGAATAACATTAGTTGTGATATCGGGTCAGATGTTTGATCTAGAACATATCTTATCTCTGTTGCGTTTTGGCCTCTACCTCGTCAGCTCCTCTCACTTGTGTTTATCTATAACAAAGCACTTATGAGAATAAGGTCAAAATCGCTTTTACGTACCTATGAATTGCTACCATAACTTGGAACTTAGTAATGGACTTCATTTCCATTACTAACAGAACAGAATCCTATCCTAGGCTTACTAAACTTTATAGACTTTTAGACACGGAAGAACTCGTAATTCCAATACGAAATTACTAATGAGCTTAGATACCGAATTCCTAGTGACACTTTATAATTATCGCTTTAATATCTGTGGTATCAGCTAATTCTCTAAAACATAACAGATCTGTATCCCATATGGATCTAATGCTATGTTCTGATACCATCTGTGGCGTCCCGCCAAATGCTAAAACAAATCCCCATGTCAGATCTCGAGGTATTAGGTGATACCTCGAAATTTTGGCTCATGGTCTCTTTTGTTTATGTTAGCGTTCAATCTGCACCTGATAAACGACATACAATCCTACATATAAACAAACAAAATATAATACTAACGAAAGCCAATATATATCTAATAACATACGAAAGATCAGAGTGCGGAAGAATAACCAGAATATAGGATTATATAAATATTACTCACTCTAACAAAAGTCCTAACGCTCAGAACAAAATCTATAATATTTTTGGACAATTCGACATCACTAGGAGATATAGCCTCAGTACTCACCAAGTAACGGACTCTGGTCGTCTATCTGACTCATAAGATGGTCCCCACTAGTTGGTTCTACGCCCGACTCACCAATTGTAGGCTTTGAAGCTAAAAAATAGGAAGGAACGGGTGAGTAACAATGGTTACCCAATAAGGAAACAAACAATTTCTGTTAATAACCCCTCCTAACATGAATAAACATACTGAATCATTTTAAAATATATAAAATTTTACAGAAGAGATTACGATTAGCTGGTACATATAGCCAGTGATGAGCAACTAGACATTTTAAAACTGACATTACATCAATCAACAGTACTCACTATATCATTTTCTTTATATACCAATATAATTGACCAAATAGAAACATTAAACATGCATTTCATTTTATATATCAAAGTAAAGTAACAGAAACATAATACACTATGGTGGAGCATTGGAATTAGAGTGTTGGGATTCATTACTAGATCGTTCCCAGTTGGGAGATGATGTTTCAAAATAAAGTAGTAGTTCATGATTTTGTAGCTGACCGCTGTTTACCACACTTGTGGGACCATTTATCCAGCTCAACTGGCCGTTTGACGTGATCGTAAGCAATTGGTCTTTTTTCGATGTGTCAAAACGTTCGACTACTATAGATTGTTAGTGATCATTGACTAATCATCTTCGTCTATGCCTATCAGACTGCATGTGATTCCCAAATATACAAACCATTCGTATACGACCACCTTTACATTATAAGTTCACTGGTAAAGATAGAGAGTAATAAACCTAGATTCCAGTTGTGACTCCTCTCATACACGTCCCATACCACGTATGAGCTTGGTGGTCCCTACCGTACATCCCAAGATAGTACGTCACTCCGGATGATATGACGCACTCTCCTTTCAGGCATTTACAGACTCTTTAACAACTCACAAAATAATTATATATATATATATATATATATATATATATATATATATATATATATATACATATTATTTTCATTTGAAATAAAAGAGAAATTAACAATACAAGGTTGAGAATGGATATCCAATTTCATACTATGCAACTGTGACCAGTCGGCTTAAAATAAATAACGGAACAGAAAATAAAATAACAGCTCGCGCTAACAGAAAGTAAATAAATATGCAACCACTAACATTATCCTTAGATATCAGTTCACCAATCTATACACAACATAACAATGTAAAATGCAGACATCACCCCTCGGGTGTGACTTTGACATTTTACCGTTTCATACCCTTTTTTCCTTTTTTCGATTTTTACAATTTTCAATCTCTTAAATAAAATATTAATTATCTGATATTCATCAATTCAATATGAACTCATTGAGTATTAAATCATATTATTTTCTAGCTATGGAATTCATTTTATCAATAATATTGAAAAAGTACAAACTTTATATCAAAACAGGGTCCGAGCAGTGCACAAGACCCAACCGACGGAAATAACCTGGTGAGATATCCTACTCACGTATAATTTGTTATAAAATATAGTTAAACATATCAAACATGCAAGTTCTAGCTTGAATTTGAAATAACCAATTGAATTCTATATTTTTGGAAACTCATCACAAATTTTTAATAAAATCCTAAATGCAATTTTCACAATCTACGATTACTAATAAAAATTGAAAGTTCCTTACAATCTCTAGGCAACGAAATTGAAGCACGTGCACAAAAATCGAGGTAGCTCAAACTTTAAGGTGGTTGATTTTTGAGTTTGACTCAGTGATTTCGAAGATCTCGATATTGTCGTCATTTCTCCTTTCTGCGGTAGAGGACGATTTGCTCCCGAAACGGATGAAATCCGAGGTCGAAGTTATGAAACCCATGTATATATATATATATATGACTATTTTTTGACGATATGGGGTGAAAAAGAAAAGAAAATAGAAGGAATTTGGGTGGGTTTTGTAGATGTCGAGGCTGCGGACGTTTCTCCCTTTTGCGTCAGAAATCAACGGCGAACCGTTTGTGAGAGATCTGAAGTTGAAATTCGAAGAAAAAATGAATTTTTTTTTTAAGTTGGCTGATTTTGGTTTGTTTAAAATGAAGGTGAAAGTGAAAAAAAATTAAAAAAATTTATTTATATATATCTTGGGACGAAATCAATATTTTTCCTATTATTTCGATCGACGATAACTTAATCGTCCTGACTATAAAAGTGACGAATGAATACTTTATTTCGCCTAATTTTTCGTTCTGGATCTAATGGTGTAGTCATTTTCTACAAATTTTATCTCTAATAAAATTTTACATTTTTAGCCTGAGGTGACCCCCTGAAATTGACGTCATTTTCGTTTTTGATGATAATTCGACTTTTTGTGCTCCAAAACTGACAAATAAATATTTCATGTTCAATAATTTTTCGTTACGAATCCAATGGTATAATCGAATCTTAATAATTCTTACTCTAATAAAAAGTTACTATTTTAGCCTGGTCTGACTCGGTAATTGAGGATTTTGCAACTTCTATATTTAGACTCGTATTTGAGCGTGCTTACAGGCTAAATTATGTTTTTTGATCATTTTAAATCCAATGGTGAGGTCAGATTCCATTAAAAATGATCAGAAATATCCTAAGATTTTACCCCCAAGTCTCACTTTCAAGATTTTCTCAAAATTATACGATTTATTTTTTCTCGAGATACGAATTAAAAACTCAGATTTTACAAAATGAAATGGTAAAATGCCAAAATCACATCCAAGGGATGGTGTCTGTATTTTACATTGATACTATGTGTAGGTTAGTGAACGGATATCTAGTGATAATAACCATGGTTACATGTTTATTTAATTTTTATTAGTGCAAGGTGTTGAGTTATGTTTCCGTTCAGTTATTTATTTTAGGCTAGTGGGCCACTGTTGCATGGTAGGAACTAAATATCCATTCTCGACCTTGTAATGTAAATTTATCTTTTATTTTTAAAGATAAAAAATATATATTTATGTATCTATTTTTTGAGTTGTTAAAAAGCTTGTGAATGCTTAAAGGGATAGTACGTCATATCATTCGAAATGATGTACTATCATAGGATATATGGTAGGGATAACCAAGATCATACGTGATATGGGACGTGTAGGAGAGTGGAGTCACCACTAGAATCTGGGTCCATTCTTCTCTATCTTTACTAGTAAACATGCATTGTAAAGGTAGTTGTATATGAATGGAGTTATATATTTTGAGAATCAAATGCACGCCTGATAAGCATAGAATAAGATGATTAGTCAGTGATTACTAACAATCTAGAGTAGTCGAACGTTCTGACACATAAAAAAGAGACCCATTGTTTATAGTCACGTCAAACGACCCGCCTAAGCCAGATAAATGGTCATCCAGCGTGGTAAACGTAACGACCAGCCATAAAATCATGACCTAAAAACCAGTAAAGTGTTATAACATCATGTCCCGATTAGGAACGATCCAGTCATGAATCACATATCTCTAATTTCACTACTCCACCATTGTCTAATATGCATATGTTGTTCTAATTTGAATTATAAACTGAAAATCCTGTTTACTATTTCAATCTTGTCAATTATATTTGTATAAGAATGAAAATGTATAGTGAGTATTGATGACTGATGTTATATGAGTTTTAAAATATTTAGTTTCTCATCCCTGACTATATATACCAATTAATCATAGTTTAATTTGTAAAACTTTTCATATATTGAAATGATTTAATATGGTTACTCAATTACGTTAGGTGACATTATTAATAGGAATTATTTGTGGACGTATTAGGTAACCATTGTTACTCACCCTTTCCTTCCATTTTTTTTAATTGTAGAGTCTACACCTAGTGAGGCTAGTGTAGAACCATCAATCGAGGGGCATCTAATTAGTCAGATCGACAATCATAGTCCTTTACCCGATGAGTATTGGGACTATTTCTATTAGGAGTCATTTTTTCCAAGAGGTGTATATAGTTTTTGGGCTGAGTGATAGGTCTATGTTAGGGAGAGGATAAATTTTTGTAATACTATATATTATTACCTTTTGCGCAACTCTGATATAACTTTATGCTTTTCACAATTTTCCATTTTTTGTACCTTGTATACTTTTGTCACATTGAATATATAGGATTTGTTGGATATTGGTTTGTCAAGTATTTAAGTTCCTTGGAATGCTAACATAAATAGAGGAAGCTATGCCAAAATTTTGAGGTACCACCTAGTACTTGATATTTGACTTTGGGATTCGTGTTAGGATTTGGCGAGATGTCACTGATGGTGTTAAAGCTTATTAGTAGTTCCATATTGAAATTACGAGCTCTTCTGTGTCTAGAGTCCATAGAGCTTAGTATGACAAAGATAGGATCCTAGGTTCGTTCAGTTAGTAATGAAATTGGTGTTCATTACTAAATTCCTAATTGAAATAGTAATTGATACTTTCGTAAGAATGACTTTAGCTTTATGATGATAAATGCCTTGTTACTGATTAGTAGAAACAAGATGAATGGACGAAGCAGAAGCTGAAGGAAATGCTAGAGCATGGTAGAGGTGGGATAGACGTCGGATCAAACCCCCAATCCGATAGCATAGCTAATGTTGTTTATAGGACAGATGGCTGAGTTTTAGAATAAGTTTAGAGAGGAGATGTTCGAGTCACAAGCTAGACTAGTCGAGGAGGTGCCTGAGTTGAAGGAGCACTAGGCTTCTTCGCAAGGAACTGGCCTTATTCTACCCTAGGAGCCACCACACGAGCCACGGCCATAGGTTGTACTGTTGAGGGCCGTAAGATTTTCCCCACCCCAAGCACAGATAGATCCGGGGATGTTGTTACAAAACTTCCAACGACTACGTCCACTAAGGTTTAGAGGTTCTTCCAACCCAACTGAGGTCGAGGAATGGGTTTTGAGGACCTAAGAGATTTTAAGTACCATGCAGTGCCCGAAAGACCAGTAGGTAACGGTGGCATCATTTTAGTTTGACAAGGATACCAACCATTAGTGGTGTTCTGAGCAGAATATTTTGAGGGATGGACCTTTTGAGTAAGTCAACTTTGAAAGGATGTTGCTGGATAGGTTTATATTTGCCTGAGAAATTAAACATCAAGAATTTTCTAGGTTGGTGCAAGGCAATCTATCCATTACGAATTACGAGCTGAAGTTTACTAGATTGTCACGATAATTGCCCAAGCTCATTTTGACCAATCTGCAAAAAGCCCACAAATTTTTTAGAGGACTGCTACCCTACCTGATGTCAATGATTGAGACCACTAGCTATAGAGACACGGTGAGTCGAGCTTAGAGGGTTGAGCGAGAGGAGATGGAGCTATATACTTCGAAGTAGTAGACTAGTCAACCCTAGACTTCTTTTCTTCCTAGAGTTGATCCAGTCAAAAGGTCGATGTTTTCGAGACTGAGTACCTTTAGACTCACATATCCACAGTACTGAGCTCCTACGCCATTGAGTTATGGACCAGTTGGGGCTTTAGCTAGGCCAGTAGAGCCAAGGAGATCAATTAAGAAGATTCTGAGACCACAAACTCCAACTTACCGACCACCTTCCCCATAAAGACCTATACAAGCAGGGCCATTGACATGCTTCACATGTGTCAGGCAGGACATATAAGAAGGAACTGCCCTCTATCACAACCATAGGCAGGAGGTGATTCCCAAACCCCAAGACAGGGTTTATCATTTGACTCAGGTGGAGATACTAGTTTCAGACGAGGTGTTACAAGATACAATCTTAATTTCTAATGTTAAGATTCAAGTTTTGATTGATACCGATTCCTCTAGATCATACATTTCCATTGAGATTGCATGGTTGCTAGAATTAGAAATTTCTAACATGGACTGGGTAATCAAGTTGTCTACACCGTTGGAAGACCGATAGATAGCCCAAAAACTATGTCAAAACTGTGTAATTAGGATAGAAGACCAGGAGATGAGTACCAACCTAATGACATTAGATTGTTGTGACTTTGATGTCATCTTGGAAATAGATTGGCTAGTACAGAACCATGTCCATGTCGATTGCTTTGAGAAATCAATAGTCTTTAGAAGGTTGGGATATTTGAAAGTCAGGATTCGAGGATCCAGGTATAAAAGGGACGGTCCTTTATACAACTAGTTAGGAACTTTGAGTATATCAGAACTAGAGACGTCAATGGATATGGTAGAGGTAGACAAGGAATTTAACGATTCTTTCCAAATGAATTATTAGGTTTACCACCATGTCATGATAGAGAGCTTTCTATCAATTTGGTACCGGGCACAGTGCTATCTCTATTGCACCATACCGAATGGCCCTGATAGAAACCTGAGAATTGAAAGCATAGATTGATGAACTTATTAGCTTGGGGTTCATTCGACAGAGTTCCTCATCCTAGGGGGCACCGATTTTGTTTGTCAAGAAGGATGGGTCGCTTCTATTATGTATTAACTATCGGAAGCTAAATCAAGTGACTATCAAGAATAAGTATTCTTTTCCTTGCATCAATGATCCATTCGATCAATTACAAGGTGCCCAGTACTTCTCTAATATTGATTTGCAATCTGAGTACTACCAGTTGAGAATTCAAGAGGCAGATGTTTCGAAGACCGCATTTCAGACCAGACTAGGACACTTCGAGTATTTAGTAATGCCCTTCGATCTTACAAATGGACCAACAACATTTATGGATCTAATGCACCGGGTTTTTGGGAGCACCTGTCATTGTGTTTATAGATGACATCTTAATTTATTCTAAGTCGATGGAGGATCATGAGAGACACCTTAGGATCACATTAAAGATTTTACGAGAGCATAAGCTATATGCCAAGTTCAGCAAGTGTGAGTTCTGACTCCAAAAGGTAAAATTTCTAGGACACATAGTGTCCAATGAAGGGATAGCAGTAAACCCTTCCAAGGTTGAAGCTGTGTTGACGTGAAAATAGTCGGAGACAGTGATAGATATTAGAAGTTTTCTTGGGATGTCCGGCTATTATAGAAAGTTTATTAAGGGATTCTTCACTCTTGCAACACCGTTGATGAGATTGACGCAGAAAAACTTTCGGTTTAATTGGGATGACAAGTGCGAGATTGCATTTCAAGAATTGAAGAAAATATTGATGATCGCTCCAATTTTAGTATCACCAATCTTGGGTGAAGGTTTTACGATCTTTACAAATGCTTCTGGGATTGGTTTAGGAGCTGTATTGATGTAGTTTGGCAAGGAAGTGGCATACACATCTAAGGAGTTAAAGAACCATGAGAAGAATTATCCCGTTTATGATCTTGAGTTAGCCGCTATAGTGTTTGCACTATGTAGTTGGAGACACTATCTATACAGAGAGAAGTTTGAAGTATTCTTCCTTCATAAGAGCCTCAAGTACATATTTTTGCAACAAAAATTAAATATGAGACAACGATGTTGGATGGAGTACTTCAAGTACTACAACTTTACCTTAAAGTACCACCCAGGAAAAGTGAATGAGGTTGCCGACGCGTTGAGTAAAAACACCGTAGCTCATATGATGGTGAAAGAATGACAATTGCTTGAGCAAACCATAGAAATAATGTTTGAGACTCTAAGGGAAAGGTACAGATCGCACATTTACCTAGGTACATTGAGGATTGAAAATGAGTTGATAACATGAATTAGAGAAGCCCAGAAAGTCATGAAGATTTGGGGGAATATGAACCAAGAGTTAGGGACCTAACCGACCTAGATTGGTTGAAAGGATCAGATGAGGTTCTTAGATTTTGAGGTAATATGTAGATACTACAGGACTCGCAATTGAGGTCTGATATACTGGGTGAGGCACACCGTTCTCGATACTCTATCCACCCAGAAGGTACGAAGATATATAACGATTTGTGAAGAATTATTTGATTTTTAGGTATGAAGAAGGTAATTGCAAAATATGTAGGTAGATGTTTAACCTGACAACAAGTCAAGGCAGAACATTACAACCCAACAGGCTTACTCCAACCATTACCCATAGCAAAATGGAAATGGGAGCATGTGACCATGGACTTTGTAGTAAGACTACCGAGAGCCAGTGACGGGTCAGATGCCATATGGGTGATTATGGATTAACTGACGAAATCAGCACATTTCATCCCAATCTGAGTTTCATTCAGTGTCGACAAACTAGGTCAGAAATACATAACTGAGATAGTTCGACTGCAAAGGGTACTAGTTTCGATCGTGTCAGACAGGGATCCCAAATTTACTTCTCAATTCTGGGAGAGTCTACACAAAGCAATGGGTACTAAGTTGAACTTCAGTACATCTTTTTATCCACAGTCTAATGGACAGCCTGAGCGAGTTATTCAAATTTTAAAAGACATTGCAGGCATGTGGTTTAGATTTTGGAGGAGATTGAAAGCGTCACTTACCATTGGTGAAGTTTTTCTATAATAACAATTTTCAAGCTAGTATTGACATGGCACCATTTGAGGCTCTATACAGGAGGCTGTGTCGATTACCATTATGTTGGGCAGAGACGGGAGATGCCACAGTTTTAGGACCTGAGATTGTTGAAGAAACTACTAAGACAGTACGCATTATACATAATAGACTAAAAATTGCTCAGAGTAGACAAAAAAAGACAAGCGGCGCAAACCTTTGGAATTTCAAATTGTGGATAAAGTATTATTGAAAGTATTGCCTCGAAGAGGAATTTCTAGGTTTGGTGTGAAGAGTAAATTAAAGGTGCGATTTGTCGGACCATTCAAGATAATTGAACGGATAGGTCTAGTGGTTTACATATTGATTCTACCATCACAGATTGAGCAGGTTCACAATGTGTTCCACATGTCCATGTTGAAAAACTACTCACCAAATCCTTCACACGTGGTTGATTTGCAAAATTCTGAGGTAGATAAGGATGTATCCTACGAGGAAGGTATAGTACAGATACTTGGTAGGAGAGTAAAATAACTTAGATTCAAATCTATTCCTCTAGTCAAGGTATTGTGAAGCCACCACAATATTGAGGAAGCCACATGAGAAAAGGAACTGAAATACAAGCTAAGTACCCACAACTATTTAGTGTGGCGACTCGTCAAACGCTAACACAAAGTCCCATGTCAGATATTGAGGCATAAGGTGGCACCTCGAAATTCTAGCATGGTCTCATTTGTTCATTTAGTATTCCAAGGCGTTCAACCTGCACTTGATAAATGACACATATTATCTTGCATATATACATACAAAATATAATACTAGCAGAAGCCTATATACATATAATAACATACGATCGATCAAAGTGCGGAAGGATAAACAAAATACAGGATTATACAAATATTCCTTACTCTAACAAAAGTCCTAACGCTCAGTACAAAATCTATAATACTCTTGGACAAATCGACACCATTAGGGGGTATAGCCCAAATACAAACTAGGTAACGAACTCTGATTGTCTATCTGACCCACCAGATGATTCTCACTAGTGTTTTATACCTGCCTCGCCAAGCTCTGAATCTAAAAATTTAAAAATGGAGAAGGAAGGGGTGAATAACAATGATTACCTAGCAAATAATTTCTGTCAATAACCTCTCCTAACATAAACGAATAAACATACTGAATCATTTTAAAATATGTAAAGTTTTACAAAAGAAACTACGATTAACTGGTACATATAGCCAGGGATGAACAATTAAACATTTTAAAACTTACATTACATCAATCACAGTACCCACAATAACATTTTCTTTTTATACAAATTTAATTGACCAAATGGAAACATTAAACATATATTTCATTTTATATATCAAAATAAGGAAATAGATACATAATACACAATGGTGGAGTAGTGAAATTAGAGAGTTAGAATTCACGACTAGATCGCTCCCAGTTAGGATATGATATTTTATAATAAAGTATTAGTTCCTAATTTTGTAGTTGGTCATTGTTTACCACACTTGCGGGACCATTTATCCGGCTCAGACTGACCGTTTGACGTAACCCTAAACAATGGATCTCTTTTTGATGTGTCAAAACGTTCGACTAGTATAGATTGTTAGTGATCACTGACTAATCATCTTTATCTATGCCCATCAAGCGTGCATGTGATTCCCAAATATATAAACTATTCGTATATAACCACTTTTACAGTACAAGTTTCCTAGTAAAGATAGAGAGGAATAAATCTGGATTCTAATTGTGATTTTACTCTCATACGCATCTTATACCACGTATGAGCTTGGTAGTCCCTACCTTATATCCTAGGATAGTACACTACTCCGGACGATATGACGTACTATCCCTTCAAGCATTCATAGACTCTTAATAGCTCACAAATAATTATATATGTATATTATTTTCATTTGAAAATAAAAAATAAATTAGCAATACAAGGTTGAGAATTGATATCTAGTTTTCTACCATGCAACTTGGCCACCCGGCCTAAAATAAATAATAAAACTTGGAACCTCTGCTCCAACAGAATTTAAATAAATATGCAACCAATCATTTTTTCTAGATATTCCTTCACCAATTTACATACACCATTACAATGTTAAATGTAGACATCACTCCTCGAGTATGATTCTTACATTTTACCGTTTCTTCCCCCTTTTCCCTCTTTTTTTTTTCTAATTTTCGTAGTTTTTTAATCTGTCGAATAAGATATTCACTTTTTGATATTCATCAACTCAATTTAAGTTCATTGAATATTAAATTATTTTTTTTCAATTATGAAATTCTTTTTTTATCAATAATATTGAAAAATTACAAAACTTATATCAAAACAGGGTCCGAGTAGTGCATAGAACCCAACTAGCGAAAATAACCCGATAAAATATCCTACCCACGTATAATTTGTTATAAAATATAGTTAAACATATCAACTATACAAGTTCTGGCGTGAATTTAAAATAACAAAATGAATTCTATATTTTTGGAAACACATTACAAGTTTTCGTTAAAATACTAAATGTAATTTTCACAATTTATGGTTACCGATAGAAATTGAGAGTCCTTACATTTCTCTATGTGAGATGATCGAATCGCGTGTGCAAAAATCGAGACTATTGGCATGGAAATCAAGGCGGATCGAACTTCGAGGTGCCTGATTTTTTAATTTGACTTGGTGGTTTTAAAGATCTTGATGCCGCGTTCTTTTTCCTTTTTGCAGCGGAGGATATTTTGGCCTCGAAACTAATGAAATCCAAGGTCGAAGTTTCGAAACACCCGTATATACGACTAATTTTTGATGATATGAGGTAAAAAAGAAAATAAAATGAAAAGATATTAAGTAGGTTTTGTAGATGTCAAGACTACGGACATTTTTTCTTTTAGCGTTGAAAGTCGACGGCGACCCGCTCGCGGTGAATCTGAGGTTGAAATCAAAGAAAATCAATTTTTATTTTTAAACTCGTTGGTTGGTTTTTAACAAAATTGAATGATGATGAATAATTTTTTGGACTAAAAAAATTATTTATATAAGTGCAGGACAAAATCGATATTTTACCTATTGTTTCGTTCGAAGATAACTTGACCGTCTGGACTCCAATAGTGACGAATGAATACTCTATTTTGTCTAATTTTTCATTTTAGATCTAATGATTTGATCAAATTCTACAAATTATTTCTCTAACAAAATTTTACTTTTTCAGCCCGATGGGACCCTAAAATTGACGTCATTTTCATTTTTAACGATAATTCAACTTTTTGGGTTCCAAAAATAACAAATTAATAGTCCATTTTCTATAATTTTTCGTTACGAACCCAATGGTGTAATCAAATTTTAAAAATTCTTTCACTAGCAAATAGTCATTATTTTACCTTGATCCGACTAAAAAATAAAGAATTTTACAACTTTTCTGTTTGGACTCGCATTTGAGTGTACTTACAGGCTAAAATATATTTTTTGACTATTTTGAATCCAATGGTGTGGTCAGATTTCATTAAAAATGATAAGAATAAAATCTTACAATTTTATCGTAAGTCCCATTTTCAAGATTTTCTCAAACGTCCACTATTTATTTTTTCTCAAGATACGAATTGAAAACTCAGGATTTTACATTCTCCCCCCTTAATAAAAATTTTGTACTTGAAATTAAAATCATACCTTATCAAGCTTTGTTGCTATTCCATTAACACAACATGTATAGTTATCTTCTATTCTTAATCTAAAGCTAATCTCATTTATAACTCATAACCTTATATCACATATATTGCATTTTTCCAATACATTCATTAATTAATCACTCAAATTTAAATTTATACTCTAATTAATTCATTATTTGCATAATCCTAAGAAAATAACCAATATCTATCAACAACAATCCTCACATCTTCTTCTCTATTCTTTATCTTTATTTCTTTCACCAATTATATCGTCTATTATGTTTTACTCATAATTTCCATGAATATTATTCCTCAATGCATAGATTTACCGTCAACACATCACTACTTTTTGCACACCATTTAATACTTCCTAGTAAAATAATACACAACATCTACACTTAATATATCTTTACTATAATACAAATATCTACTAACACTAAATTCGCAAACTGCATTAAAATCTCCATTCTCAATACGCCACTATCTTTATATTCAATGCAATATTCTATTTTTCTACTCTACCTTACCATACCTATTTCATTAATACTCTTTTCCCCATACTACTTCAAGAACTTCTTATCAATCATAGTCTCCTTATGGTGTAAATAATTTCATTACTCGACCCATGTTAGTAGTTTCTAGCTCTAGCAAGTGTACAAAATCTTAGCAAAATTATATGATCTAGAGGAACTAGTATTGAATAAAACTCCATTTTCTAACATTATAATTAAGGGAGCGGTTCAGCGGCCGTAAAGTTTAACAACTTTCATGCCAAGTTTTTACAACCGTAAGATCGAGGCGCATCTAACGGTTCAGTGGGATGTTTACGGTTTTAAAATAAAAACATATTTAATTACAACTGACTCCTTGTAAATTCTTAACTTTTTGTTTTAAATCCCTCTTCATAAAACAAAGCCCTCTCTTCTTCAAAAGCCTCTCCCTGTAACCTATACAGACAGACGCCCTCTTTCTCTCTCTCTCACTCTCTTTCTCTCGTTACAGCTCAAAAGACCTTCCATCTCTCCCTCTCTCCATCTCTCGCTCACACATTCTCTCTCTTTCTACCAAGATCTGGTTCGAATGACCGTCTGTTCAAAAGTTTCAGAACCTTCATCAGAGAAAACGATCGAATGGTTTTCTCGCTGTCGCCGTCTCTATCAATTTCTCTCAAGTTCGATCGAAAGGGTAATTCTTTCACTCTCGAGTCTTACGAAAATCGATTGGTTTTTTATTTCTATTTTTTTTGTAGTTCTTGAACTTGAAACTTAAACGATTTGGGTTTTTTTTTTTATAACTTAAACGAGTTGTTACAGAATCCCTCTTGTTATTGGTTTTTTTTTTTTTTTTGTTGATCTTAAGAAGGTCAAATATGATGGGTTTTGAAGATGATGTTTAATCCCAAATCAAGTCTTATGAAAATTAATTGGGTTTTATTTATTTATTTATGTTTGCTTGTTGATTGTGGAGCTTGAAATTCTTATCAACTTGTATTGAAGCAACCACTTTCACCACCATTAACCTGTTGATATTATATATGCACATTGAAGGAAAATCGATTTTTTTTATTTTGTTTTGTTTTTTGTCTGTTGATTGTAGAACTTGAAAGATAATGTGGATTGGTTTATTATTTTTCTATTTTTTTTTTTGTTGATCTTAAGATAGGTATTGAGTGCTTGACTTGTGGTATTGAGAGCTTGATAGAAGAAGTATTAGGTATTGAGTGCTTTGACTTGTGGTATTGAGTCCAAGTATTAGGTATTGAGTGCTCGATTCTTAGCAAAATAATTGGGAATTCAATATTATAACAAATTTTAGTCATCAATCTTGAGTGGTTCAAACTGATTCTGTTTTGAGAATCTCTAGAGCTTTTGAAGAGTGGAAAAGAGGGAATAACAACTTGTACACATTAGTGGATTGAAAAAGAAAGAAAATACTGCTATGGAACATTTCTTGGTTTCAAAGGGAATTGTTGCCTAGGATTTCTTGAATTTTATTTGAAGCCCACATAACAGAATTCATACTTTACCTTCTTCAGTGTAAGATTCATGATTCTTATGGTTAATAGTATTACTCGAATGGTTTAGATGGCAATGGGAATGCATTTGCATGTATCATATTGAGACCATCTTCTTTCTAGTAAGGCTAGTGTCCTTCGTCTGGTTTGCCCCAATGTGAATTTAATACTCTAAATATGAATACGTGAGATGCTAAAAGTGATTATACTTGATTTTGGATGTTAGATATATGAGTAAATGTAATTGTTGAACTTGAAACTTAATTTTTTTAGGGAGGTTATATAGATAAACCATGGGAGGTTAAATAATATAGAATAATATATGCATAGGTTTTGCTGTTATATAGATGAAACTATATAATTAACAACTTTTAATGGAGCTTATGAAATTTGGTCGAGTATGATTAACATGAATTTTCTGGATTTTATAGTCTACCAAATCAAAATTACTAACCTATTAAGTAGATTTCAGAAAATAACACAGCCCACTTATTTATTTGACATGCTCTGAGTTTGATAGAAAATTTGAATCTTTGAAGTATGAATGATCATTAGAACTTTGAGGTTTCCTGTCCAAAGCATATAACATTCATGGATTATTGCTTCTACTAAGGTCCTGTTTTTATGGGTGAAAGATTTGAGTATCACCTAAATACAGGGACTCTCAAAGTGCAGTTGCAAAAGTTCCTGTTGTGTTTTACTTCTTTTATTAGTGGGCTGCCTATCTTACTTGGTATCTAGGCAAATTTCTATCTTTTTTGTTGGTAGTTATGTCCATGGGTCTGTGGAGCCCATATCAAGATGAGTCTAGGGATGAGACTTTTAATGGAGATCATCCTCACAAAATTCAAACTTTTGAGACTATGGAAATTCGAGGGGATAAGATATGGGCTCATTTTATCGTTGAGGTAAGAATCAAGGGAAACCCCTAAAGAATGCTGAATTTACGACGACGACTTGTAGTTGTATCTTTGTTTCTTAATTAGATAACTAATTTTACTTATGACATAGTCAAACAGGGATATGACCAGAATGGATATATTTCTTTCCCTTGTTCAGCTTCTACAACAAATGACAACAAGTGGGATCAGTTCTTGTAGTCAACCAAGTAATGATGTTGGCAGTGGGCGTTCCAACATTTAGAAATTACAAGTCGTCTTGTAGAATGATGGGGAGGGGGGGGTTAGGTGTTCACATAATTAGGAATATGAACATTTGATTGCTAGGGAAATGGCCATAGAGGTTTGGATTGAACAGGAAAGTTTGTCGAATTGTGTGATCAAGGCTAAGTGTGGAAAGGAGGAGTTCGGGTGGGAGGTTGTGATTGGAGGAGGAGTGGAAGGCACGTAAACCAAACAGCCTTCCTGTGCTACAAAAAATGCATGTGAAGGTAGGTGATATAGTGAAAATTATCTCTGGTCACGAAAAGGGTGAAATTGGAGAAATCACCAGGATTTTCAAGCACAACAGCAAAGTGATTGTGAAATAAATGAGCTTAAAGACGAAGCACATGAAGAGCAGAGAACAAGGTGAGCCGGGGCAGATTGTCAAGGTTAGTTTTTTGTTTTTTTTTCATCATAGTATGCACATCATTCATTACATATTCTTTATTTAACGAATTATCGTAATGATATATCTAAACTTTTTTTCAATTCGGCTTTATAGGTTGAAGCACCAATTAACAACTCAAATGTGATGCTCTACTCAAAAGAAAAGGAAGTAGCAAGCCGAGTGGGTCATAAAATCCTTGAGGATGGAAGTTGGTATTACCTTGTGAAAACTGGGGAAATAATTGACAGCAGTGAGAACTGGAAGAGAATGACCAAAGAGACAAAGGAAACAGAGATGGCTAATTCCTCCTAAGACTCGTTGTAGACTTTCTTTGTGCATGTAGTTACTTACTGGATAACATGTATTTCATTCTTTTCTTGTTCTTGTGTTTTTGGGTTCAAATTCTTTTGGCATCGTGTCTGTCACTTTGCACTCATTTTCTCATCTGTTGTAGATTTTCTATGTGCATTTAGATGCATGGCCCTGTTGTTTTTTTGGTAGTACGAGCTCAAAATTCTCAAACATGTATGCTTCCCAATATTTGGGGTAACAATCAGACATGTTCTAAAGCTCCAAAATTTTCAATATCTAGGATTACATATGTGGAATTCCTACAATTTTTCCTGGGCTATATGGTATATGTAGCCATTAAGCCAATATAATCTTTCAAAAATATGAATCCAAGTCTAGGTAAAGGGGTTATATTGTTTTTGAAATTCAAATAAAGCAACAATTAGATTGTTGGAGCTATCGTGTCATTGGTCAAGTATTTATATTTTTAACCATAAATATTTTTTCTAGAGCAATATGAGCAGATGAGGCATGGAGATCAATTTGAAATTAGAACCACAGTATCCTTAGGAATTTATTACTCAGGCCGTATTCACCACGCCTATCAGGTTAAAATAATCAATTTTGAAAGAAGTTATTATCAACCTCATTCAAATATTCAATATCTCAATAAAAATTATAATTTATAAGATATTTGACCAAATTATTTTACCTCTCATGTGTTACTTGCGCTGCATTTTGATTTTTTTTTCTAACTTACAAATCATCAATTTCAAGTGCCACAAAGTCTAGCTAGCATAACAACTAATACTGAGAGTGACTCCAACATAAATAGTCATACTAAGTACAACTGTAACGTACTCAAGTTCTCGCTTTATATTCTCTCCCAACAGCTGTTATACCATATCAAAACCCTCCAAAAACACTTCAACAACGCACTCGAGCCCTGGCTTCTTTACTTCAAAATTTTCTAGAGAGAGCATGAGAGGCAAAAGAAGAGAATAGATTTCTCTCCCTACTTGTTAACAGTAAAAAATGATGGCAATTGTAACACATCTTATTGTAATTGAATTTGTGAAATGGTCTTGCTAATCCAGTTGAAGTGAAGATCTCTTAAATAGGCAAAAAGAAACTCCACAATAAAATGCCTAACAAAGATGCCCCCCACAAATATGCTCCAAAGTAGAAATTGAAAGAGGAAGCAAAGCCCAAGTGCAGTGGAATTGTTCTAAAATACAGGTTTTGTTTTTACAATTAATTTGGATGAACTTTGGCATGTTAGATACTTATTCCAAACTTTGATTTTAAATTGATGAAGCTAATCTCCAAAATCTAAATTCACATTTGGCCAAACAATTTCTAGAATCGACCTCACAAGCTCATTTTATTTCTATTTTGATTTGATAGAATAAAAAAAATCCTACTAAAACAGTAACATATTTCCAAGTCTCAATGTATCAGCTCAAACCTCATTCTACTTTAAACCAATTTAAGAGAATTGTGTGTATTATCTGTAGTACAAACTAAAAACTATAAAATCAGAATATGGGCAAAAACCAGATTCAACAAAATCCAAACCAAAAGTCTCCTTTACAGAGATTCTCAAATTCAAACTAAAATCAAACAAGTTATAAAGTAAATGGGAATGAACAATTTGCAGCAACAAATGATTAAAAAAAAACCCTAAATTCAAATTTATTCTAATTTATAGAAATCATTCTATTTCATCCACCATCCCAATCTACATTGAAGAACAAAAAAACCTAAAACTTAATTTATGACGAGGATCGTAATCTATAACCGTTCGTTTACTAATTCATTGAACGGTAAGATCAGGGTGGCGACAAAATGGTTTCAAAAGTGTCTGAAGATAGCGATGGCAAGAATCATTCAGTCGTTCGAACTTAACTTGAGAGAGTGAAGAAGACGGCGATATCGTTCGGTGGTTCGAAATGTAATTTGAGAGAGAGAGAGAGAAAGAGATGGGAGAGGTTGTTCGAACTGAAAGAGAGAGACGGCAATGGCGATGGCGAAGGCGACGGCGACGGCAACGACAAGAGTGCATAAAGAAGACGAGGGGTTGTTCGAACCTGATCTCATTTCTATAACTTGAGAGAGAGGGAGAGAAAGTAAGAGAAAAGTGTAGAGAGGGATTTAAAATAGAATAAATAATTTTTACAGGGTCGAATGTAATTACGTTGTGTTTTATTTTAAAACCGTAAACATCCCGCTGAACCGTTGGATGCACCTCGATCTTACGGCCATAAAAACTTGGCACAAAACTGGTTAAACTTTAGGGCCGTTGAATCGCTCCCTATAATTAAAAATTGTACTTTCCAAAACTTCATTGAAGAAAGGTAATTTCTCTTGGGTCACAACCCTTGCTTGCAACTGTGATAGGGGGCACTATCTCCTAATATGTCCCCTTTGACCACACACGTAACATGTCAATGATCTCTTTTCTTCGTAAGTTTCTGTGGAGTAGACAGTTGGTAAATTGGAGTCTGTATACTCTGAACCTGTCTTGTTGGTTCATTTGGCCCTATTGGCATCATTGGAGCTCCAGCTACTCTATAACTCAGTGATGGGAGAACTCTACAACTCAGTAGTAGATGAGTTCTATATTGTGGATATACTGATCCAAGGTAGTTTGGCCTAGAATACATCGCCCTCATGGCTGGATCTGATCTAGGAAGAAAAAAGTCTAAGGTCGACTAATTTGCCTCCTGGAAGTCTGTAATTCCATCTCTCCTCGCTCTACCCTCTAAGCTCAACTCATCGTACCTCTATAATTGACCTCCTGGCCCTTAGATAGGGTTATAGTCATCTAAAGAATCTACGGGCCTTCTACAGATCTGTCAAGATAAACTTGGACGCATATCATGGCAACCTAGTTAACATCATATCATAGTTTATAATCGATAGGTTACCTAGCACTAATCTCAAAAACTCCTAGTACTTGATTTCTCGAGCAGTCATAGATATAAATCTATCAACAAACGTCCTCTCGAAATCTACCCGCTCAAACGATCCATCTCCCAATACATTCCTTTAAAAACGTTACTGTAGACACCTCATTTTTGCATTCACCTAATTAATCAACTCGTCAATCCGATCGCAATGACCAATGATGGATGATTATTCCAATCCTCTATTTTGTTACTAGATATGTTTCAAAAATTCGGATGAGGTATCTCAAACTAACAAAACTGTAAAAACCACACTACACTAGGAAAATATAACTCCAAAAACATAGAAATCATCATCTTGCAGACAAAAAGAAGCTTTACAATAAAAATCACTGAAAAATGATCAAATTATCGAAATACCCATAACATCAAAACATCCTTAGATCCGCCTTACACTTAGGAAAACACATTCAAATACGTAAAACAATAAAATCAAATCAAATAAACCATTTCGCCAATTTACATCAAATTTGACAAAATTACGAAAATACCCCTCATAAGAGTTGACAATCATTTCACACCAAAAAATTTCATAAATAACACAAACCAATAATCCCATTGAATTTCTTACAAAAAATTGATTCCAAAACATCCCAGAGCATCAAAAATTGACTTGAAACGCAAAAATTCACTTCGGGGGCAAAACGATAATTTTTCAATTCTTAAAATTTTTAATTAGTAAATAAAATATTAATTAACGTAAAGTAAAATCTTAATAAAATTAATTTAAAAATCTAAACCAAGTCAATCTCATAAGACTTAAGTCAAAACCATAATTAAAACCCTAATCTAAAGGAACCAAGTCAATATCAGAAGACTTAAGTGAAAACTCTAATCTAAACAGACCAAGTCAATCAGATAAGACTTAAGTCAAAATCCTAATTTATCTAAAAGAAACCTAATCAAATCATAATTCTTCCAAAAAAAAATCTATAAAAAGAGAGCCTCCACAATCTAATTTCGTAGGTCAAAGAAAATCCTAGAAAAAGTAGGTCACAAAGCCTCCCTAACCTTCTCAAAACCCTGATTTTGAAGTCCTAACCCCTTACATATCATCCAAACCCTAGTTTTTGTTCACAAACACCCAAAAACTCTCCACAAAACACTTAGAAATCCCTCAAAATTTAGGAAACACTTAGATCTAAGAAGGAGACACTTCATCTTGGAGATTTAAAGCGGATCCAATAACAGAAATGAAGCAAGGAGTATCTTATGAAGAACTACTCTACCAGTTCTGAGGGAACGACTTATTGCGATCACATAGGTATATTTTTCTTTTATTTTTTTATTTACTTTATTTATTTATTTTAGATTTTTTTAGCAATGTAATCTTCTTGGGAAATAGTAAAGACTGGCTTTTGCCGGGCAGATTTGGTGCCTAACACCTTCCAATCCCGTAACGTGATCTCTGGACTTAGTTTCTTTTTGTACATTAGTTATTTTTATCCATCTTGAGTCGATGCTCGGTTCCTAGACCGTAATAACTAGGTGGTGATTCCCAAACCTCAAAAATCAAGAGCGCTTTCAGTTGCGACTCCACTATGGATGATTGAGGATCAAACTTGAAAAATCCCATGTATCGGGTCATCGCTAAAATGACCTAGTTTTATTATTTTATTTTTAATTGTTTATTTATTGGTTTATTTTTGGTTTTGTTATTCTTGTTGGCTCAATTATTACTCATTTGTTTGGACTTTGAATATTTGTTTTGGCATGTTAGTTTATATGGTTCAATCAAAGGTCATTTGGAATGACTCTAAATAATGGAAGATTTCAAAAGGTTAATTAAAGATGGAATGATGATAATCGTGAAGTTTTTATTTTTTATTTTTTAATTTTTTAGTTTTTATTTTATTTTATTTGTTTGTAAGTGTGTGCCGATTTATCCTTTGGTAGTATATTTTCTTCTTAAAAAAAAAATTGTGTTTTGTTTTGTTAGTTGTGTGTCCATTAATAGTATAAAAAAAAAGCAAAAAAAAAAATGATTTTTGGGGTACTATTAGCAACAGCAAGAACATGAGGTTTTTATTTTTTTAAGGGGTGTGTCTTTAGCAAAAAATTATTTTTAATTTTTCAACCCTTAATGTTTTAACTTCATGGGCAGTGTGTTTCCAGTAAAAAATTGTTTTTAATGTTTAAACCCTTAATTTTCTAATTTATGCCATTATGTTCATCGCCTCTAATAGAGAGACCATTGCTTCAAATCGTTGTTTACATAGCTTCATTGTTCTTCGACAGAGACGATGGGCTTCATCCTTCCATGCCGATCATTTTAGGAACCAAGAAATTATTATTTTTTTCTGATGAAGAGATATGAAGCTTGGAATCGTCGACTCCTATTGAGATCGATTTGATATTGAACGATTTTAATGGGAATCGATCTCTCTTTCATCAGTCGAAGAAATATCTCAAAGTTGTTGATTCTGATCAATGACAAACTTTTGATTCAGAGGGAAAGGTTAGGATTTCAATTGAAGTTTTTTTTTTCATAACGATTTGTGTTATTTTTTAAAAAAATCTGATTTGGGGTTTCTGATGAATATCTCGAAACCCTGAATTATACGTACATTTTTCAAACATTTATCTGGATTTTTATTCATATTTTCCCGTATTAAGGTAATAATCACTATAAGCCTCGAAACACCATGTTGTATGTTAATTAGGCTTAAGTCTATATAAATAAATTTATTTACTAGATAAATCTAATTAATTGTATTTCTTGTGCACAGAAAATCAACATTTTGGAATCAAAATCTCAAGGCAAAAGTATTTGGACCCACTTTGGAATGCCCTAATCCTTAACTAATATTCTCATCTTTTATCTTTTTGTGCAAAGAAAAATGGAGGCTACTTTTAGATTCTTCTAGACACATTTTTCTCTATAAATAGAGCTTCAATCTCTAGAGGCTCCCGCCTCCCATCTTGGTTCTCCTATTCAAGGCTTTTTTAGTCTAAGGCTTTTAGTTTATTTTATTATTTTTTATATTTTTATCTTCTAGTTATTTTCTTTTGACTAAAAGTTTTGTAAGAAGAAGAAGAAGAAGAAGTTGTAAGTTTCTCAATGAAATGAAGAAAAATTCTTTCATTTCTTATCTCCTCTCTCTTGTAATGACATTAAGCTAAGCTCCCCTCCATTGAGGAGTGGAAAAGTCTAGAGCAAGTTCTTGTGTTGTTTCTAATTTCATGCCTTTATTTTATTTAAAATGCTTATGAATTCTCTTTAAGATTTCTTGTACATTTTATTCTTAATATAGATACTTTATGCTTAGATTAGATCAAGATAAAGTAAGCTTAAACTAGATAATTGGTAGTAGAAAATTTTTAAAGAATTCTACTTTATTTATGTTCTCTCATTTGATTTTATTTACAAAATTTTCTGATCTAAGGAGCTAACACCAAACCCTTACGATTGAGTTATAAAAATGCTAGAGACTAGGAATTGCTCATCAACATGTTCTAGGTAGATCCACCTTCAATGGTACTTTAATTTCATAAGTTTACTTACTTTTAATTTCATTTATTTTAGTTCATTTTCTAGTAATTTTACATCTTCTTATAAGTTCAAAAATACAAAGAAAAATAGTTTTAATTCCTTTTACTTAATTTGAATTTTATCCTCTTAGCTTAACTCTATTCCTTCTTTTTTTGGGTTCGATCCCCTACTTACCCCACAAGTAAGGTAAAAATAAGATTAATATTAACTTCGGTAAGAAGAACAACGATAGTCTCATCAGAATTTTGACACCGCTGCAGGGGAAAGGTAAATGTAGTAGTGGTAAGTTTTGATTTAAAATCCATTTATTTCATTTTGCTTTTCTTTTATTTTTTATTTTTGATTTATTTCTATAAGTTCAAGTATCCTTGAGGTTTTAAGAGAGAAGAAAGAAGAAAAAACATTGAAAAAACGTCATTCCCATTTTTTTTCCACCCTAGACAACAGAACTTAAACTGAATGTAACTTTTTGCTCCGATCTCCGGTTAACTATTATAGTATATCGATTTGGGGTAAAAATTCTTTTTTATAAAATGTGATAAAGTCAGTAAGGTTTTGGTAAGTCAAATTCTATTTTTGAATCCGTTTACTATCATTTCTACTAACATTTATGTTTTGCTTCTTGTAGGTGAATATTTTTTTTCTTCTTTTCTTTCAATTTCTTTTAACCTTTAGTTAGGTTTATTTTTCTATTTTAGAAACTCTTGTATAAGATTCCTTGTAATAATTTTAATTATACAAGAAGGCTTGGATTGTAATAGCCTAAGGAAGGACAACGGGTGGACAATACCGTCACAGCTCCTTAGGTTCGCACATCAAAATTGGAATTGGTGGCCTAAGTTGACTCAAACGGTCTTTACCCCGTCTAGTACGGGAGGTAATCCCGAAACACCCACACCTCTCTATACTAATGGGTTACTCCTTGTCTTTGTGTGTTATTTTTTCAATTTGCACACACTTGGAATTGTTAATTAAGTAGTAAAGAGCATCCCTCTCCTAGGGATGGCATGATAAGATAAGGATTGGAAGTCATTACCAATTCCTTACTCTAATTAAGATAATCAACTCACTAGTCATCCAATCAAATTATATAAAATCAATTAGACTTGACTATAGGGCTTACGAGCTCAATAAGATAAATTCTGCTTCAAGTTGTGCCAATTGCGCTTCTTGGTCATTTTTTATATCTAGTAAGATCTTACCCTTTAAGGGGATAGATTTAGTATATTCAAGAAAGGAAGGTGATTTAAGAGTGCCCTTGGTTATGTATTGTACGCCACCTCCGAGCTGGAGTTCCAAATGATTCAAAATTGACTTCATAGAATCGAGTTGGAAGGCTAATAGCGTTATTTCTACCCAGTTAGGAGATGTCTAGCTTTAGACAACCTATTTAGGTACAATCTTTTCTCTTCGTGATTGTTTGATCGATTGTGTGATTTGCATTATCATGGAGTTTAACAGAGAATCTTGGATATCATGCGTCCTATGTGATAATTATGGTCATCCTCCCAGGTGTTGTTCGAGTCTACCCATGTTTCGTGTTATACAAGCCCATATGCATCATTCTCAAAATTCTTATTGAATGACGACACCTATTTCGTTCGACCAACCATATCACATAGATAATTGATTTCCCTCAGATACCATATCGTATCAAAACGAGTTCACTCAAGGTAGTCATTTTGGTAACCATGAAGATTTTTATATACACAACACCTCGATGATGAATCCAATCATAATTCCCAAACAATCCTATGATTTTCAACATTTCTCTGAATATAGAGCTGTAGAGCTAGAGTCAACATTCAATTACTCATTTTTATCCTCTCCTCCAACTTCATCATTAGAGTCCTTGATGACTGAGTTGTTAAATCAACAACATTAGTTCATCCAACAACAACAACTCCATCAACAACGACAGGACATGGGTCAAGCCTTAGCCAGCATAGGAATTCAATTAAGTCACCTAGCGCTATCTTTAGAAGAAAGAAATTTTGATAAATTTGAAAATGAGGATATCTCTATCATAGAAATTCACCATTTTTCAAAATAACCTTAGTGAGCAGTTCTACTCTTTTGAAGATTTCGATGTTTGTCCATCAATAATTGATAACCTTGTCTCAATTGAAGTTCAAATTCAAAGCAATGAGGTTATAGTTCCAACCGAAGCAATGATGGAAGTCCAAGTAGGTCAACTTATTTTGCCCTTATAAAAAAAAAAGAGAATGATTAATTTTCAAATGAAATAACCCCTGAGAGCCAACTAATGTTTCAAATTCCCAATGAACTAATCAATTGTACAAATTTGGTTAAGGAAACTGATCCACCATCAGAGGAAACTGTTGTTTAGGAAGAACCAAGGATGAACTCTAATTTGTTAGTCACACCCATTCTGACCACTACTGATCTAACCTTGTACCCCATCCAGCCTATCCTTTCACTAGATTGTAAAGACCCTGCCTGTGTTACAACTTCCATTATCTTAAAAAATACGATGGTTAAGAACTGTTTCGAAAAGGTGTTAACACTAAGAACTGATCATTTTAAAAAACCATTTTCATATCCCAACGATGATCAAAATCTATCTACTTATCATTTAGTGTGGGAAATTGATTATCGTGTCTGTCAAATTAGATGTTAGGAAAATTCTTAAAAATCAGACCTTTTGATAGGTCCGACTGAACACATTAAACTTAGCACTACTTGGGAGGCAACCCATGTGTTTTTGTTTTAATAAGTAGTGTAGTTAAAAAATAAATTTTCTCAAAAAAAAACCTCCAACCCTAATCTTTTTTTTTATTCTCTTCCTCTTCAAGACAACATTCAACCAAATCAATCAACCAGCGCTATTAGGACTATAGACTGGTCAGTAATTGTTGATTGAGTAACAGAGATAGATGTTGGCTTATATTGAGAAGAAGAAGGCACAGGTCACTGAAAGCTCAGATTCAGATTAGGATAGATTTCATTCTTAGATTAGGATGTTTTTAAGTTGTTCCTTAATTTTTCGGTAGGATTTTATTTATATGAAAGCGCCCTCAATCCACGGAGTGCGCGGATTCGCTTTTGACCCTTGAGGTTTGGGAGTCACCACCTAGTTGTTACAATCTAGGAACCAAACTGACTCTAAAAAAAGTAAAATATTACTAATCTATGAAAGAAAAAAAAGGTCTGGGGATCACGTTACGGGATTGGAAGGTGTTAGGCACCAATCCCGCCCGGCAAACACTGGTCTCTACTAATACCCAAATAACCTACATCGCTAAAAGACCTAAGTAATAAAAAAAAGTTAAAAATTCTATACCTTTCCAAAGACAATGTTCTTGTTCTCTCAGATCTGACAAAGTAACTCCTTGTTCAGTATTCCTCGCTTCGGTCTGTCTCCGGATCTAATTTCTGATCTATGAGGTGAGGTATCCCTTCCTTAGATCTGGATTCTTCAGATTTTTTTATAGATTTTGGGGTGTTTTTGAAGGGCTTCTAGGTGTTTTTCAAGCTAAAATCAAAGTATGGGTGTTAGGTAAGGAGTTGGGGCTTCAAAACTAGGGTTTATGGGAGGTTAGAAGGACTTTTTGACCTACTTCTCTTAGGACTTATGATTTGATAAGAAATAGGGTGTGAGGACCTCTATTTATAGATTTTTTTAAAAGTTGATTTAGATAGAATTAGTGTTTGATTATAATTCTTTTAGTTAGAGTTGTATTTCAATTAGAATTATTTTAGGTATAGTTGTATTTTAATTAGAATTGTTTTAAAATTCTATTAAGTATAGTTATTATTTAATTAGAACTCTATTAGGATTTTGACTTTTGATCTTATTTGATTGACTTTAGGATTTTGACTTTAGTCTTAATTGATTGACTTTAATACCTTGACTTTAGTCTTGCTTAATTGACTTTAATTTTGACTTTAGTCTTACTTGATTGACTTTAATACATTGACTTTAGCCTTGTTTGATTGACTTTATTTTTTAAAGAACCTCCCTCTATTATATCTTTAATTCTTTGGACCCCCAAATGGAGGGGTCCTTAAAGAAATATCTTACAAATCCTCAACAATTTTGCCTAAGAGTTTGGTTGATGGATTTTTTTAGTTCAAAATTTTAAATTAATTTCATTAATGTTTAACTTTAATTATTTAATATTTTATTTATTAATTCAAAAATTTTAATTATATTTTATTTTTCTGAGAAAGTTTCACAGTTGCTGTGGAGACAAAAAAAAGAAAGAATAGGCAATAAATTATCATCATCAGGACTAAGATAATGTGTCATTAACCCATAAATAAGTGTTTAAATGCAAAAATAGAAGGAAAAAAAACTTGAAATCAGAAAAATGAACTTGTAATTAACCATCTTATACCTTTTGATTGCTTCTGTAGTGCCATTTGAACCAGACAAGTAAGCTTTAGTGCCCATCTCTGTATCCAACAAAATTTCTGCTATATTTGTTCCTCTAGACTTATTAGCAGTTGCAATTAGGTTCTTAGCATCATTAACTTTCTGAATCTTGAAAACAAACCCTTGCATAAGTTAGTTTGATGACCATAAAAGTTAACTTCAGAAGTTGGGCCCAGAGAAGTACCCAAGTTGCCTTATTTGAGGCTCAAAATTTGAAGATTTAGCTCTTACCAAGAAGAATAAGAATTTTACTTGATTTTAAAGTTAAACAGCAACGTAAAAAAAATCTGACAGTGGTTTATGTATTAAAGAAATTCCTCCACTTGTACATCTTTCTCATTGAAGTATAATGAGGGATTTATGTATTAAGGAAGCACCTTAAACAAAAAAATCTTGATCCATGCTCAACACTTTAATAGAACCTTCTTATTCAGTTGGTTGTTGTAATTCATTCATCCATGCATGATGTTCCCCTACGTCACCTGAAAAAGAAAAAAAACAAGCATGTGATATTCAATTCCAATTACAATTAACATCCCATTGAATTTAAAATTCATACGATAAACATGAAATTACTTACCTTGGGTAGATCCAATCTTCTTTTTATTAGGATTTTCAGGACAAATTCATTTGTCATGGCCGAACTTTAGACATAATATACATTTTCTTTTTTTCTTCTGTTGGGCCAATTCAATACTGCTCTTCAATCTACTAGGATTGAGAATCTTTTCTTTTCCCTTTTCATCTTTCTTCTTACCATTCGTATAAGAGATATTGGGATCCAAGAGTAACACTTGGGACAATTGAGCTTCATTATTCGTAGACTTTTCACCTGGATCAATTGCAGGATCTGACATTACACGAGGTGCAAGTTCACTAAGTTTTTGACACATTTCATCATAATTATCCCATAATAATTTGAATCGCTCGATTGAAGATACGGCCATACATGCTAATTTAGTTCCATATTGACACAGATATTCAAGTTTCATTGGTTCAGACTATTCTTTCTCATCACCCATTGTAAGTGAATCCTTCACTCTAAAAGTGCGATTAGCTTTTTTCATCCATCTTTCCAAAATAAAGTGAAATGGTATAAAATCAATGTCATAACGAAGAAAAACTTTTAGAAAATGTCGACAAAGTATTCCCATAAAGTCAAATTTCTTGCATTGGCATGTACCCTTGTATGTTTCTAAATTAAACTCAACCACAAACTCCTCAAGCACACCAAACTTAGTTTTCACAATATATGATCGATATCCATCATCCATTACTCATTCTTCTTCAATTTTATAATTTATCACATTCTCCCATTCATTACTGAATTTTTTAAACAAATTCCTAGTGTACACATTTGCCGCATTCTTCAGAAGTAATTCTTTATCTTTGACACATCGAAACCTATGTTCTGAATGAAAATATTCATTCATTTAATCATTTATATTCTTCTTCAAAGTTTGCTCATGCTTAATAACAAATTTTTTAAGATTTGATCTCGAAGTAACAAATCCATCAAAAAAAGAATTAAAACTTTTACTATGACCCATAGTATTCATACCGGCAACAAAAATATTACGATTATAAACAGGTACCCATGACTCCAGTATTTGAAACAACTGTTGTAGCCATTCATTCTGTTCCAAACCATTTTCCTCAATCACAACTTTCCACCCCTTCTCAAAATCCTCCTCAGTGTATGTCGACCAAATACACTTTTGTATTTTATTCTTGAATTCAAAATTCGTAAAATATACATGTGGCAACTTCTTGACGAACTTCTTCTTGATGTGCCATATACAAAGACGATGACGCATGTTTGGAAAATATTTGGCAATCGCATTCCTTATTGCCAAAACTTGATCGATGATTATTGATTTTGGATGTCGTCCTCCCATTTCTTCTAGCCAGGTCTTAAACAACTATACGAAGATCACCTCAGTTTCATCTTATAGAGTGCACCCCCAAATTGTATAGACTGCCAGTGGTGGTTTACTCCAGTAAAAGGGGCGAATGGCATATCATACTTGTTTGTACAATAAGTTGTATTGAATGTCATCACATCCCCAAAAGATTGATATGCCATTCGTGACCTAGCATCAACCCAAAAAAATTAGTTGCCCTTCCATCGTCATCACACTGTATTGCATAAAAAAATTATGGATTTTCAAGTTGTTTCTATTTGAAGTACATGAGCACTGACTGTGCATCTCCCCCTTCTACTGCTTGTGTCTAACATTTCTCAAATGATTGTAACAATCCCTATTATCGAAACCAATCGTATCACCACCAAGGATTGCTGAAACTTTACCAACTGACAGATTTTCTCTTTGGAATACTTCAACTAAATTTTTAGCTGCTTTTGGCATGCTTCTATTTGACCTCATACTCATTCTCCTCCTTAGTGTAACTACCTTGTGATTATGATTGTCTTTGAAGACTGTCACTTTCCATCGGGTAGTATATACATCATGTATAATTCGCATTGCCGCCTGACATCCACATTTAATAGTTGAAGTACTCCTACTTATCTTTTTCATAATTTTATTGCCAATTGTTGCATCAGCTTTTCCCATTTTTGGTGCGTATTTACCTTGATGTGAACAAACAAATGTCATCCCAGTCATCTCATTTGAACCCCTTTGTGACTTCATATTATCTCGAATACGAATCCAAAATCCATTCCGACGTCCGTAATCTTCATAATATTTTTGAGCTTCCAAACTAGAATAAAAAATCATCCCTACATATGGTGCTAAAAATTTCGACGTCTTTGTTTGGGCTCTGACATTCAATATCCTTATCCTCATCAACTTCCATTGTTGAAGATCTCACAATATCCTCAATAGGCACGTCACCCAAATTTTCAACACCGGTAGTATCCATGATGGATTTCTACAACTCCTAAGAGATGAAGACTTATATTTTCAAATTCAAAAATGCGAGAAATACGAAGATTTTCAATATACAACAGTAACAATTCCATCTCAAAACACCTTTATCCATATTCTACTCATATAACCCATCTAAAATCCTATGTTATGATATCAAAATCTATTGACTAAGATTATACTTCTATATAACCTAAAACTCACATGTGCTTTGAAATAGCAAATGCACATACATCACACTACAACAGTCAATTGGGATTCATCTCCACATTAAGGAAATAAAAAGGTTTCATCATAGTCAATTCCACGTGCTCTTATTTAATGAATAGATCTCGATGAATTTGATGTAGGCACAAAGGGGCATGTTTAAAGTGCAATATCATTTTACAAATATTCTTGAATAACATAATCTTTCTAGATAATTGTAAGGAACTAATTGCAAACAAAAACCTGCAAGATTTGTTTACCTAATTCGAATGTACAGGCAAACAAAATAAGCATGCTTGATATTCCATTAGAATGTAAAACTAACATATACCTCACTTAACATAAGTTTAGGTGAAAATCTAGAAACAATGCTATACAAGGTTCTATTTGTAAAAAATTTCATTATAAAAGTCGAATATTGTGAAACAATCCAACCCATTAAATATCGTGAAACAAAAGTCGAATGTCGTGAAACAATCCAACCTATTAAATATCGTCAAACAAAAGTCGAATATTTATATTTCATTAAATAGAAAATCGCATTAACGATCAAAGCCAAAAATACTCAGGAATGGATAAAACATAGATAAAATCAAAAAAATTTGGGATCGAAGGTTACCTCCGCAAATACCAAAATTGTTCAGGTTCTTTGAAATCGTCGATTGAGAGAGAGTGAGATCAATGTAGTTGCTCCTACTTCGCTTTGGGTTCTCTCGATTGAGAGAGAGAGATCATGATATTCTCCCTATTCCCTGTAATTCAATCGATCGAGAGAGACAATGGGTTGGGTTTTCAGTCGAGAGGAGAGTTGGATTTTCTTTCAAGAGGAGAGACGAAGAGTAACGAAACAAAGGGTTGTATTTCTATCGAGAGAAAAATGAAGAGTTGGGTTTCAGTGTTCAAAGGCAACGAATGGTGTTTTCTTTCTGTAGAGTTTCAATGAAACAGAGAGTTATTTTTTTTTCTTTCTGTCGAGTTTCAATGAAACAGAGAGTTGTTTTTCAAAAAAAAAGAAAAAAGGAGAAATGAGGGAAAAGTTAAGGAAATCAGCGAAGGGTTCGAGGGAAACAAAGATAGTAGGATTTACAGAAGGGTTTTCTATCGAGAGAAGAGACGAAGGGTTGGGTAGAAACAAAGAGCTCGATCGATAATTAATTTTCAGTGTTCGAAGGAAAACGAAGGTTGGGTCGTCTGTTGAGAGAGAAAACAAAAGGTGTTTAATGAAACAGGAACAACGGGTTTTCAATCGAAGGTTTAGTTCGTCTGTCGAGAGAAAAACCTTATGAAATAGCAACGCTGAGAGAGTTCGTCTGACGAGAGAGAAAATGAAAAACCAGAGATCGTTAGTTTTTTTTAAAAAAAAAGCAAACGAAAAAATAGAAAAACTGAGGGAGTTATTTTTAAATAAAAGAAACTCCATTTCTTTAGTTGGAATTGACGTGTTGAACCATCTGCACCGTCCGTTTTCTCACATCTAACGTCTCTCAAATGTCTATTTCTCAGACGTTTTCCAGCACGTCCGTTGAACCGTCCCCATACATACATATATATATATATATAATATATATATATATATATATATATATATAATATATATATATATATGGGGTCCCGTTCAGCAGCAAACATTTTCACAAACATTTTGGCAAAACATTTTTCAAAACATGGGTTAGAGGTTTTGGAATGGGCTGATTTTTGGTGAGGTTGATCTCTACAGTGAGGATATCATCCTCACAAAAAATCAGCTCATTCCAAAACTTCTAGCCCCAGTTTACAATTTGAAAAATTGTGGACCGTCCATTTTTTGTAAACTATTTTTGATGGGGTTAGAAGTTTTGGAATGGACTGATTTTTGGTGATGATGATCTCCTCACCGTAGAGATCATCCTTACCAAAAATCAGCCCATTCCAAAACCTCTAACTCATGTTTTGAAAAATGTTTTGCCAAAATGTTTGTCAAAATGTTTGTTGCTGAACATTTCCCATATATATATATATATATGTGTGTGTGTGTGTGTGTGTGTGTATTGTTTGAAGTGAGGATAATAGGTAATAAAGGTCTGATAAGTATAATATTTAAGCTAAGTAAAAGAAAAAGATAGTTATTTTGAACAATATGCAAATATATTTACAATATAAAATGTATAGAGTAAGTTTAGAAAAGAGAATGGACAAAATTTTGAAAGTCATGGTCGTAATAAGCAAAAGTATACATGACAAGCAAAAGTCGGATAAAATGTTGTTGTAAATCAAAGAAATGGGGGAAATGCAAATTTAGATTATAAAAGAACAATTGCAGGAAAAAAAATTTGATAGTTCGAAAGGATTAGCAAAAATGATGGTTCATTGTATATTATCAATGATGAGAATTGGGATATATAAAAAGATAATCTCAAAAATTATCTTAGCATATGAAAATTACAACGACTGAAACTAGAGAATCGGTTAGTCGGAATTTTTCGTTAATTCAACAATGTTAGATCATATTAGACATAGCTAATAATAGATTATAAATAGATTAATGACTTAAGGACAAGGTTTTAAACCGGTTGAGGAGCAAATGGGAATAATAATAATAAGATAAATCTAATATCACCATAGATAATTTATTTTGGATGTGGAGTTAGATTATATGTGCTAGGATCAAGTTTAAACATAATAATAAAATAAAAAATGAACGGATAATACAAGCCATGGATGACTTAGTTCAGAAGTAGATAAAATATTAAAAAGATATAAAAGGTTGAGACAATTTTATATGATGAGTCACATAATGATTTTGTTGAATAAAATAACATTTTAGGAGTTAGTAAAATATATATATATAAACGTCATAAAAGATAGAAAATGATGTAGCATAGTAGCATAGAATAGAAAAAGCCACAAATAGTTAATATAACTATATTTAAACAACTATAGAAAAAGTTAAATATTTTAAGTGTGAAGTGGAACATTTTAAAAGATAGTGATGGACCCTAGATACAATACATGTTAAAATTAGTTTTACATTGAAAAGTGTGTTTAATTGCATAAATAATTATAGTATTACTGGATTTAAGTTAAAGTTAATCGATATTTAAGGTTTATTGAATCCAATAACAAATAGCTTGAAAAAAAATGATCTAGATAGTAAATGATAAAATAAAACAATTAGAAAAATGTGAAATTGAAGTTCATAATTGATTAAGATTGAGGTGTATATTTAAATTTTGAGGAAAAAATTTTGATAAGGAAGAGAGGTTGTAATGCCATGAAATTTATTATGTATCTTGAGGAATTAAGTCAATCATATTGGCTTATTTTCCTATTAAAATAATAATAATAAATAAATAAGCCATGATATTATCGGTTTAAAATAACAATTTCTAAAAGGAGAATTTGTTAAATAAATAACCTTATCATAATTATGATCAAAGAATTAAAACATTTAATCGAAGTAGATAAAACTCAAAATTTAATAGGAAGCTCTTTTGGTCAAAACATATACTACCAATGAATTTAAAAGCCTTGAAAAATATAATTTAAATTGTCAGTATGTTTAAATCTGAGTTTAATATGATAAGTTATAAAAATATTAATTTTATTAAGAAAACTTAGGGTATAACGGTTATTTTAGTCAATAGAAGAAAATAAGCGAGGAATTTAAAAAATACGAGATACATAGTTCGGATTGGTCTCATGTAATGGACATAACAAAGGAAAGAAAAATATATGAAAAAAATATTATTTAATTATTTTATATTATTAAAATATAAAAATTAATTATTTTATTAAAATTGGGTTTAATTATAATTAGTTATATAAAAATGATAGATTTGAAAATTTTGAAATTTTAAATTTTAAAGGGTAGAATGTAATTAAAATAAATATAAATATTATTATATTATATTATATATTATTATTTTATATAATATATTATTATTTTATATAATATATTATTATAAAATATTATAAGTTAAAATATGTTAGAAGCTTGATATTCAACTGTATTCGTTTATATATTATAATATAAAATATTATATTATTTTAAAGTACAACAAATAAATCGATGTTAATTATACCCGTGAAATTGAAATCGAAACAAAGATGAGTGAGTTTGAAAATAGGTTCGTGCACGTTGCGTTCTATAATTCCTCGAGTTTTTTATACGTATCTCAAAGAAAATAAATAGTGGAATTTTGAAAAAATGCTAAAAGTGTGATTTAGGGTAAAACTTTATGATTTTTTTGATCATTTTTTATGAAATCTGAACTAACCATTGGATTCAAAATGGTTGAAAAACATACTTTAGTCTGTAAGCACGCTCAAATGCGAGTCCGTACAGAAAAGTTGCAAAATCCTCGATTTTGAGTCGAACCAGACTAAAACAATGACTTTTTGTTAAAGCAAGAATTTTTAAAATTCGATAAGACCATTGGGTTCATAATGAAAAATGATAGAAAATAGACTATTTACTCATCATTTTTGGAGCGTAAAAAGTCAAATTATCATACAAAAAACGTAAACGACGTCAATTTTAGGGTTCCATCAGGCCGAAAAAGTGAATTTTTATTAGAGATAGAAATTTTAGAATTTGACCATGCCTTTAGATCCGAAACAAAAATTTATATAAAATAGAATATTCACTTATCACTTTTGGAGTCTGGACAATTAAGTTATCGTCAACGAAACAATATTAAAAATATCGATTTTGTCCCTTCAGCATATATAAATAAATTTTAAATAAAAATCCCTATTCACTAGCTGAGAGTTTTTAAAAAATAAATTTATTTTTTCTCGACTTATTGTCGTCAATACGCCGTAAACGAGATGCTGTCGAAGTTCGACGAAGAAGAGAAAAATGTTCGCGAAGTTGATCTCTACAAAATCCACCCAATTTCTTTTCTTTTTCTCTTCTCTTTTTTCCTGTTTCATCAAAAATCAGCCAGAAATATAACTGGGATTTCGAACGATTAACAACGGATTTCATCTATTTTGAGTCCAAATTGTTATCTGCAATAGAAGGAAGAAAGGACGACGACATCGAGATCTTAAAAATCAGTAGACCCAATTAAAAATATCATCTTCCTTGATTTTAGATTAGCCTCGATTTTCATGCACGTTTGAGTTCTATCGCACATTGATTAGTAAGGACTCTCAATTTCTATCAATAACCGTAGATTATGAAAATTATATTTAGGTTTTTAACGAAAATTTATTATATATTTCAAAAATATTGAATTCTTTTCATGATTTTAAATTCAAGCCAAAATCTTCATATTTTATAGATTAATTGTGTTTTATAACAAATTATACGTGGGTAGGATATTTCACCAGGTTAGTTATACCAATTGGGTCTTATGCACTGCCTAGACCCCGTTTTGATTTAAATTTTATAATTTTTCAATTTAATTGATAAAAATAAATTTCAAAGTTTAAAAAATATTTTAATATTCAATGAACTCATATTGAGTTGATGAATATCAAAAAATGAATACTGTGTTCGAAATATTGAAAACTGCAAAAATAAAAAAATGTCATGAAATGATAAAATGTCATAATCACATCCAAGGGGTGATGTCTACATTTTACATTATGATGTTATGTGTAGGTTGATGAACGGATATCGAAGGTTAATTTACTTTATGTTGTTATGAAGTGACATGCATATTTATTTATTTTCTATTAGCGGGAGGCGCTGATTTACCTTTCTATACTATTATTTATTTTAGGTCGCGTGGCTACAGTTGCATGGTAGGAAACTGGATATTCATCTTCAACTTTGTAATGTTAATTTCTTATTTATTTAAAAAAATTCTTATTTATTTTTAAAGAAAATTTCTTATTTATTTTCAAAGAAAAGAAATAATATGTATATGCAATTATTTTGTGAACTGTTAAAGTGCTTGTGAATACATAAAGGGATAGTCTATCATATCATCCGGAATGATATATTATCCTAGTAATGGAGATCTCGTTGCTGACCAAATAACTCAAGTTGATGTTCCCAAGTCTTCACAAGAACCATTACAAGAAATTGGCGGACCGATGATTATTGCAAAGACAAAGATGATGGCAGAGGCATTAGACAGCTTGATTGTGGAAGTACAATACAAGGAGACCGTTCTAGAAGATTCTAAGACCAACTTTGTAGATGTCAAAGTTTCACCAAGGATGGTCAATTATCTTTTTGTGCAAGGGAATAATTTGTAAGAACAAATTGGATGCAAGGATTAGTTGGGAGTTTGATATTCTAATTGTCCTTAGTTTTGGTCTTTTATTTCCAAAGGACTAATTAGACCCAATCTTGATCTAATTTGTCTATAAAAGGGTACCTTATGTTGTATTTTGAACACAATTTTGATAATTTACAAATTACATCTTATGAGTTTTGAAGTTTATTCAAGAAACTTTAGTTTTATTTTATGTGTTCTTGTTGAGTTCTTTATGAGTTCTTACTCGAGTTCTTGAAGGAGTGCATGAATCTTTGACTTATCAAGGAAGTAATCAATCCTTATGGCATCACAAGATTCGGGTTTCAAGGACTTAGTTTCCTTGAGGTTCTAGTCTGAAGCCTTCTAATTAAAGGGTTCCTAGAAGAGATCATCAAGAGAAGGTTCTAATCTAAGAGGGTTCATATCACCTAAGATATATAATAGGAAAATCAAACTCATATGTAGTATGGGACGCGTATGAGAGTGGAGTCACAATTGGAATCCGGGTATATTTCTCTCTACCTTTACCAGTGAACTTGTAATATAAAGGTGGTCTCATATATGAATGGGGTTGTATATTTGTGAATCACATGCACACTTGGTTGGCATAGACAAAGATGATTAGTCAGTGATCACTAATAATTTATAGTAATTGTTCGTTTTGACATATCGAAAGGAGACTGACCCATTGCTTATGGTCACGTCAAATGGCCAACCTGAGTTGGATAAATGGACCACAAGTGTGGTAAATAGTGTGGTAAAAGTACTTTATTATAAAACATCCTGTCCCGATTGGGAGCAAACCAGTCATGAATCCCAACTCTTTAATTCCACTATTCCACCATTGTGTACTATGTATCTGTTGCGTTATTTTGATATATAAAATGAAATGCTTGTTTAATGTTTCCATTTTTTCAATTAGATTTGTATAAAAAGCAAATGTTATTGTAAGTATTGTTGATTGAGTTTTAGAAAATGTTTAGTTTCTTATCCCTGACTATATGTATATGTTAATCATAGTTTATTTTATAAAATTTTGCATATGTTAAAATGATTCAGTATGTTTATTTGTTCATGTTAGGAGGAGGTTATTGGTAGGAATTGTTTTCTTCCTTACTGAGTAACCATCTTACCCTTTCCTTCTCATTTTTTTAGTTTCAGATTTGTAGTTTAGTAAGGCAAGGTAGAGCACGTGTGAGGATTATCTGGTAGGTCAGATAGATGACCAAAGTCCTTTTCATGATAAATATTAGGCTATACCTAGCGACATTAGTTAGTCCAGGTAGTATTATAGATTTTGATTTGAATGTTAGGACTTTTGTTAAAGTGAGGAGTTTTTGTATGATCCTATATATTAATTTTTTTCTTCTGCACTCAGATCTATCTTATGTTATTAGATGTATATAGGCTTTCGCTATTATTATATTTTGTATGTATATATGTATGATATAATGTATATTGTTTATTAAGTAAAACAGGTATATAGTGTGTTAGAATGCTAATATAAATAGAAGAAGCCATGTCGAAATTTCGAGGTACTTCGAGATTTGACATGGGACTTTGTGTTAGTATTTTGGAAATACCACAGATGGTATTAAAACATAGTATTAGATCCGTATGGGATACATATTTGTTATGTTTTGAAAAATAGGCTGATACTCCAAACATTAGAGATAATCATAGACTGTCACTAGAATATATGATATTCGAGCTCATTAGTAGTTTCGTATTGGGATTGTGAGTTTTTTTATGTCTAGAAGTCCATAAAGCCTAGTAAGCCTAAGATAAGATTTTAAGTCCATTCTGTTAGTAATAAAAATTATGCTTACTACTAGATTTCTTATTATAATAGTAGTTAATGCTTCCATGATAAGGATGTTAGTGTAGTTCTGAGAAGTGCCTTGCTTCTGATCAATAAATTTTTTTACTGAACTTGTAGGTTAAGAAAGATGCAAGGAAATAGAGGTGCAACTGGACCCGTGACAAGGAATCAAACTAATGGGGAAGATCTACCTGGGTCTAGTAAACTTACAAAGACAGAATGGTTAATAGAAGCAGTCTCTGAGTTATCTCAGAGTCAGGCTCGCATAGAAAGGTGACAATCGGAGATGTTTGAAGCTCAAATGATCATGGCGGATCAGCCAATAAAAAGATTAGAGAGGATAGAAGAAAGGCTTGGCCACCATTTTAAGAATAAATCTAAAAAGAATTAAAGAATAAATATCCCACCACAGGGAGGACTACAGGAGGAAATAGGAATAGTACAATTACCACTTCAAAGCATAGTAGAAAAAAAGGCAGTTAGGATCCAATAAGAGACAAACAATTATGACACTAGTAAAGTCACGGGAAAAACAACCATACATAGGAAGCGAGACTATAGAAATACCCACTTAAGAGATGGAAGAGTTTTACACGAAATAATTGCATATACTACAAAATCAGTCAAAAGAAAGAATAATGGCATGTTACGAATGTGGTATGTTGTGACATAAAGGGGAGCAATGTTTGGGCCGAGGTCAACCGATTAAAGATGCGTGGCTTAGAAAAATAATGATAAGCTAATTTAAAGAACAATAAGCCATCGAGTTTTAACAAGTTTGATGACAAAGTTATACCTCCGCAAATAGACCGAATTAGCGATCTAAAGTGAGAGGGAATGAAATTACAGATGTCCCGGGGAGAAACCAGTCAACCCTAGACCTCTCTTCCTTCTAAATCAGATCTGACCAAGAGGCCAATCTATTCAAGGCTAATCTATCCCAGATCAGTGAACCCATAGTATAGAGCTACTCGACTATCGAGTTATAGGATTTTTCCATCACTGAGTCATAGAACAATCGGGGCTCCAGTGATGCCAACAAGGCCAGAAAAACTAACAAGATAGGTTCAGAGCCTGCAGACCTTAGTCTACCAACTACCCACTTCATAGAAACCTACGAAGATAAGATCGTTGACGTGTTACGCATGTGGTCAAGTGGAATATATCAGGAGAGAGTACCCTCTGTCACAGTCGCAAGCAGGGGTTGTGACCCAAGAGAAAGTACTTGTCTCTAATATTAGAAATTAGAGTTCTATTAATACTGATTCCTCTAGATCATATAATTCTATTGAGATTTTGTACACTTGCTAGAACAAGAAATTAACATGGATCGAGTGATAAAACTATCTATACCACTAGAAGACTATGATCAATAAAAAATTATTTAGTATTAGGACAAAAAATGTTGATGAAATAGGCACGATAGGGTAAGGTAGAAAGGAATATTATGAGTGGAAATATGTGTTGTGGGGATGAGTGTATATATAACATGATCATAATAAGCTATTGCGTTTGTTTGAGTAAAGGTTAAGAGTATTTGTTGGTAAGGGATGTCTGAGAATGATATAGTATGGAATGATGAAAATAAGGTAGTATATGACGATGGAAAATATTAAAGGGCCTAGACAATATGGAAATGGTAATGATAATAACGCATTTATGGAAGATAGCTTAGACCTTTCGGTTGGAAAATATTAGGCAAAAGATTTTATCACCTTGGGAGGCCTTGCAAAGAACGAATGAGATTTTTAAAAGATCATTTAGGAACCTACAAAACATAAGTATTAGAATAGTTGTAAAGTGTGAGAAGACAAGTGCGATCTATAAGGCTAGTGATGTGACTATGTAGCAAATGAAAATGTATATCATTTGGGCAAGATAAAGTTAAATGAATAAGGTTTAATTGATATTATAATGATATTTAAGTAGTAATTAATAGAAGTTGTAATTTTGGGGGTAGAGTAAGAAAGTGTATGGCTTGCAAAATGATTCTACCACCACAACTCGAGCAAGCCTTAATGTGTTCTACGTGTCCATGTTGAAGAAGTATTTACCAAATCCTTCACATGTGGTTAATTTGCAAAGTAATTTATTGAATGTATTTAAAAAAGATGTGTAGGTTGGTTGATGTAAGATAGAATGGGAAGTATATATATATATCTCGAATTAGAGTTGATGGGTAATGTCACACCCCAAAATCCAAACCTAAATCCCGATGATTCATCAATCAGAATCTCGAGGTGTGAGGTAACTAATTATACAACCTGATAGAACAATCATAGTCAACAATACTTTGAAAAAGAACACATGCAACAAAATCTATATTAGATAATTCAAATTAGACTAGTAGAAGCTAAACAGTCATAATTTAAGTACATCAAACCCAAAATCCAATAACAATTACCTGATAAAAATCTCCCAAAATATAATTTCTCAAAATATACGTCAAGTTCCACAAAATATATTACAAAACACCTCCGTTGACCCATTGAATTAATCCTCAACCTGGCGGTGGTTGCAGATCTACGACCAAATCCTCTACAAGAACCACTTTGAATGACTCCACATAAGCAGGCTCTACAAAAACTGAACAATCTGAAAGGGAAAGGATATGGTGAGTAACAGGAGAATGTTACTTAATAGAATGAATGTCGTTCTAACAGCGAGTCATACAAGCACGAGTAAATCAAACTGAACAGTTAAATAAAACAGGTTTTCAAAATGTTTCAAACGATAAAAGTCTAAGCATACTCAATAAACAGTTGTAAATAATTTCAATCAATCATTTAAAATAACATATACATTTGCAAGTGAAAAACATCTATCAACATCACAAAAGAAAGAAAATACATAATAAGAACACGACAATTTAGTCGATAAGAGAGTAGAGGAACACGTTGATACAACGGCCTCGGCATGACAAATCGATATTCCAAACTTAACCACCAATGTGAAATCTCATCGTAAAAATATGATTGTGCGTCCGGTTGGCATATCATACTTTTTTGACCGTTTATACGGTTTAAACTGGCCGTTAGCCAAGAATCCAGAGAGTTTACCTTACGATGAGGCCTACCATTTGACGACTATAGACTAACAGTGATAACTAACTAGCCCAGGAAATCCCTCACATCGAAGCCTATCATGAGGAAATACATATGAATTACGCCTACCTCTACACTATACAGAAACTGCTTTTATACAGAATATTCTCCAAGAAAGTAGGAGAAATTCCTAGATCTCATAAGCTGTAATATGCTCTAAAGCATCTCATATTATAGAAGATCATATGACAGCTAGTACTATCATAGATTAACCTGCCACTTCCTAATATACAGCAACACGTCAGTAGATTTTCTTTTATCGAAGATACAAACAAGGTTTAGTAGTGTTCTCTAGTAGCATCTATTTGTCATTTCCACCATTAATCAATCCATCCATCTATCTATCTATCATGTCTTATGTGGCATGACCCTCACGTAGAATTGGAAGCATTGTCCCATCAATCAGTCGAGAACATACGTTCTCTCTATCTATCCATCAATCAATCGATCAATTCATCGTCTAACTATCTACCTATCTATCAAAGTATTTTCTCTTTTAAAGTTATTTGAAATTTATAGAGCATCAACCAATTTCATTCAATGGTTTTGTTTCATTAAAAAGATTTGAAAAATACAATAAAGTCATAAGACGTAAAAGCTGAAAAAACTGTCAAAATTTGGCTAAGTGTTGGAAAAAGTGATTTTTCAAAGTTGTCGAAATTGAAAACGAATTTTTGTACGTGAAAGCCCTTGACAACATGAGAAATCCCATATAATTTATATTCCTTACTTCAAAGGAACGCTTAAGATATCGCATTTTGAAAATCAATCGAAAACGTCGAAATTTACATTTTGTTCTTGAAATCAAAAATTACATTTTGATATGATGAGATTTGTATCTCAAAACCATTTTCAACATTCTGAAATGAGGGCTAAAACCTTAATTTCATTAAATAACTTATTATTTAAATGTTTTTTTTATGAAATAAAGGTATGAAATTTGTGGATATGCTGTGGGGGAATAAAAGCTTAAGAAAATTTTCAGGTCTGACGATAGCTTATGGTGGCAATTAGCAAAAATGAAGCTCAAAATCAAATTTTTTTTGAAATATCGATTTTCACCGAAAGTCATCAAAACTCTTTCAAACATTATACTATATATAAAATAATTAAAATACATCAAAAACACTAAAATTAATCATAAATAAGCATGTAAACATGATTCCAATCGTTCGAATATGAATAAATTTAATGAAATGATCGCATAGATTTTCTATGAAACTATGCATAACTAGAAGGTAGAAGGGAAGGCATCCTACTTCGGGATATATTCAATGGTTGAATGGAGTAAAATCACCTCTGGCTAACCACATAAATTTTCTCCAGACGAAATCATATTTTCTCACGTCTATGCATAGTTCTCAACGAAGTTTACGACTTCTCTTCTTGCGACGAAGCTTGAATCATTTTAGTTTGGAATAAGTTTGAGTTACAAATTTTGAAGAAAAAGAGATTAATAATTTGGTTGGAGAGAAGAATAAGAAAAATTAGATTTTTCTTATTGATTTCAGATAATTATAACTTAAGTGAGATATAATCGTCATTTCGAGAGTAATTTTTCCCGAATGTCGATTTAGACAAACTTATACTCTATTTTGAGTGATTTTTTGACATGAATCTAAGGGTATTACTCGGATTCCTCAAAGTATATCTCTTAAGTGATGTTTACTTATTTAGTTATTACTTGATGCGAAACTTGAAGATTTTATAACTTTTTTGATCGAACTCAAATTCGAGGATGCTTATAGGTTAAAGTATGTTTTTCAATCATTTTGAATTGAATGACGAAGTCAAATTTCATCAAAAATGAACATAACAAAATCTTAAGTATTTTGCCTTAAATCTTTCTATCAAAATTTTCTCCAAACTTCAATATTTTATTTCATCGGGATACTAATTAGAATTCGAAGTATTAGAGGTAAAAGGATGTGATATAAGATTTATCCTCTCAAGTGAGATTTTAAATCGTAATGGTTATGACAGATGTCTTGAGAAAATATCATAATAAGTAGAAAATAAAATATTAAATTGAATATAAAGATAGTGGTGTATTAGGAATAGAGATTTTCATGTAGTTTACAAATTTAGTGTTAATATATATTTGTATTATAGTAGGGGTATATTTAGTGCAGATGTTGTGCATTATTTTATTAAGAAATATTAAATAGTGTGCAAATAGTAGTGATGTGTTTGCGGTAAAACTATGCATTGATGAGTAATATTCATAGCAAGTATGAGTAAAACATAATAAACGGTGTAATTGGTTAGAGAAGTAAAGATAAAAGATAGTGAAGATGTGAAAGTTGATAGAGATTGGTGGGAAATTGGTGTAGTATGAGTTAGATTATTATCTTATCTTAAGGTTATACAAATAATAGATTAGTTGGAGTATGACTTTGAATTGGAGTGATTAATTAATGAATGTGTTGGGTTGATACAATCTAGGTGACATAAGGTTATGAATTATAAATGAGATTAGCTTGGGACTAAGAATAGATGATAATCAAAAATAGGTGTTGTTTATTATACATGTTGTATTAGTGGATTGATGACAAAGCTTAATAAGGTATGATTTCAATTTCGAGGATGAAATTTTATTAAGGGGGGAGAACATAATACCCCGAGTTTTTTATTTATATCTCGAAAAAAAATAAATAGTAAAATTTGAGAATATTCTAAAAGTGAGACTTAGAATAAAGTTTTATGATTTTTCTAATAATTTTTACTGAAATCTGATCTCATCATTAGATTCGAAATGGTCCAAAAATATATCTTAGCCTATAGGCAGGCTCAAATGCGAATCCGAACAAAAAAGTTACAAAATCCTTAATTTTTTAGTCGAACCAGCTAAAACAATTACTTTTTACTAAAGCAAGAATTTTTAAAATTCAATCATACTATTGGGTTCATAACGAAAAATTATAGAAAATGAACTATTTACTCGTCATTTTTGAGCTTATAAAGTCGAATTATGGTCAACAGTAATGACATCAATTTTAGGGTTCCATCAAGGCAAAAACGTAAATTTTTGTTAAAGACAAAATTTTTAGAATTTGAACATGCTTTTAAATCTGGAACAAAAAATTATATAAACTAGAGTATTCAATCGTCACTTTTGGTATGACGCTCCTGAAACACTAATACAAAGTCCCATGTCAGATCTTGAGGCACTAAGTGGCACATCAAAATTTCGGCATGATTTCTTCAATTTATGTTACATTCCAAGGCGTTCAACCTGTTTTACCTGATAAAAAAATCCATAATATCTTATATATACATACAAAAGTAGAATAACAGTGGAAATCTATATACATCTAGCCATGTAAGATAGATCAAAGTGTGAAAGGATAAACAATATAAAGGATTCTACTAAAATTCCTCATTCTAATAAAAGTCCTAATGCTTAATACAAAATAGCTAATACTCCTAGACAAACTAACACCACTAGGGGATATAGCCCCCAATACTCACTAGGTATTGTACTCTAGTCTTTTATCTGACCCACCAGATAGTCCCCACTCCTTGGTTTTACACCCGTCTTGTCATCTGCAAACTTTGAAACTAAAAAAAAATACGAAGGAAAGGGTGAGTAACAATGGATACTCAGTAAGGAAGCAAACAATTTTTGTCAATAACCTGTTCTAACATGAATGATAAACATACTGAATCATTTTAACATATGCAAAATTTTATTGAAGAAACTACGATTAACTGGTACATATAGCCAGGGATGAATGATGATCAACTAAACGATTTAAAACTCACATTACATCAATCAGTAGTACTCACTATAAGATTTTCTTTCTATACAAATTTAATTTAGCTAGTGGAAACATTAAACATGTATTTCATTTTATATATGAAAATAAGACAACAAATACATAATACACAATGGTAGAGTAGTGAAATAAGAGAGTTGGGATACACGACTAGATCGCTCCCAGTTGAGACATGATGTTATAATACTTTACTGGCTTTTAGTTCCTAATTTTGTAGCTGGTCACTACACTTACTGTACTTTGTTAACCATTTATTCATCTCAGGCTGGCCATTTTACGTGACCGTAAGTAATAGGTCTCTTTTTGATGTGTTAGAATGTTCGACTACTGTAAATTGTTAGTGATATCAGCTAATCATCTTCGTCTATACTTATCAGGTGTGCATGTGATTACCAAATATCCAATGGTGGGACTATCGTTGTTCTTTCCACTGGAGTTAATATTAATCTTACTTTTACCTTACTTGTAGGGCAAGTAGGGGATCGAGCTTAAGAGAAAGGGGGAATAGAGTTAAGCTAAGAGGGTAAAATTCGAATTAACCAAAATGAATTAAAATTATTTTTCTTTGTATTTTTAAACTTATCAAGAAGTTTTAAGTTGCTAGAAAATTAACCAAAGTAAATGAAATTAAAAACAAGTAAACTTATGAAATTAAAGCACTATTGGAGCTGGATCTACTGAGAACATGTTGATGAGTAATTCCTAGTTTCTAGCATTTTTATAACTCAAAGCTCCTTAGATCAAAAAGTTTAGCAAATGAAATCAAATGAGGGAACATAAAAAAAGTAAAATTCCTTGAACTTCCTACTAACAATCATCTAGTTTAAGCATACTTTATCTTGATCTAATTTAAGCATAAAGTATTTACATTAAGAATAAAAGGTGCAAGAAATCTTAAAGAGAACCCATAAGCCTTTTAGATAAAAGAAAGACATGCAACTAGAAACAACACAAGATATTGCTCTAGACTTTTTCGCTCTCCAATAGAGTAAAACTTAGCCTAATGTCATTGCAAGAGAGAGAAGATAAGAGATGAAAAAACTTTTCTTCATTTCATTGAGAAACTTACAAATTCTTTTTCTTCTACTTCTTACAATACTATTTAGCTAAAAAGAAAATAACTAGAAGGTAAAAACATAAAAATATAAGAGAAGAGGCTAAGAGCTTTAGATTAAAAGAGTCTTGGATAAGATAACCAAAAGGGAGAGTTTCTCTAGAGATTGAAGCTCTATTTATAGAGAAAAATGTGTGTAGAAGAGTCCGAAAGTAGCTTTCACTTTCTTTGCATAAAAAGACAAAAGATGAGAACATGAGTTAAGAATTATGGCATTCTACAAAATACTTTTGCCTTGAGATTTTTATTCTAAAATGTTGATTTTCTGCATAAGAAACACACGTAATTAGATTTATCTAGTAAATGAATTTATTTATGTATAATTAAACCTAATTAACATGCAACATGGTGTTTCGAGACTTATCATGATTACTACCTTAATACGAGAAATAAAGATAAAAATTAAGATAAATGTCCAGGAAATAAGCATATAATTCAGTGTTTCAAGACACTCATCATCTAACCCCATTCGTATACGACCACTTTTACAATACAAGTTCACTGGTAAAGATAGGGAGGAATAAACTCAGATTCCAATTATGACTCCACACTCATACGCATCTCATACCATGTATGAGTTTGGTTATCTCTACCGTACATCATACGATAGTATATCACTCTGGATGATATGACAGACTATTCTTTTGGTATTCACAAGCCTTTTAATAGTTCACAAAATAATTACATGTATATATATATATATATCATTTTTTTTAAAAACAAATAAGAAATGTTCTTTGAAAATAAATAAGAAATTAACATTATAGAGTTGAGAATAGATATCCAATTTTCTATCATGCAACAGTGGTTATGCGGCCTAAAATAAATAACAGAATAAAAACATAAACTGCGTCTTGCGCTACAGAAAGTAAATACATATGCAACCAATATCATTATCCTTGGATATCCATTCACCGACCTACACACAATATTACAATGTAAAATATAGATATCACACCTTGGGTATGATTTTTATATTTTACTGTTTCATCCATTTTTTCTCTTTTTTCGATTTTTGTATTTTTTACGTTTTCAAACGCATCATTCATTTTTTTATATTCATTAACTTAAATATTCATTTTTCGATATTAAACCATTTTTCACACTTTAAAATTTATTTTTATTATTTAAATTAAAAATTTACTAAATTTATTTCAAAACAGGATTCGAGTAATACACAAAACCCAATTGGTAGAAATAACCTGGTGAAATGTCCTACCCATATAAAATTTATTATAAAATATAATTAAACACATTAAATATAAAGGTCTAACCATGAATTTGAAATAAGAAAAAGAATTCTATATTTTTTGAAACACATCACAAATTTTTATTAAAACCCTAAATGCAATTTTTACAATTTACGTTTACCAATATAAATTGAGAGTCCTTACTAATCCCTGTGCGAGAGAATTGAAGCATGTGCATGGAAATTGAGGTAGATCAGACATCGAGGCGGTTGAGTTTTGAATTTGGCCCGACGATTTCAAAGATTTCAATGCCATCATCATTTTATCCTTATGCGATAGAGGACGATTTAGCCTCAAAATAGATGAAATCTAAGGTTTAAAAATCAAAGCCATCGTATCTCATACGATTGATTTTTGAAGAAACAAGAAGAAAGAAAAGAAATTGGGTGGATTTTGTAGAATTCAATGATACAGACATTTTTCCCTTCTACGTCGGAAGTCGACGACGACTCGTTCGCAACGAATTTGAGGTTGAAAGTTGGAAAAAAAAATCAAATTCTTTTTTAAAAGTCTCGACTGGTTTGTGTGCATTGAAAGAGAATACGAATAGTGATTTTACTTTTAAAAATTATTTATATAAGTTACGGGACGAAATCAATATTTTACATATTGTTTCATTTGACGATAACTTGACCGTCTGGATTCCAAAAGTAATGAGTAAATACTCTATTTTATATAATTTTTTATTTTGGATCTCATGGCATGGTCAAATTCTACAAATTTTTTTTTTAAAAAAATTCACTTTTTCGGCCCAATGAAACCCTAAAATTGACGTCATTTCTATTTTTGACGATATTTCAATTTTCTGGGCTCTAAAAATGACGAGCAAAGAATCAATTTTCTATAATTTTTTCGTTATGAATACAATGGTTTCACCAAATTTTTAAAAAAAATTCTTTGGCAAAAAGTCATTATTTTAGCATGATCTAATTTGAAAATCGAGGTTTTGTATCTTTTCTATTTTAACTCGCATTTCAGCATGCTTATAGACTAAAGTATGTTTTGTGACCATTTTGAATCCAATGATGAGGTCAAATTTTATTAAAATAACCACAACAAAATCTTAAAATTTTACCCTGAATCCCACTTTTAAGATTTTCTCAAACTTTCAATTTTTTTTCGATATATGACTAAAAATCTTGGGGTTTTACATTTGGATTCCAGACGGTCAAGTTATCGTCAAACAAAATTATATTAAAAATACCAATTTCATCTTGTTAGTAGATATAAATAAATTTTAAATAAAAATCACTATTCATCTTCTTTTTCAACGCATAAAAACCAACCAAGAGTTTTTAGAAAAGAAATTTATTTTTTTCCTGACTTATCGTCGTCGATATGACGCAAACAAGATGCCATCGATGTCAGACAAAGAAGAGAAAAATGTCTGTAGCATCGGCCTCTACAAAACCCCATTTTAAATTTTGTTCTTCTTTTTATTTTTGTTTCATCGAAAATCAATTGAAAACAGAACGGGGGTTTCAACTGTTTAACTTCGAATTTCATCTATTTCAAGCCTAAATCGTCATCCGTCCTAGAAGGGAGAAAGGATGACGGCATTGAGATCTTTAAAACCATTAGGCCGTGTGGACATGGGATTATTCAGTTTTGAATATCTCAACCACTTTGGGATTGAAGTCGCCACCATTCTTTTTTGAAAATGGTATGAATGGTCACCCGAGTTGCATTCTTTTGAAAAACGTGTTACTTTAGTGCTTAGTGACTCTCATAAGGATATGGCTCGTTTGGTCCAACTTTTGATTCTGAGTAAGGAGGTTCATATTAGAGAGTAAGAAAGATTTTAGGCACCCTACTCCCTTCACTTTTGGTGGTAACCTCGGATTTGGTCCATTTAAAAAAAATGAGCAGTCGAAAAAATTTGATATGTACCCTAAAAAATAAGGGACTTGGATATTAATTCAAACAGTTGAAGGCACCCTTTGAGGTTCAAGCCATTTGTGGTATGTGAATAAGTATAGAGAAGAGAGAAAAATAGAAGAGGAAAGTGGAAAGGAAAGAAGGAGGTGATCTTTTTCTGAACCTAGCTTGTTCTTGAGTTGACTTTCTTGATCCTTCAAAGGATAAGTCTTCTTTGACTTTATCTTAGTTTACTTGAGAGTGAGTAGAGGATTGAGTTGATAAGTTGGGAGAATTGAAGGTGAGTAGTGAGTAGAGTTGAGAGAGAGTGATTTTTAGTATTTTGGGGGTTTAAGCATTAAGTGAGAATTGTGTTCAGGATAGAGGGATTTTATAGAACTTTGGGGGTGTTTTTTTAGGATAAGATGGGGTGAAATGATGGAAAATTGTAAAATGATTAGGGGTTTGAGAGGGGTGTGTGTAAATTGGAGGAGATGGAAAGAAATGGGGGTGTAAGAGGGTGATTGATAGGTAGAGTATTTGGTGAGGTAAAGGGGAGTAGTATAACGGAGGGTGTAAGAGAGTGGTTGATTAGGTTTTGGAAAAGTGAATGAGATGACGACATGTGTCAAGATATGTAGAGATTAGAGATTTTAGATGGGTTGATTAGAGGGTGTGAGTATTTGATTTGAGAGAAGAGGTGTGGATTTGGATTATAAAAATGAGTTTGTAGGGAATGATGAGGGTAGGTTAGATAGAGTTATAGGTTGAGATGTGGGTAGATGATGAGTTAATGGGTGGGTAGATGATGTTTAGAGAATAGGTGATGGGGTAGATAGTGGGATGAGGGAGGTGAGTTGAGGTGGTGACATGTGTCCTACCTTGATGATCATGTTGATTGGTTGTAATGTTGGGTTGGATTGTTTTAATGGAGATCGAGTTGCTGTTTCCAAGTCTTCTCAAGAACCATTGCAAGGAATTGGCGGTCCGATGATTAGGGCAAGGACAAAGAGGATGGAAGAGGCATTGCAAGGCTTGATTGTGGAAGTCCAATACAAAGAGGCCATTCTAGAAGATTCTAAGGCTAATTTCGGAGATATCAAAGTTTCATCAAGGATGGTCAACTATCTTTTTATGCAAGAGATCAATTTGGAAGATCAATTTGTTATGTTCTAATTGTCCTTAGTTTTGAATTCTTTATTTCCTAAGGACTAATTAGACTTTCTTTATTTTTTTCAAGGACTAATTAAAATTAATCTTGATCTAATTTGTCTATAAAAGGGCACCTCATTTTGTAATTGAGACACAATTGATAATTTACATCTTATGAGATTTTGAAGTTTATTCAAAGAAAACTTTAGTTTTGTTTCATGTTTTCTTTATGGGTTCTTTATGAGTTTTCATTCGAGTTCTTGAAGAAAAGACATGAATCTTCGACTTATCAAGGAAGCGATCAATCCTTGTGGTGTCATTGGATTGGGGTTTCAAGGACTTAGTTTCCTTGGGGTTTTAGTCCGATCAACATTTTAATTTGTTTTAAAACAATCTAGAACGTTCGAAGCCTTCGAATAAAAGGATTCCTAGAAGAGATCATCAAGAGAAGGTCTTAATCCAAGAAGGTTCCTTAAAACCCATTTTGTTGTGTTTTTGATTGATAACCATGGACTGTTCTTACTAAAAATTCAGCCACAACAGAATACATTTGTTGCTGTTTTGTACTGTTGTTAAAAAAAAACTTTCCAAGAATAAACGTTTATTACTGATCTTTAATGATCTTTCATTGAATATTATGAATCTTCAATTCGAAAACTTCGTTTCTTGTTTTCTAAACTGATCTATCTTGCTGGAAATTCAGCAACAATGTTATATTGAATCGACAAAAACGATATCACCATTGACGTTCATTAGATAGCTATTCTTTAAATCATTCTTTGCTAGGTTTGTTGTTGTTTCTTCTTGTTGTTCTTCAATGGTCATTCACTGAATTCAGCAACTTTGGGCGATAGAATATTATTGTTGCTGGAATTCTTGAAATCTCTCTAAGATTTTCATCAGTGAATCGAACTTCTTGAACATTCTTGAACATAACAACTGCTATAATATTTTTTTTAACTGCTGTAATCTGGTTCACAACTAGGCTGAACTCTTTGCTGAAAACAGATCTGAATTGAGTTTGTTTTCTTTTAATTTTCTTTAACATATTGCTGAACCGAACTGAGATTGTTCAAACGATTTGTTGTTGAAAACTAAGGCACAACAACCACTCTTATAATGTTATCTTTCATCAACCCATTGATGACACTGTATATTTCTACCATTAAAGAACCAAGAATCGTTAATGTTGCTTTAACTAACCCTTAAAAAAAAAAAAAAAAAAAAAACAAACATTTCTTGTTGCTGTTAACATATGTTGCTGATCTTTTAAGGTCTTTAATGCTCACTCATTGAAAATCTTTCAATTACATCACCATTGATGTTGCTGTAATTAAACTCGAAATATTTCTTGCTCGAAATTTCAGAATAAAACGTTTATTTTATTGCTAAAACACAGCCACAACAGTCACAACGTTTGCTGAAATTATTGTTCTTGCTGAAACTCAGATTCATTTGAAAATGAAAATGACTGATTTATCTATGTTCTTGTTGAATTAATAGCCACCACATTTTGTTCATGTTTGTTCTTGCTGGATTTTTTTGTTGAAAATTCAGTCAGTGGAAACTGTAATTTTCGCCATTACAGAATCATTGAACCTTTGTTTCTGTTGAGATCTGTTTTCATTATCCGTCTCCCACACCCTTCTATATTAACGTTGCTGCTATCACTTTATAGATTATCGCAATTGTTTCATTTTAAAAATCTATATATATATATATATATATATATATATATATATATATATATATATATATATATATATATATATATATATATATATATATATATCTGAATCGCAAACGGACTGTTGAATTTTGAGGTTATTGAACTCTAGCTTCTGATTAAGTACCTTAAAGAAAGAGGCTGATTTATTGTTTCTTCTTGCTGGGCTTTGTTTAGAAAAAAAAAGGGGATTTGTTAGTTGTTGTTTGTAGGTACAGAAAATCGATAATTTGGAGTTGCTAACTTCAAACGGCCATAACTTTTGATCCAGGTATCGAAACGACTATTAGTGCATAGTCTCGTTCCATACCGTTTCGACTTCCAATTCCATCATTTTCATCACTTTTTGGGACTTCCAAGATTGTTGTATTCTTTTGTTGTTTTCGTTTATTTTTAACTTACAGGGATTCAACCATCAGTAAGGAAGGAGGAGAACCATATGAGACTGACCTAAAATTATTCATCAAGGCCGTTCATGACCAATTTAAATTGTTGAATTCAAGGTTGGACAATATGGAATCCTCTAATGAATCTAAACCATATCGAAGACATGAGTTCGACGGAGAAGAAGATATTCATTCCGAAGCGGAGAGAGTACATTATCGATGGGATAAGAAAGTAGATTTCAAAGAAGATAACAATTTGGGTAGCATATAGATGACGATTCCGACCTTTCATGGAAAGAATGATCCTGAATTATATTTGGAGTGGGAAAGAAAAGTTGAGCACGTTTTTGCTTGTCATAATTATTCCGAGTATAAAAAAATAAAGCTAGTCGCCGTGGAATTTATCAACTATGCCAGTATATGGTGGGATCAATTGGTGATCAATAGGCGCAGAAATGGTGAGAGACCTATTCGACCATGGGATGAGATGAAGTCAGTGATGCGTAAAAGATTTATTCCTAGCTATTACTATCGAGAATTGTATATCAAATTACAAGGGTTGGTTCAAGGTTCCATGAGTGTAGAAGATTATTATAAAGAAATGGAGATTGTCATGATTAGAGCAAGCATAGAGGAAGATAGAGAAGCAACCATGGCTAGATTCATTACCGGATTGAACAAAGAGATTGCTGATGTGGTTGAGTTGCACCATTATGTGTAGATGGAAGAGTTATTACACAAAACCATTAAAGTGGAAAAGCAAATCAAGTCTAGAAGGTTCAGATCTGGATCATCTTCTAATAATCCGTGGAGACCAAATTGGAAGGACAACAAAATTCCTTTCAAACCAAAAGAAGACGCAAAGTTGAAGCCTTCGGTTTCTATTCCTAAAGATAGACCTGAAACAAAGCCTCTTATTAAGTCACGTCAGATTAAGTGTTTTAGGTGCCAAGGGTTTGGACACATTGCTTCTGAATGCCCAAAGAAAAGGGTTATGGTTGTATTGGCAAACGGGGACATTGAAAGTGCTAGTTCAAGTGACAACGAGATGCCACCATTAGAGGATTGTTCTGATGTTGAAATAGAAGAGCCTGTGCATGGTGATTTACTTGTCACCAGGAAAGCTTTGAGTATATAGCCTAAGGATGAAGGATGTAACACCCCAAAATTTTAATTCGTATCTCGAGGAAATATAAATAGTGGAATTTTTAAAAAAATCTTGAAAGTGGGACTTAGGGTAAAATTGTAGGACCTTATTCTGATCATTTTTAATGGAATCTGACCTCATCATTGGATTTAAAATGATCGAAAAACATACTTTAGCCTGTAAACACGCTCAAATGCGAGTCCGAATATAAAAGTTGCAAAATCCTCGATTATCGGGTCGGACTAGGCTAAAATAGTGACTTTTTGTTAGAGAAAGAATTTTTAAAATTCGATCATACCACTAGGTTCATAACAAAAAGTTATTAAATATAGACTATTTATTTGTCATTTTTGGAGACCAGAAAGTCGAATTATCGTCAAAAATGGAAACGACATCAAGTTTAGGGGTCATCTCAGGCTAAAAATGTAAATTTTTGTTAGAGATAAAATTTGTAGAAATTGACTGCACCATTAGATCCAGAACAAAAAATTAGACGAAATAGAGTATTCATTTGTCAGTTTTAGAGTCCGGACGGTCAAGTTATCGTCGATTAAAACAATTGATAAAATGTCGAATTCGTCCCAAATGTTATATAAATAATATTTTTAATTTTTTTTTTCTCTCATCTTCCCCAACTCGTCCAAAACAGCCGCGCGACATATATAATGAAAAATTCATTTTTTTCTTCAAACTTTCACCTCAGATCTCGTGCAAATGGCTCGCCGTCGACGACCGACGCAGAAGGGAGAAATGTCTGCAGCTATGTTCTCTACAAAACCCACCCAACCTCTTTTCATTTCGATTTCTTTTTCATCTAATATCGTCAAAAATCAGCTGTATTTGGATACGAAAATTTTGAAACTTTGACCTCGGATTTCGTCTGTTTCTAGGTCAAACCATCTTCCGACGTAGAAGGGAGAAACGTTCACAGCCTCATTCTCTACATAACCCACCCAAATTCCTTCCATTTTCTTATCTTTTTCACGCCGTATAGTAAAAAATCAGCCGTATTTTTATACAAAAATTTCGTAACTTCGACCTCGATTTTCATCCGTTTCAGGGTCAACCCGTTCTCCGTCGCAGAAGGGAGAAATGACGACCACATCGAGATCTTCGAAACCACTAGGCCAGATTCAAAAATCAGTCACTTCGAAGTTCGGTCCATATCGATTTCCATGCCGATCGCCTCGATTTATGTGCCCGTACTTCGATCCTTTCACCTAGAGATTGTAAGGAACTCTTAATTTCTATTAATAATTATAGATTGTTAAAAAATTACATTTAGGATTTTATCGAAAAAATTTTGGATGTATTTTCAAAATATAGAATTCTTTTGTTATTTAAAAATTCACGTCAGAAATTGCATGTTTGATATGTTTAATTATATTTTTTATCAAATTATACGTGGGTAGGATAATTTAACGGGTTATTTCCATAAATTGGGTTTTGTGCACTGCTCGGACCCCGTTTTGATATGAAATTTGTATTCTTTTTCAATATTATTAATAGAAATAAATTCTATATTTGAAAAATGTGATTTAATATTCAATGAACTCATACTTAGTTGATGAATATCAGAAAATGGATATTTTATTGAAGAGATTGAAAATTGTAAAAATCAAAAAAAAGGGAAAAGGGTATGAAAAGGTAAAATGTCTCTGCCCAAAGGGTGATGTCTGCATTTTACGTTGTTGTGTTGTGTGCAGATTGGTGAACAGATATCCAGGGATAATATTGTTGGTTCCATGTTTATTTAAATTTCTGTTAGCGCGAGACGCTTTTTACGTTTTCGTTTTTTTATTTATTTTAGGCCGGGTGGCCACACTTGTATGGTAGGAAATTGGATATCTATTCTCAACCTTGTATTGTTAATTTCTCTTTTGTTTTCAAATGAAAGTAATATATATATATGTAGATATTTTGTGAGTTGTTAAAGAATCTGTGAATGCCTGAAAGGATAGTGCATCATATCATACGGTAGCGACCACCAAGCTCATACGTGGTATGGGACACGTATGAGAGTGGAATCACAACTGGAATCCAGGATATTCCTCTCTATCTTTACCAGTGAACTTGTAATGTAAAGGTGGTCGTATACGAATGGTTTGTATATTTGGGAATTACATGCATGCCTGATAGGCATAGACGAAGATGATTAGTCAGGGATCACTAACAATCTATAGTAGTCGAATGTTCTGACACATTGAAAAGAGATCCATTGCTAACGGTCACGTCAAACGGCTAGCCTGAGCCGGATAAATGGTCAACCAAGCGTGGTAAATAGTGACCAGCCACAAAATCAGGAACTAAAAGCCAGAGAAGAGTTGTAACATCATGTCCCGACTAGGAGCGATCCAGTTGTGAATCCCAACTCTTTAATTCTAATACTCCACCATTGTGTATTATGTATCTATTGCTTATTTTGATATATAAAATGAAATCCATGTTTATTGTTTCCATTTGATCAATTAGATTTGTATAAAAAGAGAATGTTATAGTGAGTACTGCTGATCAATGTAATATGAGTTTTAACATGTTTAGTTGTTCATCCCTGGTTATATGTACCAGTTAATCATAGTTTCTTCTGTAAAATTTTGTATATTTTAAAATGATTTAGTATGCTTATTCGTTCATGTTAGAAGAGGTTATTGGCAAAAATTGTGTTATTCCTTACTGGATAACCATTGTTACTTACCCTTTCCTTCTACATATTTTAGTTTCAGATCCGAAGCTTGGCGAAACAAGTGTAGAAAATGAGTGAGAATCATCTGGTGGGTCAGGTAGACAACCAGAGTTCGTCACTTGGTGAGTATTGGGGTTATTACCCCTAGTGGTGTCGATTCGTCCAAGAGTAATATAGATTTTTATTTTGAGCGTTAGGAATTTTGTTAGAGTGAGGAGTCTTTGTATAATCCTGTATATAATTTTTCTTCTTCCATACTTTGATTTATCGTACATTATTAGACGTATTTAGGCTTCCGCTAGTATTATATTTTGTTTGTTATATACAGGATTGTATGTCGTTTATCAGGTGCAGGTTGAACGACTTGGAATGCTAACATAAACAAAGGAGACCATGCCGAAATTTCGATGTACCACCTAGTACCTCGAGTTTTAACATAGTACCTCGAGTTTTGACATGGGGATTTGTGTTAGTGTTCGGCGGGACGCCATAAGGAGATGAGGAGCAACGTGAGCATATTTTTCACACAAGATGCCACTTCAAGGATAAAGTATGTACATTAATTATTGATAGTGGGAGTTGTACCAATGTTGCTAGTACCTTGTTGGAAGAGAAGTTGAATTTGAAATGGCAGAAACATCCTAAACCGTATAAGCTACAATGGCTGAATGATTGTGGAGAAGTAAAAGTAAATAAGCAAGTTCGAGTTCCTTTCTCAATAGGCAAATATGTGGATGAGGTTATTTGTGATGTGGCACCAATGCAAGCTGGTCATATATTGCTCGGTCGACCGTGACAATTTGATAGGAAAGTGTCGCATGATAGGTATAAAAATCGTTATTCTTTTGTAATGAACAATCGAAAAATTGTATTGACCCCTCTCAAACCTTTGCAAGCTTATGAAGACCAGGTTAGGATAACAAGTGAGTACAAAAAGAGAGAGAAACAAAAGTGTGAACAAAAAGGAGAGCAAAGTGAGCAACATGGAGAAAAGAATAAAGTACTGAGTGTACTTGCTGACAAACATGATGTTAAAAGTGTAATGATAGCAAGGCCACAAGTTTTAGTTCTTATGTACAAAGATGTTTATTTTTCCACTGACGATCTTAACTTATCTTTGCCTAGTGCTGTTGTGTCTTTATTGCAGGATTTTGAGGATCTTTTTCCTGAGGAGATTCCACATGATTTACCTCCTTTAAGAGGAATTGAGCACTAAATAGACTTCATACCTAGTTCTGCTATACCAAATAGACCTACTTATAGAGCTAATCCTGAGGAAACAAAGGAGATACAGAGGCAAGTGGATGAATTGTTGCAGAAGGGATTTGTAAGGGAAAGTCTCAATCCATGTTCGGTTCCTGTTCTCTTAGTACCAAAGAAAGATGGAACATGGCGCATGTGTGTGGATTGTCGAGCTATTAATAAGATAACGGTAAAATATAGGCATCCTATCCCTAGGTTAGATGATATGTTTGATGAATTGCATGGCTCTCATTTATTTTTTTTAAAATTGATCTAAAGAATGGGTATTATCAAATTCACATGAAAGAGGGAGATGAATGGAAAACTGCATGTAAAACTAGATATGGGTTGTATGAATGGTTAGTAATGCCCTTCAGATTAACTAACGCACCTAGTACATTCATGAGATTAATGAACCATGTCTTGCGTGCTTTCATGGGAAAATTTATGATAGTTTACTTTGATGATATTTTAGTCTATAGCAAAAATGTTGATGACCATGTGAAGCATTTACATGCTGTGTTTAGTGTGTTAAGAGAACACCAATTATATGTTAATCTTAAGAAATGTACATTTTGTATGGAATCTGTTGTGTTTCTTGGATTTGTTGTTAGTTCGTAGGGAATTAGTGTTGATGAGGAAAAGGTAAGGGCAATAAAAGATTGGCCTACACCTAAGAATGCGAATGAGGTAAGAAGTTTCCATGGTTTTTTATCGAAGGTTTGTTAAGGATTTTAGTTCTATTGCTGCACCTTTGAATGACCTTGTTAAAAAGAATGTTATTTTTAATTGGGTTAATGTGCATGATCAGGCTTTCCAAACTTTGAAAGATAAGTTAATTAATGCACCTTTGTTGTGTTTGCCTAACTTTGATAAAGCTTTTGAAATAGAGTGTAATGCATCCGGGATTGGAGTAGGAGTTGTTTTGATGCAGGATTCTAAGCCAATAGCTTATTTTAGTGAAAAGTTAAGTTGGGGCAGCATTGAATTATCCTACTTATGACAAAGAGCTTTATGCATTAGTGAGAACTCTTCGAACATGACAACATTATTTATGGCAAGGGAATTTATTATTCATTCTGATCATGAGAGCTTGAAATTCCTGAAGACCCAAGGTAAGCTTAATAAAAGACATGCTAAATGGCTGGAGTTTATAGAAACATTTCCTTATGTAATTAAATATAAACGTAGGAAGGAAAATGTTGTGGCCGAAGCATTATCAAGAAGGTACGTATTACATACTTCATTGCAAAGTAAACTACTTGGTTTTGAATTAATTAAAGATTTGCATGCTAATGATTCTGATTTCAGTCAAGTATGGAATGCATGCGCTAAGTGTGCGTTTGGTGACTTTTATAGGCATGAAGGATTTCTTTTCAAGAAAGATAAATTGTGTGTGCCAAATTGTTCTATTCGTGAATTACTTGTAAGGAAAAGTCATGGGAGAGGTTTAATGGGTCACTTTGGTGTCCTAAAAACTTTAGATATCTTACGTGAGCATTTTTATTGGCCCCATATAAAGCATGATGTTCAATCTGTTTGTGACAAGTGCATTACATGTAGGCAAGCAAAGTCTAAAATTCGACCGCATGGCTTGTATACCCCTTTGCCTGTACCTAATTAGCCTTGGACTGATATTTCTATGGATTTTATTTTAGGATTGTTAAGGACTCAAAATGGTAAAGATAGTATATTTGTTGTTGTTGATAGGTTTAGTAAGATGGCCCATTTTATTGCATGTACCCAATGACGCAACACATATTGCTGATTTGTTCTTCAAGAGGTAGTTCGATTGCATAGGTTACCTAAATCAATTGTTAGTGACAGAGATGTTAAGTTCCTTAGTTACTTTTGGTATACTTTATGGAGTAAATTAGGAACTAAACTTCTATTTTCTATTGTTGCACATCCTCAAACGGATGGCCAAACTGAAGTAGTTAATAGGTCACTTACTACCTTGTTGCGTGCTATCATTCAAAAAAATTTAAAACAATGGGAAAAGTGTTTACCACATATTGAGTTCGCATATAATAGGACTATTCATTCAACTACTTCATTTTCTCCATTTGAGATTGTTTATGGTTTTAATCCTTTAATGCCTATGGATATTTTACCTTTGCCTACTAATGAACATGCTAATCTTGATGGTAAGAAAAAGGCAGATTTTGTGAAAGATTTACATGCCAAAGTTTGAGCTAACATTGACAAGAGGAATGAGCAATATGCTAAGCAAGCCAATAAGGGTCGCTTGAAAGTTATTTTCCACCCTGGAGATTGGGTTTGAGTACACTTGCGTAAGGAGCGATTTCCTACCCAAAGGAAATCAAAATTGCAGCCTCGAGGAGATGGTCCATTTCAAGTCTTGGAACAGATCAATGATAATGCCTACAAAGTTGATTTGCCAAGTGATTATGGTAATGTTAGTGCAACTTTTAATATTGCTGATTTATCCTTGTTTAATGTAGGTGATTCGAGGACGAATCTTTTCGAAGAGGGGGAGAATAATGGAGATCGAGTTGCTGTTTCTAAGTTTTCTCAAGAACCATTGCAAGGAATTGGCGGTCCGATGACTAGGGCAAGGACAAAGAGGATAGAAGAGGCATTGCAAGGCTTGATTGTGGAAGTCCAATACAAAGAGGCCATTCTAGAAGATTCTAAGGCTAATTTCGGAGATATCAAAGTTTCATCAAGGATGGTCAACTATCTTTTTATGCAAGAGATCAATTTGGAAGATCAATTTGAATGCCAGGGTTAATTGGGAATTACTATGTTCTAATTGTCCTTAGTTTTGAATTCTTTATTTCCTAACGACTAATTAGACTTTCTTTATTTTTTCCAAGGACTAATTAGAATTAATCTTGATCTAATTTGTCTATAAAAGGGCACCTCATTTTGTAATTGAGACACAATTGATAATTTATATCTTATGAGATTTTGAAGTTTATTCAAATAAAACTTTAGTTTTATTTCATGTTTTCTTTATGGGTTCTTTATGAGTTTTCATTCGAGTTTTTGAAGAAAAGACATGAATCTTCGACTTATCAAGGAAGTGATCAATCCTTGTGGTGTCATTAGATTGGGGTTTCAAGGACTTAGTTTCCTTGGGGTTTTAGTCCGATCAACATTTTAATTTATTTTAAAACAATCTAGAACGTTCAAAGCCTTCGAATAAAAGGATTCCTAGAAGAGATCATCAAGAGAAGATCTTAATCCAAGGAGGTTCATATCAGGTTTGAGTAATGGATTGGGTAGGGATGGATTCAGGTTGAGTTGGTTGGGCTTAGGTTGTAAGTTGGATTTCGGTATAGGTGATGGGTTGAATAGGGGTGGGTTTAGGTTGAGTTGAATGGGTTTAGGTGATGGGTAGAATAGGCTTATGCTAGGTTGGGTTGAGTGTAGAAGGGTGGTAGAGTGGGTTTTTGGTACATGGGCCATGTGGTAGGTTGGGTTTGGGTCATTGATAAGAATGCAAAATGTCATATTTTTCTCCTTTAATATTTAGTCCTTTACACATATTTAGTGCCTAAATGTACTCATTATTCTTTTATTTTAATTTAGGATGCAAATGGAGGTGTTAAGTGCAAAACGAAATTAATTGGGCGATTTTGGATAGTTTCAACATCGCTTCGTAATTTAGGCATAACTCTCTCATCCGAACTCTGATTGAGATGATTCAAAATGCTGTGGAACGCTAAGAAAAATATCTACCACTTTCATGTTTTGAGTTTTGAGAGATATGGGCTGTATTAAGGTCAAAATCAGGTTTAAAGTTACTATACGTACACTGTAGACGCGAATTTGACACGGATTTGATTCGGTGTATTTTCGAAAGTCTCCAAATTTGGTATACGAAAATTCCAACTAAACACCACTTTCCTAATTATATTAGGATTTTATTTTATTTTAATTAGTCAGATTTTTATATTGTTATTGGAGGATAAGATTTAAAATATATTTAGGAGATTTTGTAGGTTTTTAAGACGGAAGAAAATAACGTGGAGAAGAAAAAAAGAAAAAGAAAGAGACTTGAAGGATTTCTATCTCTCCCTATCTTGATCTATCTATCTCTCTCTCTCTTTGTATTATTTGATTTTAATCTTTTCTTGAGAAAAGAAGAATCAGAAAGTTGGGGAAATAAGGGCCAACGAGTTATTGCCAAGAAGAGGGAGAAGTTGCTGCTTGTATTCGTTTTCAATCATCAACATCATCGTCGTGAGGAACATCACCATCAACACATCTCAAACTTTTTTAGTTGTGTTAAAAAGTGTAACCCTTATGACTTTTATTTATTTTTATTATTTCAACCCTGGTTGCTATTGGATTAAATAACATCTTGTTGGATTCTTAAGTTGGAAATATTTAATTCAATTAGTTAGTGACTTTTAGATTCATTAATTGATGTTTTCGAATTGGTGATATGTAGACACATGAATCAGTGAATTTTAATTATGTATGCTGAATTTTCAGTTTGGTCATATTGAAAACTTTGATATTAACTGTCATTGAAGCCATAATTGTATCTCTAATCACCTAATTGATTTGGAGTATGATTTAAAAGTGGTAAAAACTATGAACAATAGTTGTGATCTGAAAATTGCGAGTTCTTTAGCCATGGACTTTTCCATAGGTTTGAAGAGTAGGTTGTTGAATCATAATTCATTTTGATCTTAATGATTTGTTTAAGAAGTTGTAAGGATACGCTAAGTATTAACTTGATTGCTTAATCAAAATAACTAGGTGATGGATAAGAAGGAATTTATAAGATGCATGATCTCTTTAGGCTTGCACTTTGATTCAATTCGGATATATAATTAAGGCATAAAATTCGTTGTCTATGTTGAAGCAATTTGATTAATCATTTAATGAATTTGATTTTCTGAATTGTGAGAGAAGATGATCAATTGTAAATATTTGCTTCTTTAATTTCTATTTTTATTTTTATTATTTCTTTATTTTTATTTTTAGTTTTTTTTAAATCTGAATCGCCAAAATTGAAACCCCCTTAAATTTGTGTAATATGTGTGTTTCAAATTTGTTAATCAAACTAACTAAAATTTGTTATAACTTTTTAGAATAGGAGTACCCGCAATCCCCGGCCAATAACGATACCCTACAAATCACTTTACTACAATCTTCTATAGGGTTTATTGATGACTAAAAAGAATGGTCTATCAAATGGCGTCGTTGCCGGGGATTGCAAAATCCCTATCTTTTAGTGTCATTTAACTTGTTAAATAGTTTATTTTACTTGTTAAACTTGCTTGTAATATATCTTGTGTTACACTTATTGAAATTTTAGCATGAGTCTTCCTTAATCATTATGGCGATCACGTTGTGACGTTTTTAGGAAAGGAAGTTTATTATTATTCTTTTAAATCTAACTTGTTTATTATTGTCTTTGCTTTTGTAGTTCAGGTCCATGAATGTCCGCAGTTAGTAGAAAGACTCAAGAACTTGCAAAATGCTTGGCTTTGCTAAAAGAAGTTGCACATCAACCCCCACTTCACCAAGAGGAGAGGGAAGAGTCGGAAGAGTCAGATAGCTCTTCCTATCCCTTGTCAGACGAGGAAGAAAACATACCAGATTTAGAAGAAGAAAGTGAAGAAGAAGAATTGCCAATGGCTGAAACCATTAGACAAATGTCTTCTTCAACCGATGGGGGAGCCGCACCAACTTGTATTACTTATCCAGAACCAGCAATTGGCAAAGTAGTTGAATTTGAATTGAAGAGTGGGTTTTTACACCATTTTCCCAAATTCCATGGGCTTACTAATTAAGATCCTCATAAGCATGTCAAGGAGTTTAAGTTTGTATGTTCAAGTATGTGCCCACAGAATGCGGATCTCAACATTTTGAAGCTGAAGTCATTTCCTTTCTCATTTGAAGATAGGGCAAAGACTTGGTTGTTTGATCTACCCTCAGGCTATATTAACATATGGGAGAAGTTGATGACTGAATTTCTGACTAAGTACTTCCCTGCCTCAAGGATTACTGTCTTGAGAAAGCAAATAACTGGAATTGAGCAAAGGAAAAATGAGGCATTTTATGCCTACTATGAGAGATTCAAAAGCTTAGTTGCATCATGTCCTTCACATGGGATGAAGGAAGGAAATCTACTTACTTACTTTTATGAGGGACTCCTCCCTCTTGAACGTCAATTGTTAGATGCTGCTGCTGGAGGTTCTTTTGCGGATAAGACACCTGAAGTTGCTAAGGTGTTGCTCGCCCAACGTGCTCTTAATTATCAACAATATGAGGGAGTGTTAAACTCCACTCGTGGGATGAATGAGGTATCTTCTAACTCTACTCTTGAGGAAAAAGTTAATAAAATGTCTACTCTTCTGTCTCAGGTATTGAACGTGAATGGAGCACAAGTACAACAAGTTGCTCAAATCTGTGATGTGTGCTACACTCAAGGGCATCCAACTGACCAATGCCCCCAACTGATTAATAATGGAGGATGGGAGTCTCTTAATGCTGTTGGGTTTCAAGATAATCAAGGTGGACAAAGGCATAACCCTTTCTCTAACACATATAACCTTGGACTTAGAGATCACCCCAATTTACGTTGGGCCAACAATGATAATATTAAGAACCCTCAAGGACAAGGCCAAGAGTTTCCACGCCCTCGAGGTTTTCTGATGAGACCTCAAGTACCTCAAAACTTTGTTTCACCTCAGGTACCTCAAAACTTTGTATCTAATCCTCATGTGCCTACAAATCTACTGCTCCTAATTATGATGAGATTTTAAAGTCCTTTGCTCAAGGGCAACATAATTTAAATACTGTTAGTCAAGCTCTTGTTACAGGTCAATAGGTTCACACTAAAGACATTGTAGAGTTGAAAAAGCAGTTGGGACAAGTGGTAGACTTCATGGGAAAGATAACCGAGAGTGGAAAATTACCTAGCAACACTGTTCCCAACCCAAATATCAAACAAGCTAAAGCTGTTACAACAAGGAGTGGTAAGACCCTTGTGGATGTTTCCAAAACCATAAAGAAGGCCCAAGTAACCCACAATGAGGAAAAGGACTGAGAGAAAGATCCTGCCACATCAAAGATAGAAATGATTAGTCCTTCGTCATCTAAGAAGGCTTTGAAACCTCGAGGTAATGAGCAAAACCCTAAAAATTCTTTCAATTCTAATCCTTTTGCTCGTGTGGCTTTTCCTAGTAGGTTTGCCAAAACCAAGAAGGATGAATCTGATCAAGCCATCTTGGAGACTTTTAAGAAGGTACAAGTCAACATGTCTTTGATTGAGTGTTTGAAGCAAGTGCCAAAATATGCCAAATTTCTGAAAGAACTTTGCACTACAAGGAGGCAAACTAGTGAGAAAGAGGTGGTAAAGATGAATGAGACAGTCTCTGCTGTCATCCAAAGGAAATTGCCACCAAAGCTTAGGGATCCAGGCAGTTTTTCTGTTCCTTGTGTGATTGGTACCAATAAATTTGATAATGTCATGTTAGACTTAGGAGCTTCAATTAATGTGATGCATTATAGTCTTTATGCTTCTTTAGATCTGGGTGAACTTAAAAGTGATAATGTTGTTATCCAATTGGTTGATCGATCTAACAAGTATCCTAAAGGATACGTTGAGGATGTTCTTGTGCAGGTGAATCAACTCATTTTTCCGATTGACTTCTATGTCCTAGATATGGAAGAGGCACCCCTAAATTCCACTCCATTAATTTTAGGGCACCCATTCATGAGAACTGCAAGAACAAAGATCGATGTTTATGGAGGAACATTGACCATGGAATTTGATAATGAAATTATACGCTTCAACATCTTTGAAGCTATGAGGTATCCATTGATTGACATTAAACCCTATTTTTCTATTGATATTATTGATTCATTTGCGCGGAGGTTTATGGAAGCAATGGAAGAGGATGAGTTGAAAGTAACACTCTCTCAAGGAGTTGGTTATAATGAGAATGGAGATTCCATTTCTAAAGCTGAGTTGGAGAAGGCTGAAGAGCCTATTGTGATTAGAACTGTGGCTTCCTTTGAGTCCCTACCCATTTTACCAAGGTATATTCCTCCTTTGTCCCTTCCTATTTCTACTAACAAGATGTTACCTTCGGTGATACAGGCTCCTACACTTGAGCTTAAGGTTTTGCCAGATCATTTGAAGTATGTATTTTTGGGGGATAAGGAGACGCTGCCTGTTATTATATCCTCGAAGTTAGAGGAGAATCAAGAGAAGAAGCTTGTGGACATTCTTAAGAAGTACGAGACTGCCATTGGTTGGACTTTGACAGATATTAAGGGAATTAACCCAACCATGTGCGTCCATAGAATCCTATTGGAGGATGGTGCCAAACCCACCAGAGAAGCCTAAAGACACCTACATCCACCCATGATGAAGGTAGTGCAAGAGGAGATGATAAAATTACTTGATTGTGGCGTTATTTACCCTATTTCAGATAACAAGTGGGTGTCTCCTATTCAAGGTGTGCCAAAGAAGTTTGGAGTTACTGTAATAAAGAATGAGAAGAATGAGCTAGTACCTCAACGAGTTGTAACTGTTTATCGAGTTTGCATAGATTATAGAAAGCTTAATGCGTCAACAAGGAAGGACCATTTCCCTTTGCCCTTTATCGATCAGATGCTTGAGAGGTTAGCTGGTTACCCTTTTTATTGCTTTTTGGATGGATATAGTAGGTACAACCAGATCTGTATAGCCCAACAGGATCAAGAGAAGACCACCTTCACTTGCCCTTTTGGCACTTATGCCTATACACGTATGCCATTTGGATTGTGCAATGCACCAGGTACGTTTCAACGTTGTATGGTTTCCATTTTTTCTGAATACATTGAGAATATCATTGAGGTGTTTATGGATGATTTTAGTGTCTTTGGTAGAGATTTTATGCATGCTTAGGAAATTTGGAACTTATTTTAAAACGTTGTGTTGAAACTAACTTGGTTCTGAATTGGGAAAAGTGTCACTTCATGGTGACTCAAGGGATTGTTTTAGGACATATTATATCTGCTAGGAGGATTGAAGTTGATAAATCTAAGGTAGATCTTGTGCGTTACTTACCCTCTCCTACATGTGTGAGAGAGGTTTGGTCATTTCTTGGTCATGCAGGATTTTACAGGAGATTTATCAAGGATTTCTCCAAGGCATCAAGGCCCTTGTGTCGGTTTCTCCAAAAAGACACTCCATTTGAGTTTGATGAGGAGTGCAAGAAGGCTTTTGAGAAGTTGAAGGAGTTATTGACTACTGCTCCAATTATGTCTCCACCTAATTGGTCCTTATCTTTTGAATTGATGTGTGATGCCTCAGATTACGCTGTTGGGGCTGTGTTGGGACAAAGAATAGCTAAGAAGCCCTATGGTATCTACTATACCTCTAAGACTCTCAATGATGCCCAACTGAATTATTCCACAACTGAAAAAGAGCTCCATGTTGTGGTTTTCGCTTTAGATAAATTTCGCTCTTATTTACTTTAAACTAAAGTTACTGTTTATACTGATCATGCAACTTTGAAGTATTTGATGACAAAGAAGGAGGCCAAACCGAGGCTGATTAGATGGGTGTTGTTACTTCAAGAATTTGATTTGGAGATCAAAAACAAAAAGGGGAGTGAAAACTTGGTAGCCGACCATTTGAGCAAACTTGTACATGAGGAAGACACCTTACCCTTGTAAGAATCATTCCCAGATGAGCAGCTCTTTGGGATTGAGGTAAGTGAACCGTGGTATGCCGATATTGTGAATTATTTAGTTACTAAGCAATTCCCTGATACTTTACCTCAGTCTAACAAAGAAAAGCTTAAGAAAATTGCTAGATATTATATATGGGATGAACCTTATTTGTGGAAGCATTGTAGTGATCAAATCATTAGGCAGTGTGTCCCTAAATCTGAGAATAAATCTATACTTGTCTTTTGTCATTTTGAGTCTTGTGGTGGACATTTTGGTGCACGTCGGACAGCCCGTAAGGTATTAGATTGTGGTTTCTTTTGACCCTCTATTTTTAAGAATGCATATATGTACTGCATGACTTGTGATAGGTGCCAGAGAACAGGTAACTTTGGTTCTAAAGATGAAATGCCCATGGCCCATATCATAACTGTTGAGATTTTCGATGTCTAGGGCATTGATTTCATGCGGCCGTTTCCTTCATCTAACGGTTTTCTTTACATTCTTTTGGCTATAGATTATGTGTCCAAGTTGGTGGAGGCTAAGGTCACTAGAACTAATGATTCTAAAGTTGTTGCAGATTTCTTGAGATCTAACATATTCACTAGGTTTGGAGTGCCTTGTGCGATTGTTAGTGATGGTGGATTACACTTCTACAACAAAACAATTGAGTCTCTACTGAAAAAATACAAGGTGACTCACAAGGTGGCAACACCATATCATCCTCAAATGAATAGACAAGCAGAGGTCTCAAATCGTGAGATTAAGGGAATTTTGGAAAAGACTGTGGGTTCTACACGCAAGGATTGGAGTAAAAGACTTGATGATTCACTTTGGGCCTATAGGACAGCATACAAAATGCCAATTGGGATGTCTCCATTTAGACTTGTCTATGGTAAGGCGTGTCATTTACCAGTTGAGCTTGAGCATAGGGCGTGGTGGGCTGTTAAGTCTTTCAACATAGACATTGATGAGGCCGGTTTACATAGAAAATTGCAACTGAATGAACTTGAGGAGATTAGAAACGAGGCATATGATAGCACATGGATTTACAAGGAGAAAAGTAGAGCTTTTCATGATAAGATGATCCGTGGCAAGGCCTTTGTTGTAGGCCAAAAAGTTCTTATTTTCCATTCTAGACTTAAACTTTTTCCTAGTAAGTTACGTTCTAGATGGGTTGGTCCTTTCATTGTCACTAATGTTTTTCCTCATGGTGCTATGCAGATAAAAAGTGACAAAACTGGAAATGAATTCAAGGTGAATGGCCATCCCTTGAAGCCTTACTATGAGACTTTTAAGGAGCACACTGTGTAAGAAGTACCCCTCCTAGAGGCTCCACTCACAAAGTACTAAAAATAAGGTACAAAGTCTAGGCTAAAGGACTGTAAACATTTAAGCGCTACTAGGAGGCAACCCAATTCAGCCAAGGCTATTGAGGATACATCAACACAGATCTGCATTTTCTTTCTCTCCTCTATTTACTTTGGTTGATTTTATTTTTTTTTATTGTGTGATTTTCGTGAAAACAGGACTGCCCCTATTCCATACCCATTCTGATTGGCGGCTCTATCAAAGTACAGCTGCCATGTTTGGTTCTAGGGTTCTTCAACATGTAAGATATTCTTATCTGTAACTGATCAATAAACCTTATTCCTACTACTACCGGTTGATCTGCCACGTATTCTACCACAGCTCTCCCCTTATGTAATATGCGTGATGTCAAACTCTGATAACAATAATAACCATCGGGCGGTTCTCCCTGTCAATGTTGGTTTCTCGAAGAGATACTTAAGAGGATCCATCCGAGATAAACAAGATAATTGAATGAGATAGCATATTGTATCGGAGTCCCTAAGTAGCCCATACTAGTGCTAAGCAAGTTTTTTTGAGGGCCGAATACTTTTGTTCATACTCTAAAATCTTTTTACTGATGTAATATATAACATTTTCTTTGCGAGTATCTTTGTCATACTGTGCAAGCATGCATCCCATAGCTTCTTCTATGACTGACAGACAAAGAAGAAGTGGTTCTCCCGATGTAGGTGAAATCAAAATAGGCGGGTTCAAGAGATATTTCTTGACTTGGTCGAAAGTCTTTTGACATGCTCATTCTATACTGTTGGTTCATTCTTCTTGAGAAGCTTGAAAATAGGTTCGCAGACATTGGTAAGTTGAGTGATAAATCTACTGACATATTGGATTCTACCCAAAAAATCTTGAATTTGCTTTTCAGTCTTAGGCGGTAGCATCTCTTGGATAGCTTTAATCTTCATAGGGTCTACTTCAATCACTCTTTGACGGACCACAAATCCCAACAATTTTCCATAAGTTACTCCAAATACGCATTTCTATAGGTTGAGGTAGAGTTGGTACGTTTAAATCTTTATGAGAAACTTTTCTAACGTAGCAACGTGCCCTTGTCATTCCTTAGATTTGACTATCATATCATCTACATAGACTTCAACTTCTTTGTGTATCATATCATGTAGTAAAGTCGTGGCTGTTTTTTAATCGGTGGCTCCAATGTTCTTCAAATCAAAATGCATGACCTTGTAGAAAAAGGTTCCCCACTGTGTGATGAGCAATGTTTTTTGCATATCTCGAGGATCCATTTTTATCTGATTGTACCCCGAAAAACCATCCATAAAAAATAGCTAAGCGTCCCCTACCGTACTATCTACTAGAACATCTATGTATGGTAAAGGAAAATTATCTTTTGGCCTTACTTTATTTAGGTCTCTAAAGTCCACACACATTCTGACTTTTCCATCCATTTTCAACATCGGGACGACATTGGCATCTACTCAGGGTATTCTACTACTTCCAAAAATCTAGTATTAATCTGCTTCGTAACTTCTTCTTTAATTTTTAGAGTCCATTCTAGCTTCATACGTCGAAGTTTCTGTTAGATTGGTCAAGCATCAGGATATAACGGAATCCAATGTTGAACAATGTCTGTGCTTACTCCCAGTATATCCTCGTAAGACCACGCGAACACGTCTTTGAATTTTCTGAGCAACTTTACTATCCCTTTGCGTTCATCGGGAGATAAGGTGACCCCAATCCGAATTTCTTGAGGACTTTCTTTTGTTTCGACGATGATAATTTCTACTTCCTCTATTAGAGGTTGAGCCCGACGTTCATCTTCTTGTTCAAGTAATTTGATTATTTCAGGGGGAGGTTCTTCGTCAGAAGACTCTTCCTCCGAAGCTAGATTATTAGTTAAATTATGTTTGCGCTCGGGGTAATAAAAAATTTCTTTCATTTCATTAAAAAGAGATGGGGTAACAGGACTCATTGCTGACTTAACAGACTTACTTGACTCAGCAGGAAAAATAGACTCACTAGAAATAACAGACTCCGTGGGAACAATTAACTTACTTTACTCAACAGAAATAAAGGACTCATCGGATACGTCAGACTGAACAGGACTAATAGGACTGACAGACCCAGTCTTGACGTGCAGCGAATGACTAATTACATGATAATTAGAAAGACATCCAACAATAGGTTTGATTACAGATTGAGGATTTGGGATCCCCTTCTCAATTGACAACACTAGGACACTGTGAACTTCCATGAATAATTGATCCATATTGAGGGAGTCCAGATTGAGCTGCCAGTCTTCATCTTTTGTGTTTGCTTCATTTTCAGGCCAATCCATACCAAAGAAGATCTCAAACCCCGGTAGACGAGTACCTATGATGTGATCAATGAACAGCTCTGGACACCCAAAATAACGAAAATCTTCTCCTTCTTTCACGAGAGATTGCCTTCTATCACAATCGTAGGCAGGGGTTATTCCTAGAATCTAGGGTAGGGCATATCATTTGACCTAAGAAGAGATACCCATTTTGGATAAGGTATTGGAAGAAACGATTCCAATTTTGAATGTTAAAATCTTAGTTTTATTCGACACTAGTTCTTCTAGATCATATATTTTCATTGAAATCGCATAGTTACTAGATTTAGAAATTTTTAACAAGGATCGAGTAATGAAATTATTGACGTCGTTGGGAGACTGTCAGGTAGCCTAGAAATTATTTTGAAGTTGTATAGTTAAGATAAAAGACTAGGAAATGATGACTGTTCTTATGTTACTAGATTGTTGTGACTTAAACGTTATCTTAGGGATGGATTGGTTAGTATTGAACCACGCCCATGTTGATTGCTTCGCGAGATCAATTATTCTTAAGAGACCGGGGTATTTGAGGGTTAAAGTTCAGGGATCCATGTACAAAAGATATGGTTCTCCGTACAAACAGTTGGAAAATCTGAGAGTGTCAGAGGTAGAGACATCGATGGATATGGTAGAAGTAGTCAAAGAATTTGGTGATGTTTTTGCAGATGAATTACCGTGTTTGCCGCCGTTTCGCGAGATAGAATTCTCGATTGACTTGGTGCCAAGCACAGGACCCATTTCTATTACACCATACCGAATGACCCCAGTAGAAACCCAAGAGTTAAAAGTTCAGATTGATAGGTTATGAGCTTGAGGGTTATTCAATCGAGTTCTTCACCCTAAGAAACACCAGTTCTATTTATCAAGAAGAAAGATGGGTCATTTCAATTGTGCATTGATTATTGGAAGTTGAATCAAGTGACCATAAAAAATAAATACCCCCTTCTACATATTGATGATTTGTTTGATCAACTGTATGGTGTCCAGTATTTCTCTAAGATCGATTTGCGATCTGGGTACCACTAGTTGAGAATCCAGGGGGCGAATATTCTGAAGATTGCATTTCTGATCAGGCTAGGACACTCCAAGTATCTAGTGATGCCTTTTGGTGTGACGAACGCACCAACATCATTTATGAATCTTATGCACCGGGTATTTTGGGAGCACATCGACAAGTTTATCATCATATTCATAGATGACATCCTAATTTACTTTAAGTCAAGGAAGGATCACAAGAAGCACATCATAATCACACTACATATTTTACAATAGCATAAGCTAATTGCCAAGTTCAAAAAGTGTGATTTTTGACTTTGGAAAGTGAAATTCCTAGGACACGTAGTGTCTAGTGAAAGGATAGAATTGGACTCTTCCAAAGTTGAAGCCGTGCTAACATGGAAACAATTGAAGATAGTGACAAATATTAAATTTTTCCTTAAGATGACAGGCGATTATAGAAGATTTTATTGAGGGATTCTCCATTCTTGCTGCAACGTTGACGAGACAAATGTAGAAAAACATCTTGTTTAAGTGGGATGACAATTACAGGACAAAATTTCAGGAGTTGAAGAAAAGACTGACGATCGTTCTAATTCTAGTATCTTCGATTCTGGGTAAAGGTAAGACGATCTTCATTAATGTATCCAAAATTGGTTTAGGAGCTATATTGATGCAGTTTGGGAAGGTAGTGGCGTACGCGTCCAAGAAACTAAATAATCATGAGAAGAACTATCCTATTCATGATCTTGAATTAGCACTTATAGTGTTCGCACTACGCATTTGGAGACATTACTCATACAAAGAGAAGTTTGAAGTATTCTTCAACCATAAGAGCCTCAAGTATATATTCTCACAGCGAGAATTGAATATGAGACAATGACATTGGATGGAATATCTAAAAGACTATGACTTTACCCTTGAGTATCACTCGAGAAAGGCCAATGTAGTCGTCGACGTGTTGAGAGAAAAACTATAGCTCATATGATGGTAAAAGAATGGTAATTGCTTAAGTAGACCACAAAAATAGTGTTTGAGACTCCGAGGGAAAGGTATATACCGCATGTTTATTTAGGTACACTAAGGATTGAAAATTAGTTGATAGCATGAGTCAAAGAAGCTCAAAAAATAGATGAAGATGTGGAGGAATATGAATCGAGAGCTAGGGACTTAATAGACCTAGATTGGTCGAAAGGATCAAATGAGGTTCTTAGATTTAGAAACAGGATGTGGATACCTCAGGACTCACAGTTGAGATCGGATATACTGAGTGAGGCACATCGTTCCTGATATTCTATTCGCCTAGGAGGTACAAAAATGTATAGAGATCTGCGTAGAAATTTTTGGTTTCTGGGTTTGAAGAGAGTTGTCACATGATATGTGAGTAGATGCGTGACATGTCAACAAGTCAAGGTAGAACACCGCAACTTAGCAAGCTTGCTCAAACTATTACACATAACGGAATGGAAGTGGGAGCATGTTAACAAAGACTTTATAGTCAAGTTACCCAGCGCCAGTGACGGGTCAGATGCCATATGGATGATTGTGGATCGACTGACGAAGTCGATACATTTCATTCCGATTCGAGCTTCATTTGGTATTGAAAAACTAAGTCAGATATACATAGTTGAGATAGTACGACTGCATGGAGTGTCAGTTTCTATCGTGTCAGATAAGGATCCCAGATTTACTTCCCGATTCTATGAGAGTCTACACAAAGCCATGGCCACTTCGTTGAACTTCAGTATGACTTTTCATCCACAGTCAGATGGACAGTCTAAGTGGGTAATTCAGATTTTAAAAGACATGCTTCTGGTATGTGTTTTGGATTTTGGAGGTTGGAAGCGCTACTTACCGTTGGTAGAATTCTCCTACAATAATAGTTTTTAAGCTAGTATTGGCATGGCCCCATTCAAAGTTTTGTAAGGTAAACCGTGTCGATCACCGATATGTTTGGTAGTGACAAGAGTTACCATGGTATTGGGACCCAAGATTTTTGAAGAATTTACATAAACAATATGCCTCATACGGGGCAAACAATTGCTCAGAGTAGATATAAGAGCTATGTAACAAGTGGCGCAGACCTTTGGAATTCCAAGTTGGGGATAAAGTATTCCTAAAAGTACCATCTTGAAGAGAAATCTCTAGGTTTGGTGTGACGGGTAAATTGAATTCACGATTTGTGGGACCATTCGAGATAGTGGAATGGATAGGACCAATGACTTATAAATTAATTTTACCACTGCAATTGAAGAGGTTCACAATATGTTCCATGTGTTGATGTTGAAGAAGTATTTGCCAGATCCTTCATACGTGCTTGATTTGTCAGATTTAGGGGTAAACAAAGATGTATCCTACGAGGAAGGTGCAATACAGATACTTGACAGGAGAGTAAAACAACTCAGGTCTAAATCTACTCCTCTAGTTAAGGTACTATGGAGACACCAAAACATTGAGGAAACTACTTGTGAAAAAGAGGTAGAGATGCAGACCAAGTACCCAAACTATTCCTAGATTAAGTTACGATTCCAATTTCGAAGACAAAATTTTTATTAATGGAAGGAAAATATAATATCCTGAATTTTTAATTCGTATCTTGAGGAAATCAAATAGTGAAATTTTGAGAAAATTCTAGAAGAAAGCACTTGGGTAAACATATTCCTATTTATTTTTATTCATTATTAACAAAATCTGACTCAGCCATTGGATTCAAAATGGTCGAAAAACATACTTTAGCATATAAGCACACTCAAATACGAGTTTGAGCATTAAATTATGAAAGTCTCGAATTTCATGTTGGGTGGGACCTAAAAAGGTAAATTTTTGTTAGAGTGGGAAATAGTAAAATTCAACCCCATCAGAAGGTCCGCAATGAAAAATTATATTGAATGGAGTATTCATTTATCGATTTTCTAGTTTGAAAAGTCGAAATACCACTAACGATAAAAATAAATTAAAAATATCAAGTATGCCCTTCCAACTTTTATATAAAAGAATAAATCACTCTTTTATTTCATTTATCTTATTTCCAAATGATCCAAAACCAGTCGATTGATACCCAAGGATCTCCCACTGCCTTCTCATCAATATCTTTTACGAAAGAGTCCAGTTAATTATTGACGAAGAAAAAAAAGTTGTCAACATCGACGAGCTCTATGTTTCTACCATCCTTGAACCATGTTTCTATTATTTTCTCTATGTCTCTCATCGAAAATCAGTAAGTGCATTCTGATACATCCCACTTAGACTAGTTAGAAGAAGAATCGTTCTTTATCATAAAAAAGAAATGGAGTGCCGTCATCGAAAGCTTCGCAAACCACCGTTTCTTTCCCACCCAAGTTTATCCAACCTTGAGTTCGACACTATCAACCCTTGGGTTCCGTGTAGGCCCATTTTTTTTGACAACTATGAACTTCGATAAAGGACTCTCAATTTCTATTGGTAATCGTAGATTATGAAAATTGCATTTAGGATTTTATCGAAACTTGTGATGTGTTTCAAAATATAGATTTCTTTTTGGTTATTTCAAATTCATGAAAATAATATGTATTTTATGCTTTTAATTGTATTTTAAACAATTTCTACATGGGTGGGATTGTGTGTTGAAGAATCGACAAAAGAACTTAAAATCCAATTTTCGTGTAACTATTCAGTATTGGACGTAGGAGCTGACGATGCCACCTTTACCTGCTTCAGGCTATTCTGGCGGTGCTACCACTAGAATCAAGCTTCTACCGCCGCCAGCTGCCTCCAAAAGCTATTTTCGATAATTTGATTTCTGCATACTTTTGAGCCCTCATTTTGACGAAACTTTTGTAATTTTTCAATATAAATGATGAAAATGAATTTTAAAATTGGAAAAAAGAAATGATTTGATATTGAATGAAAATGAATTGGGTTGACAACAAAAATTGAAAAATGCAATTACCAAAAAATGGGAAAAATGGAATAAACGAAAAAATGTTAGTCACACCTAAAGGGTGATGTCTACATTTTACATGGTTGTGTTATGTGTGAGTTGACGAACGAATATATAGGGTAATTTACTTTCAGGTGCATATTTATTTACATTTTATTGGTGCAAGGTGTTGGTTTAATTTTCATACTGTTATTTATTTTAGGCCGGTGGTCTACTGTTGCATGGTAGGAAACTAAAGTAACATACTATCCTGGGTTGTACAATATGGACAACCAAGCTCAAACGTGATATGGGACGTGTATGAGAATGGTGTCACAACTAGAATCTAGATTTATTCATCTCTATCCTTACTAGTGAACTTGTAATGTAAAGGTGATCGTACACGAATGGAGATGTATAATCGTAATTACTTGCATACCTGATAGGTGGCGTAGACGAAGATGATTGGTCAATGATCACAAACAATCAAGGATAGTCGAACATTCTGATATATCGAAAATAAATCCATTGCTTAAGATCACATCTAACGGTCAATCTAAGTCGGATAAATGGTCAACCAAGTGTGATAAGTGTAGCGACCGACTACAAAATCTGGAACTAACAACTAGTAAAGCATTGCAACATCATATTCCAACCGGGAATGATCCAGTCGTAGAGTCTCAATTCTCTAATTCCACTACTCCACCATGGTATATTATATATCTGTTACTCTATTTTGAGTTATAAAATGAAAAACATGTTTACTGTTTCAATGCTGTCAATTAGATTGGCATATGTAGAAAATGTTATAGTGAGTACTGATAAGTGTTTCAAAAAATTGAATTAGATGCACGTTTATCGAACAATTATCTTGATTTTTATCCTTATTTCTTTGTATTAAAGAAATAATCATGATAAGTCTCGAAACATTATGTTACATGTTATTAGATGATAATTGACTTAATTATACATAAATAATTTCATTTACTAGATAAATCTGATTACGTGTATTTTTTGTGTAGAAAATCAACATTGGAGTCAAAATCTCAATGCAAAAGTATTTGGGCCTACTTTAGAATGCCCTAATCCTTAATTCATATTTTTTTTATCTTTTTGTGCAAAGAAAAGTGGAGGCTACTTTTGGACTCTTGTACATATATTTTTCTCTATAAATAAAGTCTCAATCTCTAGAAAAAATTCTCTATTGGTTCTTTCATTCAAGATTCATTTAATCTAATATTCTTTGCCTTTTCTCTTATATTATTTATATTTTTATCTTTTAGTTTATTTTCTTTTTAGCTAAATAGTCTTGTAAGAAGTAGAAGAATAAGAATTTGTAAGTTTCTTTATGAAATGTAGAAAAGTTCTTCCATTTCTAATCTTTCCTCTCTTGTGATGACATTAGGCTAAGCTCCCCTCTATTGGAGAGTAGAGAAATCAAGAGCAAGTTCTTGTGTCGTTTTTGTTTTTATGTCTTTTTTTTTTATCTAAAATGCTCATGAGTTCTCTTTAAGATTTTGAACACCTTTTATTCTTAATATAGATACTTTATACTTAAATTAGGTTAAGATAAGGTATGCTAAAAGTAGATAGTTGGTAGTAGGTGGTGGGACTATCATTGTTCTTCCCACCAGAGTTAATATTAATTTTACTTTTACCTTACTTGTGATGCAAGTAGGGGATCGAACTGAAGAGAAAGAGGGAGTAGAGTTAAGGTAAGAGGATAAAATTCGAATTAATCAAAAGAAATTAAAATTATTTTTCTTTGAATTTTTAAATTTATCAAGTAGATTTAAAGTTGTTAGAAAATTAACCAAAGTAAATGATATTAAAAGAAAGTAAACTTATGAAATTAAAACACCATTTGAGGTGAGTCTACCTAGAATATGTTGATGAGAAATTCCTAGCGTTTAGCCGTTTTATAACTCAATCGTAAGGGCTTGGTATTATCTTTTTAGATCGAAAAATTTAGCAAATAAAATCAAATGAGAGAACATAAACAAAGTAAAATTCCTTGAACTTCCTACTACCAATTATCTAGTTTAAGCATATTTTATCTTGATTAAATCTAAACATAAAATATCTATATTAAGAATAAAAGGTGCAAGAAATCTTAAAGAGAACTCATGAGTATTTTAGATAAAAGAAAGAAATGAAACTAGAAACAACACAAGAATTTACTCTAGGCTTTTCCACTCTCCAATGGAGAGGAGCTTAGCCTAATGTCATTGCAAGAAAGGGAAGATAAGAGATGAAAGAACTTTTTTTCATTTCATAGAGAAATTTACAAATTATTTTTCTCTACTTCTTATAAGATTATTTAGTCAAAAAGAAAATAACTAGAAGAAAAAATACAAAAATATAAGAGAAAAGGCTAAGAGTCTTAGATTAAAGGTGTCTTGGATAAGAGAATTAAGAGGGAGAGGAGAGTTTCTCTAGAGATTGAAGCTCTATTAATAGAAAAAAAATATGTGTAGAAGAGTCTAAAAGTAGCGTCCACTTTTCTTTGGACAAAAAGACAAAAATGAGAATATGAGTTAAGGATTAGGGCATTCCAAAGTAGGCCCAAATACTTTTGTCTTGAGATTTTGATTCTAAAATGTTGATTTTCTGCACAAGAAACACACATAATTAGATTTATCTAATAAATAAATTTATTTATGTATAATTAAGCTTAATTAACATGCAACATAGTGTTTCGAGGCTTATCATGATTATTACTTTAATATGGAGAAATAGGGAAAAAATCAAGATAAATGTCTAGGAAATGTGAGTATAATTCAATGTTTCGAGACATTCATCACACCCCAAAAATTACCTTTCTTCTAATCCCTAGAAAATAAAATTACCATTTTCGCAGGCACCTCGACTACATTTAGCGAATGTAACAAGTCCTTGGACCCCTAAATTATCTCTAGTGGACGAGTTTGACTCGTAAGGGTTTGCAGAGAATATACTCACAAAATTCTAATATTTTACAGAAATATCAAAATCAAAATCAAAGTATGTAAGGCAAACATAATAATATTTCACAAATCAATCAAAGGTCATTTACGTTTGAATAAAGTTCTAAGTTTTTATTTCTCATTTTAGAAAATTTCAAAGGTAACTTGAGTGCTTGTTTAATTTTCAGATATTTTTTTCTTTTTTAAAATAACATTTTTTTATAAATAAGATTTCGCATCTTAATTGCTAAGAATGGTTGATTCTACCTAAGTTCAAACTCGAAACTAGGCATCCTGTCTGAAATTGTGAGACGTGTAGATGTTCACTTTAATACTTCTAATGGGATTTATCTTTGATATTCTAATTTACTCACGTTTTTATTCTTGACAACTTTCACCCTACTGAACTAATTTGTTTCATTGGGCTCTTTTCATTTTTCAGTTCTAACATTTTTGCTTTATTTTGATTTTTTTTCACATCTTTCTACTTTTTATTTTCTCAACTTTTTCATATTTCACCATTTTCTGGTGTTCTTTTTACAAAAATAGGTAGTCATTTTTAAGGTACCTAGTCTAATCCTATGGTTGCTGTCCAAGTCATATTAGTCTCAGTTCTATTTTTCTTTTAACCAGCCAACCAAAGGACAAGGAAATCATAGTTCACTAGACTTGGTTTCCTTTAATACTCTAGACAAAGAAGAGGGTCAACTCTTGTTCCACAAAATCTTATTTTTTCAACTACTTAATCAAAAGTAAATTTTTCATAATTTTCTTAATGAAGAATAACCAAAAAGAACTTATGATAAAAAGTTAGGACATGAACCTAATATTTAAAATTCATATATAAAAAGTACATACAAAGATTTTGAAGAAAATATTTCAAAAGTGTTAAATATTTTTGAATTTTTTTTTAAACATGAAACTAAATAGAATACTATATAATGCAATTGTGAGCTAACCTAATACCCCCAAGCCTAAATGAAATGTTGTCCTTAATATACACGGAGTAAGGAAAGAGAGAAAAATATTAGATTACACCTGAAACAGATTGGGCATTAATGTGTAAATTCTTGTTACAACTGATCTGAAAAGATTGAAAGTTTTAACAATTATAATTTCGAAATAGTTTTGCATAAATAAAATCCTACCTAAGAATTAAGAAATAACCTAAAAATATCATAATCTTATAATGAAATACATCCTAATCTGAATCCGAACTTTCAGTGACCTATGCCTTCTTCTCCTCAATATAGGTCAATATCTATCTCTGTTACTCAATCAACAATTGCTTACCAATCTACAATCCTAGTAGCGCTAATTAATTAGTTTGGAGGAGAGTTGTCTTGAAGAAGAAGAGAATAAGAAAGGGATTAGGGTTGGATTTCTTTTTGTTGAAAAAATTTATTTCCTGACTACACTACTTATTAAAACAAAAACACATGGGTTGCCTCCGAAGCAGCGCTAAGTTTAACGTCTTCAGTCGGACCTATCAAAAGGTCTGAATCATAAGTATTTTCCTAGTATCTAATTTTATGGACACGACAATCGACTTCCCACCCCGAATGATAGGAAGATAAATTTTTACCATCATTAGGACATGAAAATGATTATTTAAAATGATCAACATCTCTCATTTATCCTCAATTCTTGACCATCGTATTTCTTAAAAGAATGGAAGTTGTAAGACAGGCAAAGTCTTTACAATCTTGTGAAAAGATAGGCTGGATGGGATACGAGGTTAGATAAGTAGTGGTCGGAATTGGTGTGACTAGCAAAAATAGAGTTCATCCTTGGTTCTTCTTGAACAATAGTTTCCTTTGATAGTGGATCCGTTTCCTTGGTCAAATTTGTACAATTGGTTAGCTCAATGGAAATTTGAAACATTGGTTGGCTCTCGGGGCTTATTTCATTTGAAATTGACCATTTTCTCTTTTTCTAAGGGCATTATAAACTAACTTAATTGGACTTCCATCATTGCTTTGGTTGAAATTGTAACATCATTAGTTTGAATTTGAACTTCAATTGAGACGGGATTATCATTTATTGATGGACAATCATCAAAATCTTCAAAAGAGTAGAATTGGTCACTAAGGTTGTTTTGAAAGAATGGTAGATTTTCTAAGATGGAGATATCCTCATTTTTGAATTTATCAAAATTTTCTTTTTCTAAAAATAGTGCTAGGTGACTCAATTGAATTCCTGTGCTGGCTAAGACTTGACCTATGTCCTGTTGTTGTTTGATGAACTGTTGTTGTTGATTTAACAACTCAGTCATCAAGGACTCTAATGATGAAGTTGGAAGAAAAGAAAAAATGAGTCATTGAATATTGACTCTAGCTCTACAGCTCTATATTCGAAGAAATGTTGAGAATCATAGGATTGTTGGAGAATTATGGTTGGATTCATCATCGAGGTCTCACGCAAATAAAAATCCTCATAGTTACCAAAATGACTACCTTGAGTGGACTCGTTCTGATTAGGTATGGTATCCAAGGAAAATCAATTATTTATGTGGTATGGTTGGTCGAACGAACTAGGTGTTGGCATCCAATATGAATTTTGAGAATGATGCATATTAACCTGCGTAGCATGAAGTATAGGCAGACTTGGACAACGCTCGGGAGAATGACCGTAGTTATCACATAGAACGCACGGGATCCATGATTATCTCATGAACTTCATGACGATGGAAAATTTACTCAGGATTTTGTATATATACATTATTGATTTGTAGATAAGAAATGGAGGAATTCACACGTGATATTGGGTACTTACGATTAGACACTATCATTGTTCTTTGAACGTCTACTAAGCATGCAAATCACACAGTCGATCAAACAATCATGATAAGAAAAGATTGGAACTAGATAGACTGCCTAAAGCTAGACAGCTCTTAATTGGGTAGAAATAGCGCAACCAACCTTCCAACTCTATTCTATTAAGTCAATTTTGAATCATTCAGATCTATAGATCGAAGGTGGCGCACAATGCATAAGCAAGGACACTCTTAAATCACCTTCCTTTCTTGAATAGACTGAGTCTATTGTGTTGTTTCTAGTATCATTCTTTTCTTTTATCTAAAATTCTTATGAGTTCTTTTTAAGATTTCTTGTACATTCTATTCTTAATATAGATACTTTATGCTCAGATTAGATCATGATAAAGTATGCTTAAAATAGATAGTTGGTAGTAGGAAGTTTAAGGAATTTTACTTTGTTTATGTTCCCTCATTTGCTATTTACTAAATTTTTCGATCTAAGTAGCTAACACCAAGCCCTTCTGATTAAGTTATAAAAAGGCTAGAGACTATAAGTTGCTCATTAATATGTTCTAAGTATATTCACCTCCAATAGTGTTTTAATTTTATAAGTTTACTTGCTTTTAACTTCATTTACTTTAGTTCATTTTCTAACAACTTTAAATCTTCTTATAAGCTCAAAAATACAAAGAAAAATAGTTTTAATTCCTTTTGGTTAATTTAAATTTTATCCTCTTAGCTTAACTTTACTCCCCCTTTCTCTTGGGTTCGATCCCCTACTTGCCCCACAAGTAAGGTCAAAGTAAAATTAATATTAACTCCGGTAAGAAAAACAATGATACAACCACCATCGTCTCGAATATAAATCTGTTTAGGAACATCTCTCAAAGTTAGCCCACTCAAAAGGTTCATCTCCCAAAACATTCCTCTTGGAACGCTACCAATGATTGGCATCTTTATCTAACTGAAACGTTGCCATTGTTACCCAGTGATCCCTCGGGCACTGCATGGCATTCAAAATCTCCTGAGTCTTCAAAACCCACTCTTCGACCTCAGCTAGGTTGGAAAAACCTCCAAATCTTGATGGACGTAATCATTGAAACTTCTATAGCCTCATCTCCGGATCACTCTATGCCTAGGGCTAGGGGATTCTCGCATCCCTCAATAGTACAACTTGTGGTCGTAGTTCTGGTGGTGGAATCTGGGATTGACAAGGATCTATCCCCTATGAAGAAGCTTGGCACTCCCTTAATTCAGTTACCTCCCCAGTTAATGTGGCACCCCGTCAAATACTAACACAAAGTCCAATGTTAGATCACGAGGCACTAGGTGGCACCTCGAAATTTTGACATGGTCTCCTCTATTTATGTTAGCATTTCAATGTGTTCAACCTGTTTCACTTGATAAAGAAAAATCCATAATATCCTATATATACATACAAAATATAATAAAAGTAGAAGTCTATATACATCTAATAACGTACAATAAATCAGAGTGCAGAAGGATACACAAAATATAGGATTTTACAAATATTTCTCACTCTAACAAAAGTCTTAACGCTTAATACAAAATCTATAATACTCCTGGACAAATCGATACTACTAGGGGTACAGCCTCAATACTCACCAAGTGTCGAACTCTAGTTGTCTATTTGACCCATCAGATGGTCCTCACTCGTGCTCTATACCTGCTTCACCAAACTCTGAATCTGAAACTAAAAAAATGGAGAAGGAAAGGGTGAGTAACAATGGTTACTTAGTAGGGAACCAAACAATTTCTATCAATAACCTCTCCTAACATGAACGAATAAACATACTGAGTCATTTTAAAATATGCAAATAATTACAGAAAAAACTATGATTAACTGGTACATATAGCTAGGGATGACCAACTAAATATTTTAAAACTCATATTATATTATCAGCAATATTCACTATAACATTTTTTTTATACAAATCTAATTGACTAATTGGAAACATTAAACATGAAATTCATTTTATATATCAAAATAAGGCAACAAATACATAATACACAAAGGTGGAGTAGTAAAATTAGAGAGTTGGGATTCACGACTGAATCGTTCCCAATCGGGATATGATGTTTCATAATAAAGTATTAGTTCCTGATTTTGTGGCTGGTAGTTGTTTACCACACTTGCGAGACCATTTATCCAGCTCAGACTGGCCGTTTAACGTGATCCTAAGTAATGGATCACTTTTCGATGTGTCAAAACGTTCAACTACTATAAATAGTTAGTAATCACTAGCTAATCATCTTCGTCTATGCCTTTCATGCATGTATGTAGTTCCCAAATATATAATCCATTTGTATACGACCACCTTTACATTACAAGTTCATTGGTAAAGACAGAAAGGAATAAATTCGGATTCCAGTTGTGACTCTACTCTCATACACAGCCCATACCACGTATGAGTTTGGTTGTTCCTACCGTACATCCTAGGATGTTACATCACTCCGGATGATATGACGTATCATCCCTTCAAGCATTCACAAACTCTTTAATAGCTTACAAAATAGTACATATATATATATATATATATATATATATATATATATATATATAGGGGGGCGTTCAATGGCAAACTCTTTAGCAAACTTTTTGGCAAAACATTTTTCAAAACATGGGTTAGAGGTTTTGGAATGGGCTGATTTTTGGTGAGGATGATCTCTACGGTGAGAAGATCCTCATCACCAAAAATCAGCTCATTCCAAAACTTCTAACCCCATCAAAAATAGTTTACAAAAATGGACGGTCCACGAGTTTCAGCTTGTAAACATGGGTTAGAAGTTTTGGAATGGGCTGATTTTTGGTGAGGATGATCTCCTCACCGTAGAGATCATCCTCAACAAAAATCAGCCCATTCCAAAACCTCTAACCCATGTTTTGAAAAATGTTTTGCCAAAAAGTTTGCTAAAAAGTTTGCCATTGAACGCTATCCATATATATATATATATATAATATACATTATTTTCATTATCCCTTTGTGTATGCAACCAATCATTAACCCTGGATATCCTTTCACCACCCTACACACAATACAATGTAAAATACAGACATCACTCCTTGACCATATTTCCTACCCCGCAACCACGTGTTAGCTCATGGAGCCTGCCATGTGTAGCACTAGTACTACATCGCTATCCCAATGGATCACAGGCCTAGTTTAGCATGTACACGAGGTGTGACATCCCATCTTTTCATATGTAAAATGTAGACATCGTCCCTCGGGTGTGATTCTGACATTTTACTGTTTCATCCCTTTTTCCCCTTTTTCCAATTTTCGTAGTTTTCTGTCATTCAAAAAAAATATTCACTTTCTAATATTCATCAACTCAATATGAGTTCACTGAATATTAAATCATTTTTTTCAACTATGAAATTCATTTTTTTCAATAACATTGAAAAACTATAAAATTTAGATTAAAACGGGATTCAAACAGTGCACAAGACCAAACTAACGGAAATAACCTAATAAAATATCCTACCCACGTATAATTAGTTATAAAATACAATTAAGCATATCAAATATGCAAGTTCTAACATGAATATGAAATAACAAAAAGAATTCTAAAATTTTTAAATCCAATACAAATTTTTGTTAAAAATCTTAAATGCAATTTTCACAATTTACAGTTATCAATAGAAATTGAGAGTCCTTATAATCTCTGTGCGGAAGAATTGAAGCGTGTGCACATAAATTGAGACGATTGACATGAAAATCGAGACGGATCGAATTTCGAGATGACAGATTTTTGAATTTGGCTTGATGGTTATGAAGATCTCAATGCCATCATCATTTCTCCCTTCTGTAGAGGAGGACAATTTAACATCGAAATAGATGAAATCCGAGGTCGAAGTTACGAAACCCCCATATATATATGGTTGATTTTTATGATACGAAATAAAAGAGTAGAGGAAACGAGAAGAAGTTGGGGGGGTTTTATAGAGGATGAGACTGCGGACGTTTTTTTCTTCTACGATGGAAGTCAATGACGGCCTGTTCGCAAAGAAATCTGAGGATGAAAGTAAGGAGAAGAATTAAAAAAATACGTTAAAACCATCGACTGGTTTTTAATGATCACACGTTGTGACATGTAAAACTAACGATCATAAGATTGTAATAAAATTCATCAAGGAGACGATCTTTTCAAGATTCGGTACTCCGCGAGCTATCATAAGTAATGGTGGCTTACATTTTTACAACAAGATCTTTGCTGTGTTGATGAAGAAATATCTCATAACGCATAAGATTGCCAGACCTTACCACCCACAAACAAGTAGGAAAATGGAGATTTATAACAGGAAAATAAAGACCATCTTAGAAAAAACAGTCAATCCTTCAAGGAAAGATTGGTCTTTGAGATTGAGTGATTCGCACTGGGCATATAAGACCGCATTCAAGACACCTATAGGGATGTCTCTCTACCAGTTAGTTTTTGGCAAAGCCTGTCATCTCCTTGTAGAACTCGAGTATCGTGCGTATTGGACAATCAAGTGCCTCATCTTTGATTTTGATAAAACCAGTGAGAAGTGAAAGTTACAACTAAATAAGTTATAAGAAATTAGAAATGACTCATATGATTATGTCAAAAAGTACAAAGAATGTACCAAATTCTTTTACGAGAGGCACATTCTTAGGAGAAATTTCATTCCCAATCAAAGAGTTTTGTTGTATGATAACAGACTACTTTTTTCCAAGAAAACTCAAGTCTCGATGAACTGGCCTATATTTTATCTAAACAGTTTACCCCTATGGTGCTGTTGAAGTCCTTAATCCTAAGGCCGGATCCATTTTCAAAGTGAATGGCCAACGTCTCAAACCTTTTCTAGAGTATGTTTCGCAGGAGGAAGTTCTTCTCCTTGATGACCCTGTTTAGCAAAATTAACTAAGCTTTTGTCTGGCTAAAGAAATTAAACTTAGCGCTTCTAGGAGGCATCCCATGCGCTTCAGGGGACATTATTTTAAATATCAATAGGACTGTAGGGTCTTTCTCAGGTGCTATTTAACCCATTTCATTTCATTTTTTTAATTTCAATTTTATCTTTGCATGTATATGTTGATATATTGAAGAAAATATAACGTTTAAGTTTGGGGGTGTATGGGTCCAATTTCCACTTATTATTTTTTTATACCAAAAAAAATAAAATTTTGAAAATTCTAAAAAAAAAATATTTGGTTGGCGACTTTGTTGTATTTTGCTCAAAATCTTAGCTTGTATCTTTAAGCACTTAGTTAAAAATATTTAATCAGTCTTTCATTGGAAGCTATGATCTAGAATTTCCATTTGTGTTTCTCTTAAGTAAAAGTTAGAGCAAAGTTATCTTTTAGCTTACAGTTACTTTTAATAAGGTTACGAAGAGTCTAGATTGTATTAAGAGAGTTTGTTACCTTTTTTCTACCTAAAGTTTGAGGAAAAACTAGGTTTGATGAACTTTGACTTCCTTGTTCAATTGGTTGGCTGATTAAAAGAAAAATAGAACTAAGTTGTATACACCTTGTACAGCAACCATTGAATTAAACTAGGTACCTTGAAAAGGGCTACCAACTTTTCTTAAAAAAATAGTGAAAAAATAATTAAAAAAAGAAAAGAAGAAGTAATAGAGCAAGAAAAGAAAAAGAATCAAAGATCCAAAAGTTTATAAATGTAAAGTTTCAGTAGGGTGAAAGCCATCAAGTATAAAAATATAAGTACACTGGATCATAGAAAAAATTCCTTAGAAGTATTAAAATGAATGTCCACACTTCTCACTACTCCAGACAGGATGCTAAGTTTAGAATTAAACCTTAAGTTACTCCAGTTATTCTTGAGTAGTTAGAAGGTTGAAACTCATTCTAGGAGAACGAATCTCTTAAATTTCTAGATTAGAACCACTATCGCTCAAAAGTCAATTTAAGTTTAAATTTTGTTGTAGAGAAATAAGGGTTGGGATTCTATACAAAGCATTATTTTCAATTAACTGACAAAACCAAAAAAGACTTGTGTTTTTCAATATAAGTTTTGATTTTAACTATTTTTACTTTAAAGTTATTCTCAATTTGGTGGGTATATTTTCTACAAACCCTCATGAGTTGAACTCATCCACTAGGGGTAACCTGGTGGTTTAAGGGCTTATTACATTCGCTGAATGCAGTTGAGGTGTCTATGAAAGTGGTAGTTTTCTTTTTTAGGTACTAAAAAAAAGATAAGTTTAGGGGTGTCATGAATATCTCAAAATACTGAATTATATGTATGTTTCTCAGACATTTATCTTGATTTTTATCCCTATTTCTCTCTATTAAGGTAATAATCATGATAAGCCTCGAAATATCATGTTGCATGTTATTAAATGATAATCAGGCTTAATTAAATATAAATAAATTTATTTACTAGATAAATCTGATTATGTGTGTTTCTTGTGCAAAAAATCTGTATTTTGGAGTCAAAATTTTAAGGCAAAAGCATTTGGGCCCACTTTGTAATGTCCTAATCCATTAGAATGCCCTAATCCTTAACTCATGTTCTCCTCTTTTGTTCTTTTGTGTAAAGAAAAGTAGAGGCTACTTTTGGATTCTTCTACACATCTTTTTCTCTATAAATAGGACTTCAATCTCTAAAGAAATCCTCTCTCTTGGTTCTCTTATCTAAGGCTCTTAGCTTCTTCTCTTATATTTTTATATTTTTATCTTCTAGTTATTTTCTTTTTGGCTAAATAATCTTATAAGAAGTAAAAGAAGAAGAATTTGTAAATTTCTCCATGAAATGAAGAAAAGTTCTTCCATCTCTTGCGATGACATTAGGCTAAGCTCACATCCATTAGAGAGTGGAAAAGCCTAAAGCAAGTTCTTGTGTTATTTCTAATTTTATGCATTTCTTTTATTTAAAATGCTTAGAAGTTCTCTTTAAGATATCTTACACCTTTTATTCTTAATATAGATACTTTATGCTTAGATTAGGTCAAGATAAGGTATGTTAAAAATAGATAGTTGGTAGTAGAAAGTTCAAGGAATTCTAGTTTGTTTATGTTCCCTCATTTAATTTCATTTGCTAAATTTTTCGATCTAAGGAGTTAACACTGTGCCCTTATGATTGAGTTATAAAAAAACTAGAAACTAGGAGTTGCTCATTAATATGTTCTAGGTAGACCCACCTCCAATGATACTTTAATTTCATAAGTTTACTTACTTTTAGCTTCATTTACTTTGGTTCATTTTTCAGCAACTTTAAATTTTCTTGATAAGTTCAAAAATCCATGAAAAGAAAAAAAAAATAGTTTTAATTCCATTTGGTTGAGACAAATTTTATCCTCTTAGCTTAACTCTACTTCTCATTTCTCTTAGATTTGATCTCCTACTTACCCTACAAATAAGGTAAAAGTAAAATTAATATTAACTCCGGTGGGAAGAACAACGATAGTACCACCATGGTGAGTTTGTGGATGGTTGATTCATACAATTTTGTGATAACACATTCTAACTATTCCATCCTTTATCGGCACCGAGACAACATGGCAATCTACTCAGGGTATTCGACTACTTCCAAAAATCCAGCGTTAATCTGCTTCGTAACTTCTTCTTTGATTTTCAAAATCCATTCCGGCTTCATACGTCGAAATTTCTGTTTGATTGGTCGAGCATTAGGATATAATGAAATCTGATGTTGAACAATGTCTGTGCTTACTCCAGGCATATCCTAGTAAGACCACGCGAACACGTCTTTGAACTTTCTGAGCAAGTCTACTATTCCTTTGCGTTCATCAGGAGATAAAGTGACCCCTATTCGAATTACTTGAGAACTTTTTTTTTTGTTCTGAGGTTAATAACCTCTACTTTCTCTATTAGAGGTTGAGCCCGACGTTCCTATTATTGTTTAAGTAATTTGATTATTTCAGGGGGAGGTTCTTCGTCTGAAGATTCTCCCTCCGAAGTCAGATTATTAGTCAAATTATTATTGTGCTCGGGGTAATCAAAAAATTCTTTCATTTCATTAAAAAGAGATGGGCTAACAGGACTCATTGCAGACTTGACAGACTCACTTGACTCAGTAGGAAAAATAGACTCACTAGAAATAATAGACTCAGCAAAAACAACTGACTTACTCGACTCAACAGAAATAAAGGACTCAACTAGCATGTCAGACTGAACAGGACTAATGGGACCGACAGACCCAGCCATGACATGTAACATGGGACTAATTACATGATAATTTGAGAGACACCCAACAACGGATTTGATTTCAGACTGAGGATTTGAGATCCCTTTCTCAACTGACAACACTAAGACACTATAATCTTCAATGAATAACTGATCAATGTTGAGGGAGTCCAAATCGAACTGCCAGTCTTCAACTTTTTTCTCTTTAACTTCTGTGCTTACTTCCTTTTCAGGTCATTCCATGTCAAAGAAGATTTCAAACCCCGACAGACGAGTACCTGTGATGTGATCAATGAACGACTCTAGGAACCCACAATAACGGAAGTCTTCTCCTTCTTTTACAAAATAACCATTGAGGGTCTTTCGATAGGACTTCATTTTAATGAGATCCGTGGTGCACATTTGCCTTTTTACAATGGCATTGTCCCATTTTGTCCTCTAGTATTGGACCCAATCTTCCTTAGTAGGCTTATATCTTAGTCCGAATGTACCGATGACCTTTTTAATCACTACTGCCTCTTTAATACCTTGCTGCTTGCGACCTAAGTCCATACTAGGGAAGAATCTCATTTTCTTGAATATATTGGCCATGTAGCAATTAGAGGTATTTTCCATTGGAAAATATTCTTTCATGGCTTGATCCCATTGGACTGAGCATATCTTTTCAACTCGAACCCACTGAGCTTTACTCCCTGTTGTTCTAGTTGAATCTCAAGCAACGGCCCATCTTTAGCTTCCGTACTGTTTATAATCCCTACTATTTCAACATCTCCATGGAGAGTAATCACTAGCTCATCCTTGATAAACTTGACCTTCTAGTGTAGCGTAAAAGGGATGGCTTTGATCTAGTGTAACCATGGCCTCCCAAACAGTAAATTGAAAGAGGATTGGATATCAATGACCTGAAATTCTACAGGAAATTCAACTATGCCTGTGAACAATCGAATGTGCAAAATTCCTGGTACATCCCTCTTGGTGTTATCATAGGCCCTAACACCTTGATTAGTGGGCTTGAGATTTGCAACCTTAAACCCGAGACAAGTAGCCTTTTTCAGCGGGCAAACGTTCAGTGCACTCTTGTTATCGATCAAAACCAGAGGTACCCTCATCCCGTTACAGTCAACTGTAATGTGTAACGGCTTAGTGTAGCTTGTCCCTTCTTTTGGGAGATCTGAGTCCGAGAAGGACAGGATATTCTCCATGTAAGTTGCCCCTATTATACTGGCCAGCTGATCTGGAGAAGTATGAAGGGAGACTTGGGTTGTTTTTAGTGCTTGAGAACAGCCTCCCTATGAGCAATGGAAGCCATGAGTAAATCCCATACTGAGATATTGACCACTGATTTTTTCAACTGCTTGATCACGAAGTTATCTTCTTCGATGCTTTCCTTGGTAGGATCTTCTCCTACTTTTTTTACCAAGGCTGCAGGATTATCAACACAGAGTTCTTGTCACTTAAAAACTATTTTCCCTCGAGTCATATGTCTAACTTCATCACAGGAAAGGGAGAAAAGCTCATTTTTTTTCAGTCAACAAGTATGGATCTTTGTCTGTCAAAGGTACTGGGCCTTTTAGATTCATTTGGGCCAACAAGTAACTAGTGAATGCGGGACTACTGTAGCGAGGCGGGGATAAATAATATGTATCATCTGAGGTTAGATCAAATTGTTCATAATTAGTAGTGAAAACCTCATCAGTGAAAGCTATCCTAGCAATGGGGTAACTAGGCGGTTTGACTTGGATTGGATGGATAAGAGAGACGGGATCAAATGGCAATGAGCCATGAGAAACCATGTTTAGGGTTGGTGGAGGTTGATAGGTAGGTAGTTGGTTAGTGGTGACATTTGGTGGGGTAGGGATTGTGATCTTTTTCTTATCAATAAGGTTTTGAATGGCATGGCGCAAGGTGATACATCGATCCGTGTGATGACTAGGATTTTGATGAAATTCGCAGAATAAGTTGGGATTGTGTCCGGCTGGCAAGGGATTTGATAAAGGTCGGAGTTGAATCGGGGTAAGCAACCCTTTTTTTCAATAATTTTTGCAAAGCTACGGTAGGGTCATCCCTAAATTGTTAAATTGACGTGGAGTTCGAGGTTGACTTGGGTGGACTTGGTTATTAGTCCGGGCCGGGGGTTGAACTGAGGTAATTGAGGTATTGGCGATATAAGTATGGTTGATATTGGGTTTGGGAACATATGGTTTCTTAGGCTTATTATCTGAGGGGTTAGAAAGAATCCTAAAGGCAAATGCATCCTCGAGTTGGCTTCCGACTTGTAACAAGGATTCAAAAGTAAGGAGGTATTGGGCCACTAGGTGTTGAGCATATCCTTGAGAGAGATTCTTTAGGATAATCGTTACTTGTTCCTTCTCCGAAGGTATATCCCACATTTGAGTAGCCTTGGCCCTCGAGCGACCAATGAAATCAGTGAATGTCTCCCCATTTTTCTGTTTAGTTGCTTCCAAATCACTTCTTGAAGTCTTAATCTCGGTACTGTACTTATACTGATGCCAGAAGGCTTTCGACATGTTCTCCCATGTACCCACAGTAACTGGATCTTGAGACATTAGCCAACATAGTGCTGATCCTAATAAAGTTCTTTGGAACAATAATGTCATCTGTTCGTCGTTGAACCCCATAGTACGCATGTTGGTAACATACACCTTTAGATGTGTTTTCGTACACCCTGTCCAACTGAACTTGTCCATTTCAGGCATCACAAACTTCTCTGGCAAATGGATTCTAAGGATGCGGTTGAGAGCTTCAATGTCTCTGCAATTTCATCAATACCTTTTATACTTTTCATAGCTGACTCCAATTGAGACATTCTGTTAGATAACGTCAGATTTTCATCAATATATTCTTCGTCTCCGTCGAGTTCGAAGAGTTCACGTGGACATTTCTCTCCTACCTTTTTTTTCCTTTGGGTCATCTAGAGGATTACCTATCGATTCCAAGGTCTGTTCTAACACTTCCACTTTGCCTTGTATACTGTTGATATCATTGACAAAGGCTGCAAAGATCTTATGGATCTCTGTGAACTCAGATTCTAATGCCATCTCTACTTGTTGACTTGGTACTGTGGCTCGTTCTAACCGACTGGACTTACGACTCCAACTAGGAGGTGGACGCTTGAGTTTGGGCACAATGATAATCCTATATGACCCCATCAAAGGTAGATTTAGTCAATTTCAGTATTACCCCCTTGATAACATTTTAAAGAATCATTTTTTTGAGGTTTGTGCACCAATCCATTAATTAATCCATTCACATAATGCATATTCAAAAGGGAAATAAATTTTTATTCAAAAAGAAAACTAGTTTTATTGAAAATGATTAACAAAGAAAATGTTCTTATTAAAAACATCTTTTAACAAATTTGACTTGAACTATTTTTACATTGACGCTTGGCTTTGTCTTGATGGTCATCAGGATTGCTATCAGGCTTGACTCTCTTGGCTCTAACAACTGGCTCTTTGAATTCTGTTGGTCCGTTGGGATATCCTAAGGTGCTTGTTCCAAGCTTTCTCAATGAGGTATACTAACTTTTCAGTCAAAGGCTCGGGGGAAAGGAAACCTTTGTGCTGAGGTAAAGATAACTCTATAGGTACGTCGTACTGTTCTAGGATCAGATTGAGATGGTAAAAAGATGTTTCTTCTAAACCAATCATACGGACATAGTAGGATCCTTTGGTTTCTAGAACAGGGGGATCAGTCGTCCACCAAGGGTACCTAAAACCGATATGACAGGCAAGGCGAGAGTCTAACCATTTGCTCCAAGCTTCGACTGATTTGTAACACACTAACATGTTTCTCTTGGAAAAGTGTTCTGGCCCATATTCGAGATTTGAGGGAATATCTACAATTTTGAGACGATCACAAAGTCACATATAGAGCAAGTAGGGGCTTCTTTTGAAGTTTTCCCGTTCACCCTTTTTTATGGCATCTAGACCTGAGAAAGTTTCAGCAAGGATGAGAGGTACTAGGTTGGCTTTTCTTGAGAATTGAGAGGGTATATCTATGAAAGACTCAGGAATAGTTTGGCCATCACTATTGGAGGTTAGTATGTATTGGGCTAGGATTTCTAGGCATAATCGATAGTCTCTAATGGCTCGCCAGGCTTCGGATTTTACATTGACGGGATGATTACGAGAGCGATACGGGCCCAATAAAGGTACTAAGTCCAATCTCCCGTCATGGACTAAGGCCTTGGCTTCTTCCTTAGAAATGTTCAGTCATGTGGTAAGATCACCAGAATACCCGGTCTTCAATGAGGGTCTGACTAGAGGTCCTGAAGTGGATATCCTCATAATGCCACAATAATCCTCGTGAGTGCGGTACAAGTGCATATACCCCATATGGAATATGTGAAGATAGGGGTTTCATCGCTTAGCCATAGCTTGTAAGAGGTTCCAGTCTATCTCAAATTCGTGGATGTAAAGAGCACTCCTTAACATGAATCTCCCAAAATTGATCTTCTCTATAGGATGCATTCCTATGACGGTTGTTTTGACTAACTGATTGATAGGGTTATCGCTTGCGACTAGCATCCTGGATTGACACAAAAAGATATTTTAGTACTCTTCCAAGGTCCATGTAAAATCTCAATTTTCTTCTTATTTAGAAAATATTTTCCTTTCAGAAAATCTTATTCTTATGGAAAATATTTTTTGGAAAATATTTTTTCTAGATAACACTTCTTTTGGTAAACATTCTTTTCTGAAAAATATTCTCCTCCTGTAAACTATTTGTCTTCTTTTGAAAATTTGATTTTCATTTTCAATTTAAATGGCCCAACCCACCATGATTGTTGGATCGGGATGGACTGGGTCATTATTGTAAAAGAATGGATTCTTTATTGGGTCATTGCACCCATTTTAATTTTTAAAAATAATATTTTTTATCCTTGAGGACAATCATACACTCTGATCTCACCATTCACATACATTCATCAATCAAAAGGTTCCATTCAATAAACAACCCGGGAACACCCACGATAAGTTCGAGTCGTGACCTACTATGAAGGTTTCTAGACTCTAAGCTTACTACATGCAATGCATTTTTATCTGGCCGCCCTTGCCCAAGCACACCTATATATCTCTCGATACATGGTGACTTGGTTTAATATACCATATAGGTGATAATCTAAAACTTCAATTCACTTCTCTGAAGCCAAAAACAACCAGTTTAATCTCTAGTTGAGAGGTGGCGCACGATGCTTAGCAAAGGCCCACTTAAATATCTCTCGTCTAGAATAGACGTAGTCTATCCCCCTCGTACAATAGGGTACATCGGGGCAAGATCTCGTTTAGGCACCGATTTTGACCAAGAAGTGCAATTGATATACTTAGATTATCTTTTACATACCTATAGGTATGAGTCAAGAGTTGTAGCTTTCATAAATGGTTTGGCATCCCACGAGGGGATCCATCACGTACTAGTACTACGTTGGCAATTGGGACATGTGACTGTGTGATTCATAATAGGTCAAGGGCTCAAGTCGCTCCAGCTTGGGTGCATCAATATACCTCTCAGAATCACCTGATCAGATGGTATTGATGCCCCAGTTTGATATACCCTAAGGTACGTGGCTGGAGTTGTGATTTTCATAAATGACATCGCATCTCCGAAGAGACCGGGCCACGTACTAGTGCCACGTTGGCTATATAGGACGTGTAAGTGGGTAAAACAGTAAACGTGCATGTGGTGTGTGCAAAGAAGGGTGGGGTGTGCCCGGGGCCTTTTTCAAACACATGGGTCCACAGGTCCAAATAAATCATCATAAAATTAATACCACGTGAATATTAATCAAGGTATACAAAACACATTATATCGCAATTAAAATTAAAATAGTTATGTCAAACACATCTATCAATCAATATTATGGCACGTTAGATAAGTAATCATGAAATCGGATTCGATTATTGAATCAACATGCAATCTAATCCGGATATATATATTTTTTTATACAGTCCAATCAAGGGTTATTTTGGGGTGACCCTAGCCAAATTGATATTTCTGAGGACATAGAATTAAGAATGAACTGAGAATCGTTGGGATGAGAGGTTACGATGATCTCTAAACAAATTGAAAGAGAAAAAAAAAAAAAACAATGGAACATTTTAGAAAACAAATCGACTTTCATCAAGTAATAAAATCATTTTTTCTCTTTTTATTTATTTTTTAAATAACTTAAAAGAACACATTTTTCTCTTTTTTTTAAAAAAAAACTCTATAAAAAAAATTAAAACAAAACCACCAATATTTGCCATGTCAAACCGTTCGTCATTAGATAAATCTCGATGGTGAATTGGTTTGTCAACAAAAAATCTCTTAGTAGCCAAGTATAAGCTGTTAGTAGTCCTTCCCTTCACCTATTATTATTATTATTATTATTATTTTAAATGTTTTTTTTTCAATTTTGAAACCAGTGAACCTAAAACAACTCGAGGGGCAATAATCGTTATTCTATCAAGACTGGATGAACCCGAACTAAATCGTTGAAAAATCATCGAATTATCTCTTTCAATCTACTTCTCAGTTTCCAATTCAGAATCTGGAATCATTTTATCCCTTTTTCTAACTTTGTTTACTGAGAGGAGGTTAAAAGATCGGAATTAAAACAGAGGAATAGAGATTTTAATTTTCTCTCTTACAGGATTGGCGAATGTGGCAACTGTAAAATTTCTCAAAGTCTGCCCTTCCATTCTTTCTTTATCTCTTTGATCTATAGGGCCATCAAATTCCATAATTTTACAAAGGGAACTTGGATAAATTGAACCAGTAGGGGGAGCTAGTTTAAAGTAGTGGCAGCCAAAAAAGACAGCCAAAATTAGATGAGATCAGCAAAACTCCTTACCGATCGAATCGGCAAAACTCTGCATTTCTAAAACAGCCAAAAAAGACATCGATTTCACCAAAAAACCTTCAAGATTGGTTAGGTTCGATGATTCCAAATCTCGCATCTCTAAATTAGATGAGATCAGAAAAAATTTGTCCAAACATTAATGCCTTATAACCGATTAGAGTGGAAGGTTCCACCGGACTGAGAGAACAGGCCAAACGACTCAAGCGAGTCAAATCGGTATCTGTTGAAAACACAATGAACGTAGCTGAAAATCGTTTAGAATAGAAGGTTTGCTTGGATTAAGAGAATAAGTCGATCGGTTTCTGTTGAAAACGCGAAGAACATGGCTGAAAACTGATTAGAATGGAAGGTTCGACTGGATTGAGAGAACAGGCCGATCGATTTCTGTTGAAAACTCGAAGAACATGATTGAAAACCGATTAAGAAGATGGTGTGAGGTCGAAAGCAAGCTCAAACGTCCAAGTTTTAGATCGTTCGAGTTTCGCAAACCAAAAATACAAGTTTGAAACCCTTGAGGAGTCGATCTCTCTGTTGAGGCCGACAGAACCAACTGGGGAAGAAGATGATGGCTTCCTTTAAAAAAAAACTATTTTAAAAGGGGTGAAAAAGAAATAAGTAAAAAGGCTTTTCTACTAACATCACCCCATTGAAATCATTAGTTGATTTGTACTAGGGACACACCACCAAAAGCTTCTACCGGCAGAAGTTCAAAATTTTTTTTGTTTTTTGTTTTTTTGTTTTTGAAATTCTATATGCTGTCAATGAACAGCATGTCTTGTCTACTAAAAAAAAGAACACCTAAGTAGTAAGCGAAAAACAAACAACTAATAAAGACGAAAAAATTTCTCTCTTTTTAAAAAACGTTATCAAACAACGTATCCACCATGTTTCTTTAAGAAAAAAATCTTTCGTTAGCCAAAAAGGGATTGATATACACCAAAAGGAAGAATAAGCAAAAACAAAATCCCTTTCTTTGTTTTGGAGACAAAGAAATGATTCCTACGATTGAAGAATTTGAATGCATTCTTGGCTTTTTTGCCAATCGCCTCAAGTGGTCGTACCACCCTTGCATGAAAGTTATATAAAAGAAGCATCAAGATTCTTCGGGGTCCCAAAACAACAACTAGAGCGGGTTGACATGAGTTCAAATCTTCTCAAGGTTTCTAAGGCATTTTTGTTTTGATGGCTTGAGGATGTGGATTCCCTATCTCGATTTAACATTTTGACTCTAGTAGTGATGAATCAACTTTTGTTCTCTTAGAATGACTAGTATGTGAATCCGACTTTGATAAGTGTACTCGACCAAGTTTAGCAGGATTTTAGATTGGCTCCTATGCTTCTAAGGGAAACCTATTTGTCTCTTACGACATGTTCGAGAGGGAGAGAGCAAGTGTATCATGGGTGTACTCCATTGTTGCAGGTAAGGTCCTCATTTTGTTCAATTTAAGTTTCAAAACATTGTGATTAGAGATTACTTCCCTTTTAGTTCAGCTTTGGTTCTTCAATCGCTTGGCTTTGACTACGCCCATTAGTCGTCTTTTCAATGTCCATGCTGATCTACTAGTTTTGATGAACAAAAGGAAGCTCCCTATTCATTCTGGTGGCATGTTGGGTAGGTTTGAAGGTTTGCAGGGTATGCTAGCTGAGGAGATATGTTGGTTAGGCACCTTCCAACCTTTGATTTCACCTGTTCTTTCCTTTTAACGAAATTACTTTGCATATTGATTGGTTTGACTAGGGCTACTCACTACATCCCTCTTCGAGTGTTGAGGCAATTTGGTGAAGAACAGGGCTTAGCGACTCATGGAGACATCGGAGAGCTGGTCGGGTCATTTTCTCCTTCTTTCCCCTCGTGGCAATTGCGTGATTGACTAAAGATAGCTTTTTTTTTTTGAATTATCAACTTTGGATACAACAATAGATTGCAAAGAGAGCTCGTGCCATGCTTTCAGTTCGAGGGAGGTCTTCTAGTTCTCGTTCCTTCAACCACCGTAATCGACTGGTGGAGATGAAGATGTCTCACAAGTGGATTGAGAAGATTTGACTACATTCTGAGAATGATTTGAAGACCTAGATAACTCAACTTAAGTCTTTGAGGAACGATAAGTCTTCCATTTTGAGGGGCTAAGATTGATGATCTGCGGGAAAGGCTTGCTCAAGGTCCCTATTTTGATGCCTTCGCATTTTACCTTGTGAGCCGTAATATTTTGCACACTAAGGTGGTAATGATGGGACAAGTCCTAGACTTTTCATCATTGGCCAAAATAGTAGTTTTGAAAACATTTGAATCTTTGGTGATTTGTCGTTGTAGAATAGATATTGTACATACAAAACATGAAGATTTTTGAAAAATCTTTATTACTTTTATGATTGATAAGTGTCTTAAAACACTAAATTATATGCACGTTTCCCAGACATTTATCTTAATTTTTGTCCCTATTTCTCTATATAAGGTAATAATCATGAAAAGCCTCGAAACATTATGTTACATGCTAATAAGCTTAATTATACAAAACAAATTCATTTACTAGATAAATCTAATTACGGGTATTTCTTGTACAGAAAATTAACATTTTGCAATCAAAATCTCAAGGTAAAAGCATTTGTGCCCACTTTGGAATGTCCTACTCCTTAACTCATGCTTTTCTCTTTTATTTTTTTGTGCAAAGAAAAGTGGAGGCTACTTTTAGACTCTTCTACAGACATTTTTCTCTATAAATAGAACTTCAATCTTTAGAGAAAGCTTGCTTCCTCTTGGTTCTCTTATCCAAGATTCTTTTAATCTAAGACTTTTAGCCTCTTCTCTTATATTTTAAAATTTTTATCTTCTAATTAATTTCTTTTTGGTTAAATAGTCGTGTAAGAAGTAGAAGAAGAAGAATTTGTAAGTTCCTCCATGAAATAAAGAAAAACTCTTTCATCTCTTATCTTCCCTCTCTTGCAATGACATTAGGCAATGTTCCCCTCCATTGGAGAGTGGAAAAGCCTAGAGTAAGTTCTTGTGTTATTTCTAGTTTTATACTTTTCTTTTATCTAAAATGCTCATGAATTCTCTTTAAGATTTCTTATACCTTTTATTCTCAATATAGATACTTTATACTTAGATTATATCAAGGTAAAGTATGCTTAAACTAGATAATTGGTGGCAAGAAATTCAAGGAATTCTACTTTGTTTCTGTTCCCTCATTTGATTTCATTTGCTAAACTTTCTGATCTAAGGAACTAACACAAAGCCCTTACGATTGAGTTATAAAAAGATTAGAAACTAGGAATTGCTCAACATATTCAAGATAGATCTACTTCTAATGGTGCTTTAATTTTATAAGTTTACTTACTTTTAACTTTATTTACTTTCGTTAATTTTCTAGTAACTTTAAATTTTCTTTATAAGTTAAAAAATATAAGGAAAAACAGTTTTAATTCCTTTTGATTAATTTGAATTTTATCCTCTTGGCTTAACTCTACTCTCCCTTTTTTTTGGGTTTGATCTCATATTTACCCCACAAGTAAGGTAAAAGTAAGATTAATATTAATTTCAGTGGGAAGAACAACGCTAGTCTCACAAGAATTTTGGCGCTGCTGTCGGGGAAAGTTAAAAGTAGTGGTAAGTTTTGATTTAAAATGCATTTATTTTATTTTTATTTTTATTTTTTATTTTCTTTTGTTTTCATTGTCTAAGCTAAAGTCATTTTGACGGTTTAAGAGAGAAGAAAAAAGAAAATAGAATTGAAAAAAAAATAAAAATTATTCCCATTTTTTTCACCCCAAATAGTAGAACTCAAACTAACTGTAACTTTCTACTTCAATTTTCGATTAACTATTATAGTTTATCGATTTGGGACAGAATAAAATTTTCTATCAAATGTGACAAAGTCAGCAAGATTTTGATATGTTAGAATCTGTTTTTGAGTCAGTTTACTATCATTTCTGCTAATATTTCTATTTTGCTCATTGTAAGTGAATATTTTTTTCTTTTTTTCTTTCAATTTCTTTTAATCTTTAGTTAGGTTTACTTTTCTATTTTAGAAACTCTTGTATAGGATTCCTTGTAATTTTTTTTTCAATTATTCAAGAAGGCATGAATAGTAATAGATTAAGGAAGGACGACAGGTAGACTCAAACCATCTTCACCTCGTCTAACACAGGAGGTAATCCCGAAACACCTACACCTCTCTATGTTAGTGGGCTACTCCTTGATCTTGTGTGTTATTTTTCCTATTTGCATACACGTGGAATAGTTAATTAAGTAGTAAAGAGCACCCCTCTCTTAGGGATGGCATGATAAGATAAGGATTAGAAGTCATTACCAATTCCTTACTCTAATTAGGATAATCAACTCACTAATCATCTAATCAAATTAAATAAAATCAATTAGACTTGACTATTGGGCCCATGAGTTAAATAAGAAAAATTTTACTTCAAGTTGTGCCAATTGCGCTTCTTGATCATCTTTTATATCTAGTAAGATCTTGTCCTTTGAAGGGATAGATTAAGTCTATTCAAGAAAGGAAGGTGATTTAGGAGTGCATTTTCTTATGCATTGTGCGCCACCTTCAATCTAGAGATTCGAATGATTCAAAATTAACTTCATAGAACCGAGTTGGAAGGCTAGTTGTGTTATTTTACTCAGTTAGGAGCTGTCTAGCGTTAGACAACCTATCTAGGTCCAGTCTTTTCTTTTCATGATTGTTTGATCGACTGTGTGATTTGCATGCTTGGTAGACATTCACAGAACAACGTATTAGAACCATTTGATCCTAAGATCGAACGTACCATTAATAGGATACGCAAGACACAATCAGTAGTTATGATGGATGATCAAGAGCGAATTCTTAATGAGCTTTTCGCTCCAACTTCCGCATCTCCTCTTACATGCATTGTGTTACCATTAAACAATGCACCTCAATTTGAAATTAGGGTTGCCACCATCAATATGCTCCCTAAGTTCCACGATTTAAAGCGTGAACAATCTTACACTCACCTTAATCGATTCTTGACTATATGTCAAACTTTTAGAAATCAGAATCTAGATGAGTAGAGTATCAAGCTTATTCTATTCACATTATCTCTGGAAGACCACGCAACTACGTGGTTGAACTCCCTAGCACCCAATTCTATAGCCACCTAGGATGTTCTATCTAGAAAAATTTATGACCAAATTCTATCCCGTGGTCAAAACTGAGAAAATGAAGGACTCCATTAGAAGTTTTAGAGCTTGTCCTGATGATGAATTTTTTTAAACTTGGGAAAGATTTAATGATTTATTGGTCAAGTGCCCACACCATGGCATTGACAAAGCATAGTTGGTACAAAGTTTTTATAAATGATTAATAATGAATCAATGCACCTTAGTCGAGTCAATGCATAAGAGTCAATTTATGAATCAGACTCCCAACCAAGCGTACAATTTTCTCATAGAGTTAGCTGAGAGTGCTCAAAATTAGAGCACTAACCAGGAAGAGTTTGATAGAGACGATTCGGTTAGGAAGACAGGCATGTATGAGATGAAGGCAGACCCTGATCTAAAAATATCATGTCTAGTCTAGTGAGTGGGATGAACAATCTCATGAAGAAGTTAGTTGCCTTTACCATCTCAGCATCCAAACCTCACCTAGATCCTTGTACAGTTTTACAAATAACTGTCGAACCAAGTTCTTTTGTGTGTCATATGCAATGGCAATGACCATTTGATTGAGTGTTCTCCCAACTTGCCTCAAATCAAAGCTGAACAAGCAAATACGATTAATGGGTATATTACTTTTAGGACGCCAACTCCGAACTCTTTTAGCCAAATGTATCACCCAAATAATAGGTTCCATCCTAATTTCTCGTACAGACATAATGATCCTATTCAATCGAGTGGTCCGTCAGGTTACAATAAGAATTTTCCTAGGCAATTTGGTTCTTCCACAAACCAAGTCATTGTTCCTCAAGTCCCTTATCAACCCCAATAATCTACAAATTGTAGAGCCATTATACCAAATCCCATGACCAATTACCAGTAGCCTACCCAACAATAGTCATCTTTAGAATCTATGATTGTCAAGTTGATGAGGTAGTAACAACAGTTCATCCAAACTCAATAGCAAATCCATCAAAATCAAACTCAAATTTACCAGGTTACTATGCAATCCATAGCTAAGATAGAAGTTCAGTTGGGACAGTTAGCTCTTTTCATAAATGGGAGAGAGAAATGCCAATCTCCTAGTCAAACTACCAAACCCTAGAAGTCAACCTTCAATTCCAAATGGATCGAAGGGTCAATACGAAGTAGGAAGCCATTCTGGAGCTCCACAAGCCTCAGTCTAGGCTATCCACTCCTTGCATTCGGTAAAGAAGGTGGACAACAAAGTCCAACTTATTGACAAGAGAGAAAAAATCTTAGAGAAGGACAAAGTTCAAAAAGAAGTCATAAAGTCTCCAAAAGAGAAGGAGAAAGATTTGAAAAATCTTCTCAGCATCTTACCAATTTCAAAAGCTCCATTTTCCTGTCGCCATAAAGACTTGAAAAAAAAGTAAGCAGTTTGAGGGTGTCTTAGAAGTCTTCCAAATTGTACATATCAATATCTTATTCTTAGATGTCATTAAGTAGATACCTTCTTATGTGAAATTCTTAAAAGATTTGACCACAGCTAAAAGAAAAATACCGTTTTCTCGGGAAGCCATCATGACAGCCTAAGCTTTGTTACTCATCCAATAAGTGATTGCACCAAATTTTAAGGATCCTAGATGTTTGAGAATTTTCATTCACATTGGAAATCAAGTGATCGAGAAATGTCTGTTAAACTTACAGGCTAGTATGAATCTTCTACTATATTTAGTTTATAAACAATTAGGTTTGGGGGTTTTGAAACCCACTGATATCACGTTGAGTCTAGTCGATAGGCCCATAAAAATTCTAAAGGATATAATTGAGGACGTGATAATTAAAATCAAATATTTCTATTTTCATATTGACTTTGTTGTTTTAGACACAAAACCAATCATCAATTCGAACAGTCATATTCTTATCATCTTAGGACGTTCATTCTTAGCCATGTTTGACCCAGTCATGTATTGTAGAAATGAGATTATGTAGAATGTCTTCCATAATTTTCAAGGAATTGATGTATATGATGGTATGGAGGAAGTGAACATGATAGATATGCTAGTCAATCAAAAGTATCAAGAGTTAGATTACTTTGATCCCCTAATGAAATGTTTGGCTCACTTTGGCCTTAACTTTGATGTAGAAGAGTCTATAAGCGAATTCAATGTTTTACTTGAGTCCATTTCACTCTTAGATTCTGTGCAGTGGAATGCAAAAGCTGAAAGTCTTCCTGTGTGCACATTCAATCTTGTTCCTTCCCATGTCGTATCTTCAAAATTAGAACTCAAGTCACTTCCAGAGATCTTAAGATATGCATTTCTGGGTAAAAATCAAATCTTGCCTGTGATCATTTCCTCTTATCTCAATGAAGTCCAAGAGGGAATGTTGTTAGGAGTATTAAAATAACATCAAGAAGCTATTGGTTGAACCATAACTGACATCAAGTCAATTAATCCATTTGTGGTGATGCACCATATTCGTCTAGAGGATTTCGCTAAGCCTTCCTCAGAATCTCAGAGACGGTTAAATCCTGTCATGAAAGACGTGGTTCAGATGGAAGTGATGAAATTGCTAGATGCATATATTATCTATCCTATCTCTGACAGTCGTTGGGTAAGTCTTATACAAGTAATTCCTAAGAAATCTGGTATCACTATGGTAGTGAACCAAAATAACGAATTAATCCTCACTCGAGTCCAAAATGGATGGAGAGTGTGTATCAATTATAGGAAACTCAACTCGATGACTCATAAAGATAATTTTTCCTTACCTTTCATTGATCAAATGTTAGATCATCTAGTAGGACATTCTTACTATTACTTCTTAGATGATTATTTCAGTTACAATCAGATACCTGTTAATCCAGTCAATCAAGAGAAAACAACTTTCACCTGCCCTTTTGGAACTTTCACGTATCGTCACATGCCTTTTAGATTGTACAATGCACCCGTTACTTTTCAATGGTGTATGATAAATATATTTTTCGACATGCTAGAAAAATATCTCGAAATGTTCATGGATGATTTTTTAGTTTTCGGATCAAATTTTTAAGAATGTCTCCATCACTTGATTTTAGTCATTGTACGTTGCAAAGAAGTCAATCTAGTCCTCAATTGGGAAAAATACAATTTCATGATCACATCAGGGATTGTGCTGGGGCACATTGTTTCTACTAAGGGATTGAGGTAGATAAGGCGAAGGTAGGTCTAATCGAAAAATTACCACCTCCTAGGACTATCAATGAAATTAGGTCATTCCTAGGCCATGTAGGTTTCTATCGTAGATTCATTAAAGATTTTAGAAAAATCTCTAAGCCTTTATGTGAGCTATTGGAAAAGGATGTTCCTTTCCACTCTCAGAGTCATGTATCTCTACGTTCAACAAGCTCAAGTCCGAGTTAACCTTGGCACCCATTATTCAACCTCTAAACTAGAGCATTCCATTAAAAGTTATGTGCGACGCTTCAGATTATGCAATAGGCGATGTTTTGGGTTAGCGAATAAAAAAAACAACCTCATGTCATCTAATATGCTAGTAAAACCCTTAATGATGTTAAGTTGAACTACTCTACAATAGAGAAAGAAATGCTAGCAGTGGTCTATACTGTTGAAAAATTTCGTCTGTACCTCATAGGATCTAAATTCGTGATCTACACAAATCACGTAGCATTGAAATATCTTCTATCAAAGAAAAATGCTAAAGTAAGGCTAATCTGTTTGAATCTACATCTACAATAGTTTGATCTCGAGATCCGAGACAAAAAGGGGACAGAAATTCTCATAATTGATAACTTGTCTAGGATAGTTAATATGCCATCTAAGGAGTCCTTACTCATCTTTGAATCCTTTCCCGATATGCGACTTATGCAAATCTCTCAGGTCAACGCTTCATGGTATACGGACATTGTCAACTACCTAGTTATAAGTCAATTCCCAATCGAAATGACTAGCCAAGAGAAACTCCGTCTTCTGTTGAAAGCAAAGTGAAATTTCTGGAATAAGTCATATTTATTTAAGTATTGTCCCAATCAAATCATTAGACGTTGTATTTCAATCTGTAAGTAAGTTAATATCCTAGAATTTTGCCATAATCATGCCTGTAAAGGGCACTTCAGTCGTAAAAAGATCGCTATGAAAATCTTATAGTATGATTTTTTCTGACCTAGTATTTTACGTGATGCCCACGAGTTTAGCAAATATTTCGATAGATATCAAAGATTAGGAAAAATCTCCAAGAGAAATGAAATGCCTCAAAATCCTATCTTGATCATCGAAATTTTTGACATGTGGGTATAAACCTCATGGAACCCTTTCCAATCTCCCAGGGTTACCAATACATCCTAGTTGTAGTTGACTATGTGTCAAAATGGGTCGAACCTGTGGCATGTAGAACTAACGATCATAAGATTGTGATAAAATTCATCAAAGATACGATATTTTCAAGATTCGATACTCCGCGAACTATCATAAGTGATGGTGGCTCGCATTTTTGCAATAAGATCTTTGTTGCGTTTATGAAGAAATATCTCATAACGCATAAGGTTGCCACACCTTACTACTACAAGTGGACAAGTGGAGATTTTTAATAAAGAAATAAAGTCTATCTTAAAAAAAATAGTCAATCCTTCAAGGAAAGATTGGTCTTTGAGATTGAGTGATTCACTCTGAGACCATAGGACCGCATTCAAGATACCCGTAGGGATGTCTCCCTACCGATTAGCTTTTGGTAAGACTTGTCATCTCCCTGTAGAACTCGAGCATCGTGCGTATTGGGTGATCAAGCACCTCAACTTTTATTTTGACAAAATCAGTGAGAATAGAAAGTTACAACTAAATAAGTTAGAAGAGATTAGAAATGACTTGTATGATTGTACCAAAAGGTACAAAGAGCGTACCAAATTCTTTCACGATAGGCACATTCTTAGGAGAAATTTCATTCCCAATCAAGGTGTTTTGTTGTATACTAATAGACTCTACCTTTTTCTAGGAAAATTTAAGTCTCGATGAACTGGCTCATATATTATCCAAACAGTTTACCCTTATGGTGCTGGTGAAGTCCTTAATCCTAAGGACGGATCTATTTTCAAAGTGGATAGCCAACGTCTCAAATCTTTTCTCGAGTATGTTCTACAGGAGGAAGTTCTTATCCTCGATGACCTCGCTTATCAAAATTAACTAAGTTTTCGTCTAGCTAAAGACGTTAAACTTAGCGCTTCTAGGAGGCAATCTACGCACTTCAGGGGACATTGTGTTAAATAGCAACAGGACTGTATGATATTTCTCAGGTACTATCTAACCCACTTCATTTCATTTTGTCAATTTCAATTTTACCTTTGCATGTATATGTTGAAATATTGAGGATAATATAATGTTTAAGTTTAGGGGTGTATGGATTGGATTTCTACTTATTATTTTCTTCTCTTATCAAAAAAAAAAAAATTGGTTGGCGACTTTGTTGTATTTTGCTCAAAATCTTAGTTTTTATCTTTAAGTACTTAGTTAAAAATATTTAATCAGTCTTTCATTGGAAGCTATGATCTAGAGTCCCCATTTGTGTTTCTCCTAAGAGAAAGTTAGAGCAAAGTTATTTTTTGATTTATAGTCACTTCTAATAAGGTTACCAAGAGTTTAGATTGTATTAAGAGAGCTTGTTACCTTCTTTCTACTTAGAGTTTAAAGAAAAACTATATTTGATGAACTTTGACTTCCTTATTCAATTAGTTGACTGATTAGAAGAAAAACAGAGTGAAGAAGTAATAGAAAAAAAGACCCCAAAAAAAAATTTAAAATAAAATCAAAGATCTAAAAGTTTATGTAAAGTTTCAGTAGTGTGAAAGTCATCAAGTGTAAAAATGTGAGTATAGTGGAATATCATAGATAAAGTCCCTTAGAGGCATTAAAGTGAATGTTCATACTTGTCACTACCCCAGATAGGATGCTAAGTTTATAATTAAACCCTGAGTTACTCTAATTATTCTTGAGTAGTTAGAAGGTTTAAACTCATTTTAGGAAATTGAATCTCTTAAATTTTTGAGTTAGAACCACTATAGCTCAAAGTAAGTCTAAATTTTGTCGTAAAGAAATAAGAGTTAGGACCCTATACCAAGCATTACTTCCAATTTACTGATATAAAAAAAGACTTGTGCTTTTTAATATAAGTTTTGATTTTGACTATTTTTACTTTAAAGTTATTTTCGATTTTGTGGGTATGTTTTCTAAAAAGCTTTATAAGTCAAACTCATCTACTAGGGGTAACTTAAGGTTTCAAGGGCTTGCTACATTCGCTAAATGCAGTTGAGGTACTTACGAAAGTGGTAATTTTATTTTCTAGGGACTAAAAAATAGATAAGTTTGGGGGTGTGATAAGGATCTCGAAACATAGAACTATACGCACGTTTTTCAAACATTTATTTTGATTTTTATCCCTATTTCTCTATATTAAAGTAATAATCATAATAAGCCCCAAAACATTATGTTGCATGTTAATTAAGCTTAATTTTACATAAATAAATTCATTTACTAGATAAATCTAATAACGTGTGTTTCTTGTACAAAAATCAATATTTTGAAATCAAAATCTCAGGGCAAAAGCATTTGGACCCACTTTGAAATGCCCAAATCCTTAACTGCTCTCCTCTTTTGTCTTTTTGTGCAAAAAAAAGTGGAGGCTACTTTTAGACTATTCTAACACACATTTTTCTCTATAAATAGAACTTCAATCTCTAGAGAAAGCTTGTTTCCTCTTAGTTCTCTTAACTAAGATTCCTTTAATCTAAGGTTCTTAATCTTTTCTCTTATATTTTTTGTATTTTTATCTTCTAGATAATTTCTTTTCGGCTAAATAGTCTTGTAAGAAGTAGAAGAAGAAGAATTTATAAGTTTCTCCATGAAATGAAGAAAAGTTCTTCCGTCTCTTATTTTCTCTCTTGCAATGACATTAGGCTAAGTTCCCTTCTATTAGAGAGTGGAAAAGCGTAAAGCAAGTTCTTGTGTTATTTCTAGTTTTATGTCTTTCTTTTATCTAAAAATGCTTATGAATTCTTTTTAAGATTTCTTACACCTTTTATTCTTATTATAAATACTTTATACTTAGATTAAATCAAGATAAAGTATGCTTAAACTAGATAATTGGTAGTAGGAAGTTCAAAGAATTCTATTTTGTTTATGTTCCCTCATTTGATTTCATTTGCTAAACTTTTCGATCTAAGGAACTAATACCAAGTCCTTACGATTGAGTTATAAAAAGGTTAGAAACTAGGAATTTCTCATCAACATGTTCTAGGTAGATCTACCTCCAATGATGCTTTAATTTCATAAGTTTACTTACTTTTAACTTCATTTACTTTGATTAATTTTCTAACAACTTTAAATTTTCTTGATAAGTTCAAAAATACAAAGAAAAATAGCTTTAATTCCTTTTGGTTAATTTAAATTTTATCCTCTTAGCTTAACTCTACTCCTCCTTTCTCTTGGGTTCGATCCCCTACTTGTCCCACAAGTAAGGTAAAAGAAATATTAATATTAACTCCAGTGGGAAGAACAATGATAGTCTAAGCAATGATATCTGTGCTTTTGCCAAGTACTGAGGATATAGATGTTAGTAGCTCTTAGGTTTTTTTTAAAGTCATCCCTAGTGCCCCAGTACTGGGTATCGTTAAGTGTGGGACTTGGGATTTCGAGAAATTTTCATCGTTTACAGCTTATACTCATGTGGGCCAGGAGTTAATTTTTTTTTATATTCATTTTCCCTTATTGCCCCTGGTTCCAGTTACGATATTCACCACTTCCGATTTTCATATTTTTGCTCATCGACACCCTTTTGGGTTTTCATCGTGCCGATGGCTTTGATCTTGGCATAGTCTGATTCTTTTACTCATAACGTCCTTTCAGATTTTCAGTATGCCCTTTCAGATTATGTTTATATTTTTTTAGATTTTTACATTACGAATCTTTCTTGGAGCCTCTATGTCTTAATGGCTTGCTGACTCAAGTTGAGCTGCGAGATCGGCGACTCTACTCTTATAGTGGCACTCTTTCATGAGTGATCTATCTAGATTCTCCTCTCAAGTTTGTTGACGATTATTCATGGTTCAGCAACTCAAGTCGAGTCACGAGATCAGCTACTCTATACTTCAAGTGCCCTTTTTTTTCGAATATCTGATCTAGATTCCCCTCTCGAGTTTTTCAACGACTAGTAAAACTTGAGATTTGGATCAAATTACATGATCATTGGTACTTCTACCGACATTATTATGCCTTAGAACATTTCTGATCCGAAAAGATTTTTAGTGGGACGAAATGTTGGCTAAGGTTAAGTGTAGTGGTGAGGTACAAAAAGGTTAAGGTTTGGGTTTATTTAGAGTGGGTTAGACGTGGGGTTCGTCTATTTTTGTTTCGAAAAGGTGATTTATGTCTCTTCCCAACGTCTCTCAATCTTATTTAGGCTAGAAATTTGAGTCGAGCTCAAGATCAAGTATTCGAGTTTTTTATTTTTTTAATTATTTTTGTATGTTTAACTACTCACAGTTTATCTTCATGTGGGCTAGGAGTATGTGGAATCTTTCTTTTTGATTTTCTGATTTTCTTTTCTTTTTTCTCTTTTTTTCTTCTCTTTTTTTTTTGTTTTATTTTGTAACGTTGACTGGCCCCAATCTTAAGTTGAGAAATGAATGTGATGGCTCAAAAGGGTTGACTAGGGTGGATAATTATTTTTGAGATAGTAAAGATGGCCTTTTGTCATCTTAGGGTCAGATATCAAATGTAGTATTTCTAGACAGTGTTAGCATTGATCGGTTGAAGAAAGACTTATCTGTCCATTTCTGTAAGGATCAGAGCTCCTCCCGTCATTACCTTCTACACAATGAATGGTCCCTCGTAATTTGGTTTGAATTTTCTCCTAGCATCTTCTTGGATTGGTAAGATCATTTTCAAGACAAGGTCTCTTAGTGACAAATTTCGAGGTTTGACTTTCTTGTTGTAAGCACGTACGATTCGCCGTTGGTAAAGTTGCCCATGACAAATAGCTGCAAGTCGTTTCTCCTTTATCAGATTCAATTGGTCGAACCAAAACTGAACCCATTTAGTTTCATCCAACTTTACTTTTTTTAAGATTCAAAGGGAGGGAATCTCAACCTCTACGGGTAAAAGTGCTTCCATTCCATATACTAACAAGTACGACGTTGCACTAGTTGAGGTTTGAAATGAAGTCTAATAGGCATGAAGGACGAAAGACAATATGTCATGCTAATCCTTGTAAGTGACTACCATTTTCTCGATGATTCTCTTGATGTTCTTGTTGGCAATCTCGACGGTTCCGTTCATCTCGGGTCTATAAGGTACCGAGTTATGATTAGTGATCTGAAAGTCTTTGCACATTTTTGCCATATTTTTATTTTTGAGGTTTTTGGCATTATTGGTTACTAAACTGCTGGGAAGTACATAACGACAAATGATGTTGTTCTTGACGAACTTTAGGACGTTACTTTTCGTGATGTTGGCATAGGATGTTGTTTCTACCCACTTGATAAAGTAATCGATAGTGACTAGGTTAAAGTAGTGCCCATTTGAAGCTTTCGGTGAAATTTATCCAATAACGTCCATGCCCCAGAGTGAGAAGGGCTAAGGAGTAGTCATGCTGTACAATTCTAAAGGTGGAGTATTGATCTTATTAGCATAGATTTGGCAGAGATGGCATTTACAGACGTGTTGCTAACAATCACTTTCCATTGTCGTCTAGTAATATCACATTCTCATGATCTTCTTAGCAAGCATGTGACCATTCATATGAGGTCCGCAGACCCTACCGTATACGGTCTCGATTAGTCGTTTCGCTTTTGTTTCTGCCACACACCAGAGTAAGACCTCATGATGTGATTTCTTGTACAGGATGACATTGCTTAGGAAGAATTAGCCTACCAACTTCTGAATAGTCCTTCGATCATTAGGCGTTGTGTCTGATAGGAGGGTTCGATCTTCGAGGTATGCCTTGGTGTCCAAGTACCATGACTTTTCTTCAGGTTCTTCTACTTCAACGGGTAAACAGTAAGCTGGCTCATCTTGAATCCCTATTTCGAAGGGGTTGATAACCAAGTCTTTTGAAATACTTATCATGGAAGCAAATATTGCGCTAGTGCATTAGCAAATTGATTCTTAGCTCTCAACATGTATGTGAATGAAATCCTGTTAAAATTTGAGCTTAATTCTTCAAGATACTCTTGGTAAGAGATTAATCTCTACTCTCGGGTCTTCCATTCCCCAGTCGTCTGATAGACCACTAAGCTTGAAACTCAAAAGACATTGATTTCATCTACCTCGAGGTCTAATGCTGCTTTCAACCCTACTATGCATGTTTCATATTCCATCTCGTTATTAAAACATTGGAACTTCAATCTGATAGCAATTGGCACTTGGGACCCATCTTGCTTGATCAAGACTGTCCCTATTTCATTCTCTTTCTGATTTGCTGCTTCATCGAAGTATATTTTCCAACATTGCTCTTCGTCACTATCTTCAACCTTGGTCAACAAGATGACTTCATTTGGAAAGTTTGTTTTTAATAGCTCATAGTCAAGTAAGAGATGCTCAGCTAAGTGGTCAGCGATAGCTTGTCCCTTGTTGGCCTTTTGAGTGACATAGGTGATGTCAAACTTAGATAATCGTAATTGTCATTTTGCGGTACGACCTGTCAGTGCTGGCTTGGTGTAGGAGGAACCAAGACTGACAGATTAAGTAAATATTTCTTTATTTTATCGAAGGCTTCTTGTCAGTCTTCGATCCATGCTTTTGGTACATCTTTTCTAAGTAACTTAAATATTGGTTCACAAATAAGCGTGAGTTGTACGATGAACCTGTTGATATATTGTAATCTACTCAAAAATTCCCTAATGTCCCTTTTTGACACTGACGCTTTCATTTAAAAAATGTACTTGATCTTTGTTAGATCTATCTTAATGCCTCTTCTACTGACGATGAAGCCTAACAATTTTCCTGATGTTGCCCTGAATACGTATTTTGCTAGATTGAGTCGCAGACTGTACTTCTTTAGTTAATCAAATAACTTTCTCAAGTTTATCAGATGGTCTTCCTCTAAGTTAGACTTAGCAATCATGTCATCCACATAAAATTCCATTTCTTTGTGGATCATATCGTGAAATAAGGCCGTTATTACTCGTTGATAAGTTGTATCGGCATTCTTGAGCCCGAATGGCATGACTTTGTAATGAAAAGTATCCCAGGGTGTGACGAATGCTGTCTTCTCCTAGTCTTCCTTTACCATTTTTATCTAATTGTAATCGAAGAACCAATCAATGAATGAGAATATGCCATACCCTGCTATGCTATCGACTAGAGTGTCGATGTGAAGTAGTGAAAAATCATCCTTAGGACTGGTTTTGTTCAAATCCCGATAGTCGACACACATTCGCACTTTCCCATCCTTCTTTAGTATTGGAACAACATTTGCTAGCCATTCAAGGTAAGTGGAGACTATAAGAAATCCTGCTTGGAACTGTTTCATCACTTCATTTTTTTACTTTGAGTGTCCATTTTGGCTCAAGTCTTCTCAACTTTTTACTTGATTGACTTGTTCCCAAGAGTGATTGGTGGTCTAAGCCGGGCATATCTCTATAGGACTAGGCGAATGTGCCTCGATAAATCATTTCTTCTTTTTGCTGAAGAGTTAAAAAGGCTCTGATTTTTACAACACATGGGTCATCTTCAATGTTTGGCTGAACACCTTTTTCATGTCGTTATAGAAGATCTTTGATTTCTTTATGAGGGTATTCCATTTCATCCTCAGACTCTTCCTTAATCCCATGATGTCGAAGTCGAGTTCTAGATCGAAGTCATACTCATCCCTTTCATATTTTGTTCTGTCCAAAGATTCATTCAATTGAGACAAACCCTTAAATTCTAAGAAAACTTCTTTTTTGGTTTGTGGAAGATATCTATTTTTTTAAATTTTGAAAGCTTTTTGTTTTTTTTTGTTTTTTGATGAATTTTTAATTTTTTTGATTTTTGAAGACTTTGATTTTTTTTTAATTTTTACGTGCTATTTTCTGGACACTTGAAATAAAAGGAACAATCATGCAAATTCATTAGTAAAGATATGAAGCCCTAAAAACAGTTTTTACCCAAGGATGAGGGCTCGTTATGATCCTTGGGAAAACTGATTTTGCCTAACGACATTTTTTTGGAGGCTATGGCAGCCTCAAGGGTCAATGGCAATTCCTCTCAACTATTCAAGATTTCCCCTTCTCTAACGAGGTGGATAAGGTAAGATGGTGGTTCTTTTAGTGGTTCAGAGATAACCATGATCTCCAGTTGAATGTTGTCAAAACTAGGCATGGTCTCTCCTAAGCTTGGTAGGAGATGACTAATGCCCAGTCAAATGCCGATGGGGAAAGGTGATTCATTTTTTTTGCTTGTAGTATTTCCATTTTGTAGGTTCCCTTGTTGTTTCTGTTAGAGTCTCACTGGAGTCCCCATTGAATAAGACATCAATGCCTTCCATGAGGGATGGTTGAAACTCAAGAACCGAGTCTTCTTGAATGTGTTGGGGTTTGAAACTCACTATTTTCTTCTTTTTGCCTAGCTTTGTTGGCAGTGGTTCTAATAGATTGTCAGGTCTGATTTTCAATTTTGGGAAGCTGATACTGATGTAAAGAACTCTGCCCAGATTCTAGATATTAGGCTCACGATTTTGCTTTCTAACTAACCGAAGTTCCCTCTTCTTGTCATTCATATCTAATATATCCTTTTTCGTGGACCTGAACCCCAAACCTAAATAAGGAGTGTGTTTTTTTGCTTCAACTGGCGTAACTTTCCCTTTTCCTCCTGGTCCTAACCCTTGACTAGGTCGGTAACCTACCTTTTTCAAGACCCTGCCAAGCATCAGATTTTCCCTTGATAGTTCTGCTTTTACCTTCTCTTTCCCCTTTTAGACATGGTTGACGGCAGCAAACTAATAAGAATGATATAATACTTTCTTTTTCGTCATTTCTATGTCACTAAAAGAGACGTCCAGAGTTTTCCCAGCTAGAATCAGGTTTTCTGCTAGTATAAATATCATCCTCTATCCCATAATAAATTTGACCCTTTAGTACAAAAAGGAAGGCACCTCCCCGGCAATATGGATCCATGGCCTGCCTAGCAACAAGTTGAAGGTCGTCGGTATCTCCATGACCTCGAATTTTACCTCGAACGTACAAGAGCCTATTGTGATTAGTAGGTCCACTTCTCCAAAAGAATCCCTTCTTTAACTATCAAATCCTCGGACAACCTTATTGTTGGGTTTGACATGCAACTAGTCAGCGTTAAGTTTGTGAAATGTTTCAAGAGGATAAACATTGAGAGTTGAGCCATTATCGATCAGTACTCTGGCTACCATCATGCCCTTGCACATGACCATGATATTTAAAGGTTCGACATGCCCCATCCCCTGTGGCACGAACTCACTCTCCGTGATGACAATGGAATTGGGAGCCAGAATCTGACCTACTATTTGTTCCAATTTGCTGGTGAAGTGATTGCAGGTACATGTGACTTTTCCAAGATTCTAAACAAGACTTCTTGGTGTTCCTCTGATTTCTGTAGGAGACCTAAAATATTAATCTGAGTTAATTGTTTGTTTAGTTGGTCTACTATATTATGCTCACTTTTACGAACGAGCTTAATGAAGTCTACTGCCTTCTTATTCGACACCTTTCTCTTTTTCTTGTCACCTTTGTCTATTTTGCCTTTTCCTTTTACTTTCATTTTCTCTTTATTTACTGACCTTTTGTTGTTTCCTTCTTTTCTATTCTTATCCCCCTCACCGGTATCCTCTGACACCTCCCTACTTTTGTCACGTGGCCAATGTCAACCACCATTACTTTTTTCATCATCTCAACCCTTACTGATGTGGTGATAGTTATTTCATAGCTCCAGTGGATTGCTTGGATAGAGCTATATAGAAATGGTTCTGGTGAGTGTATGGTTATTGGGGATGGATCAGGTTTACGTTAAGGATTAAGGGTGGTAGTTGTGTTTTGAATGTCTTGATGATGGGAAGAGCTACTTGAGGGGTTTGTGAAGTGTAAGGAATGACAAGCGATGATCGTGAAGATGAAGTGTAAGGTATATGAAGGGGGGTCGAGTTGTATACTGAGAACTTGACAATGTATAGGGTATAATGAGAGGTGGTTGGGTAGCAGTATTGGGAATTTGATGAGTAGGATGGATGGTGAGGTCAACCATTCTAAGTGACAGTTACGAGCTTTGAGGTGGATTTGTTGTGTATTGGTTGATGGTGTTGACTGTTTGTATCTCTAATTCTTTTGCTACACGGATCCTGATTTTTGACCCAATGGGAGCTATCAAAGTCGACGGATTAAAATTGAGTTCCTCGATAATGAAATTTACCCTGTGCCCACATCCCCTTCCATTGTGGGTAGGTAGGGGGTTTTGGTTGATATTATGTTGTTGAGTGGAGTTTGTAGTTCCATCTAGTATGAGAGCGTTTTTATCTATCAAATTTTGTACTTGGTGCTTGATTTGCCAGCACTGATCTGTAGAGTGCCCCGGTGCACCCATATGAAATTCACAAAACAAGATGGGGTTATACCCTGGCCCTTTTGCATTATCTAGATTTGGTGGTCGTTTTGTAAGGTACTCTCCCCTGAGTAAGATAGGAAGCAATTCTAACAATATAATGGACAACCTGGTGAACATCCTGTTTACCTTGTTGGGCGATGCTTGTTGATTTTACCCATACTGTGGTACTGGTTGTACTTGCGGTGGAACTGTCTGGAAGGGATTTTACGATGCTGAAGTCTAAGCAGCTCGAGGTATTAGTATCCAAGGGACTTGTGGTGCTGGTGGCCTCTGAACTGGTGCTTGAATAAAGAGAGGTTGGCTGGGTTGTACATTATTGACTTGGGTTTCCTCTTTCATTTTGACAAAAGGCACTGATTTCTTCTGTGTCGATGTCCCACTATTGCACTTAAGGCTATGAAGTCAAATATTAGACCAGTTCGAATCCCGTCTTCGACCTGATTTACTACTTGAACTAAATTGGAGAAAGTGCCCGTGGTATGTCCGACTAGATGTGTATAAAGGCATGCCCTAATGTCAAGATAAACGTGGTGTTCATCTCTTGTTCATTCATTGCAGGCCTTATTTGTAAAGCAGATTCTCACCACCTTTAGGCATACTCTTTCACTGTTTCTCTCTATTTTCTTGTCATCTTAGCCATATCATTTCAATCTAGATCCACATCTGTGTTGAACCGATAATTATGCCAGAACTGATTCTTGAAGAGTGAATGGTCCTATCCTGAGAACCATTTGAGAACAGTTGAACCATGTGTTGAAGCCCCGTTAGGCTTCTTTGGAACAGTTGCACCAACAGTCTGTCATCCTCACCATATTGGCACATTGATCCATAATACAATTTGAGGTGCAATAGAGGATACCCAACACCGTTATATTTCTCTAATTCTGGGCATTTGAGCTTAATCGGCAACTGTGCGTTGGGGTAGAAGCAAAGGTCCCTAAATTTTGTACCTCCTATGGTATTTGTACCCTTCATTCATCTCATTTCCTCTTGGAGAGACTCGATTTGCTGGGCAATTTTATCATCAGTAGAAATTTTGGGTTCGGTAGCCTTGAAGTCACATTCATCGTCTGGGATCACCACCGATGGTAGTTGATTCTATGGGATGTAGAGCGGAGGGCCCTAATATACTAGCACAGAAGGAGGTGGGGTGGTATGTTGATCTGTTTGTGTCTGTTCAAGAAGTTCAAGGTTTGACCCAAATGCTTGATGCTAAGCGGCTTGTGCTTGTAAGAAATTTGTATTACTCAAAATGACCGTCAACATTCTTTCCTGCCTTTTCGTTGTTTCTAATAGCTTTGCTATCATTGCATTAGCCTCGGCTAACTCATTTGTGGCAGATTGTAGGTCCTCTGAGTTGCTCATACTTAATGAAAATCGAAGGAAATATGAAAGCTTCTCAAGGTGTTTGTACTTCTTTCGTTTGGCCACCTGTGGGTATAGGAGACCAAGCGTTACTATCTTACTTACAAAAAAGAAGATGCATGATGTTTTATTAAATCCGGTAATATTAGAGATTACACCCAAAAGGAAAATTTAGTTAAGTGAATTTGGAAACGTGGTTTGTCAGTGCAGAGTTAGATCGATACAGAGTCAGTAAATTGTTTTTTATTAAAAAAGAAATTACATCAACATAGAGCTAGCCTAGAGTTGGAAGAACATTTTTATAAAGGAATTACATCAACGCGAGGTTGGCATTGACACGGAGTCGGTAAAATATTTTGAAAAAGAAATTATATTAGTACGGAGCTGGCATCAACACAGAGTATGTAAAATATTTTTAAAAAGGAATTATATCAGCGTGGAAGTGGCATCGACATGGGGTCGGTAAAACATTTTGAAAGAAAAATTACATCAGCCGGAGCTAGCATCTACACGGAGTAGGTAAATTTTGAAAAGAAAATTTCATCAGCACAGAGTTGGCATCGACGTGGAGTCGGTAAAGTATTTTGAAAAAGAAATTACATCAACACAGAGCTGGCATCGACACAGAGCGGTAAAGTTTGAAAAAGAAATTTCTTCAACACGGAGTTGGTGTCGACGTGGAGTCGGTAAAGCATTTTGAAAAAGAAATTACATCAGCACGGAACTGGCATTGACACGGAATCGATAAAATATATTTTTTTTAAATAGGATTACATCAACATGGAGCTGGCATGGATACAATGTCGATAAAATATTTTGAAAAAGAAATTACATCAGTACGGAGCTGGCATCGACACGGAGTCGGTAAAATATTTTGAAAAAAAATTACATCAGCACGGAGTTGGCATCAATACAGAGTCGTTAAAGTATTTTGAAAAAGAAATTACATCAGTACGAGGCTGGCATTGACACAGAGTTTGCATCGACATGGACTCAATAAGATATTTTGAAAAGTAAATTATTGAAACACGTCGAGTTGGAAAAATATCTTTTTATAGATGTCTTCTAGGTTCTCGTTTTAGCAACTTTCTCTTCTTTTCTTTATTTGTTTCTTTTTTCTTTTTGTATGTTTATTTCTTTTGTTTTATCTTTTATTATTTCTTTGATTGAACCAAAGAGAGAATATCAGTCTCTATTAGAGTTTAGAAAGAACGAGACCATGATCCCATGCTTTGCAACCCGTGGCACATTGGTGGATCATTGACGAATAATTTTTTATTTATAGTTTTGATTGATTGATCAATTTTTTTAATTTTTAATTTAGTTTGATTTTAATTTGATGGGTTAATTGTGTTTCACTTTTCAATCTTGATTGGTTGATTAAATTAAGATTTTAATTCGATTGGTCGATTATCTTTTGATTTGAATATTTATTAGTCGGTTGAGTTCGATTTTAGATTTGTTGATTTAATTGGGTTTTGATAGAATTTGATTTTAATTTCATCAGATTTAATTTTAATTTTAATTTGTTGGTCGATTGGATTTTATTTTTAATTTTGATTTTAATTTGAGTTTAAATTTTTTATTTTAATTATTTGATTTTTAATTTGAACTTGATTTTTATTAGATTAGCTTTTAAATTGATTTCGACTTTCATCGTTTTCCTAAGGGTCAGGGTTTTTATGTCAAATTTGAACATTAAGGAGTATTTCATTTTCTTGTGATTTTTTCTAAATTTTCTTACTTTCGTCAATACGGGTCCCATTAGACTCGAAAATCATATTCTAAGTGCAATGAAGGTACTTTCGAGATTTTTTAGAAGTCTAAAATTTATGAAGGGTATTTTTGTCATTTTCTTAATTTTTTATAAATTTTTACAAATTTTGGCATGAGGTTTCTTTCAATCTTAACGTGATTATTTCTAAGTTTCAAAATTGTATTTTCCTAGAGCAGAGAGATCTCTAAGTTATCAAACTGTGTAACAAACTTAAAGCGTACATGCTTGCCAAATCAGATGTAAGGTGTAGCGATCCTAAGCGTACAAAAATTTCTATGTTGAGTCATAGCGAGTAAGGGGATAAAACAACTAGAAATGGAAGGAATCTGGAATAGTATTCACTAGCATTCTAGTTCTTTGCGCTCATCATTAGGAATCCACAGCAAATAGGTGACGGATCACCAAGTCAGAGGGATGCAAAAATGGGGTATCTACATAATCAACACTTGTTCTCAGAGAGCTTAGTTCAAGCTCCTGTTGTTGCAACTTCTCTTGGAACTCTGCTAGCTCTACATCTTTCCGTCGCACTCTCTCTTTGTAGCTGGCCTGCTCTAGTTAAAGAATACCCTGGAGATTTGTCAACTTCCTATTAGAGGCCTCCAAGGCTAGGTTGGCCTTGAAAAATTGGGCTAGATTAGCCTCCATCTCCTCTTTAGCCTCTCGAGAAAATTGGCTAGAAGAGACCAACTCAGCTTGGAGCGCAGTTATTTTCTCTCCCTACTCTCAGGCTAAGATAGCTACCTGGTGTAGACACCCCATTTTTGCACTCACTTGATTAATCAACTCGTCAACCCGATCACAACAGTTCCCAATGATGGATGTTTATTCCAATGCTCTATTTTGTTACTAGATGTGTTTCGAAAATTTAGATAAGGCATCTCAAAGCAACAAAACCTTAGAAATCACGCTACGCTAGGTAAATATAATCCCAAAAGCCTAGAAATCATCATTTTTCAGACAAAAAGAAGTTTCACGATAAAAATCATTAAAAAAATGATCAAATTATGTTTTAAACACATAAAACAACAAATCAAAATCAAGTAAATCATTTCGCTAATTTTCATAAAATTTGATAAAATTATGAAAATGCCCCTCATAAAGTTCACGACCATTTCGCACAAAATTTTTTTATAAATGACACAAACCAATATTTCCATTGAATTCCTTATGAAAAATCGATTTAAAACATCTTGGAACATCAAAAATCGACTTGAAACCAAAAGTTTTCTTTAGGGATAAAACGACAATTTTTCAATTAAAAAAATTTTAAATTTCGAAATTAATAAATAAAATATTAAATAATGTAAAGTGAAACATTAATAAAATTAATTTAAAACTTTCACCAAAAAAATCGATAAATCAGGCTCTCAAGCAAAATTGTTGATGGTTGCCCAGATATTTATTAAAGGACCCCTCCATCTAGGGGCCCAAAAAATTAAAGTCAATCAAGTAAGACGAAAGTCAAGATCTTAAAGTCAATCAAGTAAGACTAAAGGCAAGTTAATCAAGTGAGATTAAAAGTTAAAACCCTAAAACAATTCTAATTAAACAATAACTCTATTAAAACAATTCTAATTAAATAATAACTCTATTTAAAATAATTCTAATTAAAATTTGACTCTACCTAAAATAATTTTAAATAAATAATAACTCTCTCTAAAACAATTATAATTAAACACTAACTCTATCAAAATAAGCACTTAAAAAAATCTATAAATAGGGGTCCTTACAACCTATTTTCATATGAGAAAATAAATCATAGAAAAAGTAGGTTAAAAAGCTTCCCTAGCCTTCCCAAAACCCTAATTTTGAAGTCCTAACTCCGTACCTAACATCCATACCTCAACTTTAGCTCAAAGTTCAAGTAAGCATTGGCTTGGTCAGCAACCACCCAGTCCATGGGAGAAACAGACTGGGAGAGTAGGGAAGCAACGATTACTAGGTCTTTCACCCCGTAACCTTTATTATAGACGTGGCATGGGGCCCGAAAAATGTTACTCTCATTCCCATCCTAAAGGAAGGCCCTGCGTCCCATCCAAGCAAAAGCAGCCTCCTCTAAAGGAGTCTTACGAAGAGAAGGGCCCTCATGTGTAGACACCCCATTTTTGCATTCGCCTGATTAATCAACTCGTCAACCTGATTACGACAGTTCTCAATGACGGATGATTATTCCAATGCTCTATTTGGTTACTAGAGATGTTTTAAAATTTTGAATGAGGTATCTCAAATTAACAAAGCTGTAGAAATTACGCTATGCTAGGAAAATATAACCTCAAAAACATAGAAATCATCATCTTGTAGACAAAAAGAAGTTTTACGATAAAAATCACTAAAAATGATCAAATTATCAAAATACTCCTATCATCAAAATATCCCTAAAGCCTACAGTACGTTTAGAAAAATCCTTTCAAATACATAAAATAATAAATTGAAATCAAATAAGCCATTTCACCAATTTTCACAAAATTTGATAAAATTACGAAAATACCCCTCATAAAGTTCATGACCATTTCGCACAAAAAATTTCATAAATGATACAAACCAATATTCCTGTCAAATTTCTTATGAAAAATTGATTCTGAAACATCCTGTAACATTAAAAAATGACTTAAAACGTAAAAAGTCCTCTCCGAGGGCAAAACGATAATTTTATAATTTTAATAATTAAAAATTCTAAAATTAATAATTAAAATATTAATTAATGTAAAGTGAGATCCTAAATAAAATAAGTTAGCATTTTCTAATACCAATAACACAGCCGAATATTAGCCATGCATCACTGGGCTTGAAGCTGCTTTGAATCTGGGCATTACAGAAATTGAAGTATTTGGGGATTCAACTTTGATTATACATCAGTCGTTGGAAGAATGGAAGATTAGGGATGAAAAGTTGAAACCTTATCATGAGTATCTATTAAACTTAGTGAGTAAGTTTAAAGCTATCCTGTTCCAGCATCTATCAAGGGAAGATAATAGATTTGCTGACACGTTAGCCACTCTCTCTTCTATGATCCATTTGTCCCCTGACATGGAATTGAGGCCGATCACAGTTGAAGTCAAAGACAAACTTGCATATTGCTATTAGATCAACATTGCTACTCGACTACCCGATAGAAAGTTGTGGTATACAGATATAAAAAGAGTATTGAAAAAATAAGAATTCCAAGAAGAAGCATCGAGGAAGGAAAGACAATCCCTACTAATATTAGCATCTCCATTCATCCTATGCGCATGAAATTTATACAAAAGGTCTTATGATGGGATTCATTTGTCATGCGTTGATGAAGATCCAGCTGAACAAATAATGGTCGAATTACATTTAGGAGACTGTGATCCTCACATGAGTGGGAAAATGTTAGCTAGGAAAATTATGAGACGAGGGTATTATTGGCCTACAATGGAAACAGATTGTTATCACATGGTCAAGACCTGCCACAAATGCCAAATATATGCAAATCTCATACATGTGCCGTCTTCTCAATTAGTTGGTCTAACTTCAGCGTGGCTATTCTCAGTTTGGAGAATTGACATTATTGGTAAAATATAACCTAAGGCATCAAATGGGCATGAATACATTCTAGTTGCTATCGATTATTTTACTAAGTGGGTCGAAGTTGTCTCTTATGCTGTCCTCAATGCCTCTCGAGTTGTAAAGTTTATCCAAACAAACATCATCAGTCGATATGAGGTACCTTCGAAACTGATCTCTGATAATGGATCACACTTTAAAGCCGAAGTTATTACACTATGTTCAAAGTTCAAAATCTCACACCAGAAATTATCTCCTTACCGCCCTCAGACCAATGGAGCAGTCGAAGCAGCGAATAAGAATCTTAAGACTATCATCAGGAAAATGTGTCAATCACATCAAGATTGGTCAGAAAAACTATCATTTAGACTATGGACATATCGAACTTCAATTCGATCCTCTACTGGAGATACTCCCTACTCCTTAGTATATGGCATAGAAGCAGTCTTACCAGTTGAAATGAAAATCCCATATCTTAGGGTTTTGTTAAAAAATTAATCGTCAGAAGCGGAATAGGTTCGTCAACGGTATGAAAAATTAAATTTGATTGAAGAAAAATGACTATGAGCTTTGTACCACGTGCAGGCTTACCAAGTCGGAGATTTGGTACTCAAAAAGAATCGGTCACCTATCTTTGACCGTAGAGGGAAGTTTATACCAAATTGGGGAGGTCCGTTCATCATCAAAGAAATATTACTAGGAAAAACTGTCAGACTTCAAGATCATGATGAAATCGAATTACTAGAACTAACCAACCTTGACCAAATAAAATGGTAATATATTTAAGGAGGTCATCTTTAACAGTATCAATTTTCCTGCTACCCAGTTCAATATCTCATTTCTCAGTCCTTTGCAACCTTTTAAATATATATATATATATACCTTTTTCTTTCTCAGCCTGATCATCTAACCTAGGGGAGAATATGCGAACTACGTTTTGGTCTGATCCCAAAATTCTGGAGTACGTAGACAACCTGAGAAGTTACTTCAAGCCCGACCACATCAAAATAAAAAAATAAAAAAATAAAAAACATTTCCTATAAATAAAATTCAAATATTGTCAAAATAGGGAACAAAATTCAAAGAAAAATGTCACATAAGGGGCATTCAGGTTTTTGAGCCTTAGAATTCAATTCTTTTTATACCCAGTCCTAAGCCTACCCATAAAAGTCCTCTTAAGTACCGTGCGAAAAGTTAAGTAAGATAGCAAAGCATGATCAGACAACAATTTTAGAAGTTCAGAAGGGAAGAAAAGAAAAAAAATGAAGTCTACTAAGTTGAAAACCCGAAAAGGACGACTTAGGCAAAAATTAAGGCAAGTTCGCAAGGTTGAAAATTCGAAAGGACGGTCTTGGCAATAATCAGAGCAAAGAAAAAAAAACTCTCTAGTTGAAAACTTAAAAGGGCAATCTAGGCAAAAGTTAGAGCAACAAAGAAAAATAGAAAAAAAAATCTTCGAGGAGTTTAAAAGCAAAGAGCGATCCGAGGTAAAACATCAGAAAATTTTTACCTCCCCAACTGAATCAAAGGGGGAGAAGGGCAAATTCCATGATGAGTCTCAGAAGGAAATATTTTACTTTCTTGAGCCTACTTAAAATCTTCAATATAAAAAGTCAAAATTAAAAGTTGAATATTTATTGCGCTTGTGGTAATCAAATATTTTAAACTTTCATACAAGGGACATTTTCTTTTTTCTCTGATATGTAGTTTCCCCCTTATACTAAGGGCATTTTTTCGTTACAAGATGTATTCAATTATCTCCAGTGTAATGTTTCCTGTCAAACCAGGTGCATTTTTGATCAATGTTAATCCTAAAAGATAATGGGAACCCAAAATTTAAGGTTACCCTCTTGATAGCATTTTTTTTAAAACTCTTGAGATTAAAAAGAAGTTAAAATTCATAAAATCTTGAAAAAACCTTGAGGTTCAAACAGAAGCATTTCTGATCTCACATTTGATATTACCCAGAGATTAACTCATTACCCTTTCACCTAGAACAGGAGATAGGATATTCTTTCTTTGCCAGATTCAATCATCCCTTCACAGATCTATTCATTCCCAGATTTAATCATTCTTTCCAGATTCATTTTCAATCATTCTTTCCCAGAGCTATTCATTCCCAGATTCAATCACTCTTTCCCAAATTCATTTTCAATCATTCTTTTCCAGATTCAATTACTCAACCAAATGCCGTCGAGGTTTTCTCAGAATTATGCTCAGATGCCGCCGAAGGTTTTCTCAGAATTATGCTCAGATACTGCTAAGGGTTTCTCGGAATTATGCTCGGATACCACCGAGGGTTTTCTCATAATTATGCTCAGATGTCACCAAAGGTTTCTCGATATTATGCTCAGATACCGTCTGGAATTATGCACAGATGCCGTCGAGGATTTCTCGGAATTAAGCTCAGATACCGCCGAAGGTTCCTTGGAATTACGCTCAGATGCCGCCTAGGATTTTCTCGAAATTATGCTCAGATATCGCCGAGAGTTTCTTGGAATTATGCTCAGATACCGTCGAGGGTTACTCGGAATTATGCTCAGTTTATACTTAGATTATGCTTAGACAATGCTCAGTTTACGCTTAATTTATACTCACTTTATGCTCAGATTCTACTTAGTTCTCACTTAAACTCTTTGAAATTTATCTTAGATATTAAGTGCACACACTTGCACATTTGTTTCATTAGTCAAGGGTAATTTTCTAAAAAATTCATGGACCTGACAACATTTAGTTCGATGAGAGTTTTACGCTCAAGGATCCGAACGCCCCTACGAATTGCTAAATCAGGCTGCAAAATGAACTATCACTAGCTTTGGCATTCAGATATTGTACTATCTACCAAAATATATTTACTATCTAATTTGCTTCAATTCTTTACCAAAGAGGGGCATCTATAGACACCCCATTTTTGCATTTGCCTGATTAATCAACTCGTCAATCTAATTGTGACGATTCCCAATGATGGATAATTATTCCAATACTCTATTTAGTTACTAGAGATGTTTCGGAAATTCGAATGAGGTATCTCGAATTAACAAAATTGTAGAAACTATACTACGCTAGGAAAATATAACTTTAAAAACATAGAAATCATCATCTTGTAAACAAAAAAAGAAGTTTTACGATAAAAATCACTAAAAAATGATCAAATTATCAAAATACCCTAACATCAAAATATCCTTAGAACCTATAATACGCTTAGGAAAATCCTTTCAAACATATAAAACACCAAATTGAAATCGAATAAGTCATTTCACCAATTTTCACAAAATTTGATAAAATTACGAAAATGCCCCTCATAAAGTTCACCACTATTTTGCACAAAAAATTTCATAAATGAATTCCCATCAAATTCCTTATGAAAAATCGATTACGAAACATCCTGGAACATTAAAAAATGACTTAAAATGCAAAAAGTCCTCTCTAAGGGTAAAACGGTAATTTTATAATTTTAATAATTAAAATTTTTAAAATTAATAATTAAAACATTATTTAATGTAAAGTAAAATCCTAATTAAAAGTCAAGTCAATTAAGTAAGACTTAAGTCAAAGTCCTAAAGTCAAGTCAACTAAGTAAGACTTAAGTCAAAACCCTAAATTCTAGTCAATCAAGTGAGACTTAAGTCAAAACCCTAATCAATCTAATAAGATTAAAGTCAAAACCCTAAAAGAATTCTAATTAAACTCTAACACTAACTCTAGAATTCTAATTAAACTCTAACACTAATTCTATAATTCTAATTAAACACTAACTCTATCTAATATAAACCTAATTTAACACTAACTCTATATAAAAAGTACCTTAAAAAATCTATAAATAGGGGGTCTCTACAACCTATTTTCGTATAAAAAAATAAATCTTAAGAAAAGTAGGTCAAAAAGCTTCCCTAGCCTCTCATAAACCTTAATTTTGAAGCCCCAACTCCTTACTTAACATCTATACCCCAACTTTAATTCAAAAATATCTAGAAACCCTTCAAAAATACTTAGAAATCCATAAACAAATCAGAAATATTCAGGTCTAAGAAGGAAGTACTTTGTCTTGGAGGTCTGAAGCAAATCCTATAACAGAACGAAGCAAGGAGTACTATACGAGGAGCTGTTCTATCAAATCTGAGGGAACAAAATCATTTCATTGTAAAGGTAAATATTTTATTTTTTTATTATTATTATTTAAGTCTTTTTAGCAATATAATCATTTTTGGAAATTAGTAAAAACTGGCGTTTGTCGGGCAGGGTTGGTGCCTAACACCTTCCAACCTCGTCATGTGATCCCCGGACTCAATATGTTTTTTAATAGATTAGTTATTTGTTTATCCGTTTCAAGTTAATGATCGGTTCTTAGACCGTAATAACTAGGTGGCGACTCCCAAACCTCAAAGTCAAAAGCGGATCCATGCACCCTACGAATCGAGGGCGTTTTCATCATGCTTGGACTCCGCTAGAGGAGAAGGACTCATCAAGCTCTTCTTGATCAGTCGGTACCTTTTCCATGGCTGAAGGTCAGAAATAGGGTTGCTTTCCCTGGTGGTGGAAAAACTTTGCCCTGCTTGCATTTGAGTTACTGTAGAAACAATTGCAACACTAGTAGTAGCATCAATAGCAACCTCAATAGAAATAGAAGTAGAAACAGTAGCAAGGGCAACAGGCTCCCCAAGTACCACAGCCAACTGACCAGCCTCTCCAAACAGGCTGGAACCATAAGAAGTTTGGCTCATTTTCTTTCTCCGCTTATTGACTGTGATAGTAGGAAAAGCAGCACTAATGGCAAGGGAACATGAGAGCGGGAAATCCGAAAGGTTGATGTCCATCGCGTCAGAGGACCCTGGTAGAGTCCCAAAAGGAGGAGAATGCCACTCAGAATGGATCAAATTACCTAAACCTTGCTCGTCGGAGGGAAGTGCCAGATGACTGGGATCTTGTCATCGTGGAGAAGGTCGATTGGAAACAGAGTCGGGATAGAATGCTTCAAGAATTTCTATGATATGCCCCGCTTAACCAGGGAGCTCGTTGTGTAAGTGGTTGCAAAACGTCACCTAGGAGATCTTCCACTACCGCCCTCTCTACAGAATTGGTTCAGAGATCCACTAGTACTGGCCTATAATCTTTGGATGTTCTTTGTTGTTATCTCCTAACCTTAGCAGCCACGAGGCCAGAAAAATTTGTGAAAGAAGCAAAGAATCCGTTAAAAAAGCAAAACAAATCCTAAACAGGGTGACAAATAGATCACAACCAGACAACATTACTTTGGAAGGTTCGAGGAACTCTGAATCCCTTGTGAGGGGTGCTCGGGACGAATTCCCAGTTTCCAAAAATGCAGAGGGGCTCTCTATGCCACCCTTTATCAGAACTAGGGAAATATGGAATCAGGGCCACCTTTGCGCTCTTGGAGGACAGAGAATAGTATCCTGGCCATTGGGGGATGGCTTTCAGGTTGTACCAGGAAATAAAGTTGTTGGGGTTAATGCCCATATTCTCTACTACCTCTACCAGATGGTAGAATTTCCTGAACATTTGGTTAGGGGCCCGGTTTATCTTACTAAGTATCTCTCTAAGGAAGGTAGACAGAGGGAAACTAAGGCCATTCTTTATTTGGCCGGTGAAGATAAGGATTTCTCCTTGGCGGCATTTGCCAAGGGTGTCAGAGTCTCTATCAACCCGAATATGTACAGAGGCAAGAATATACAAACTTCGTCGAAGTTGGGCCACAGTGATAGCCATGGAAAAGTTAAGTATTAAAAACAAATGCACAAAGAAAGAAAAAATTACATCGATGTAAAAGAGGTAATTGAAGCAACAAAATAGAGAGGACCTTCCAGTAAAGCATAAGGACGATTTTACAAAGATTTAGCATGATAATGAGTGAAGAATACATTAAGTCCCTTATTTATAGAAAAATGACGAAGGAGCACGAACGCCTGAGAGGACATCCATAACGTAGTTGAAGCGTCACAAGATTGGGAGTAGTATGAAAAATATCAGGGCACGTGGACAGGAATAGATGAAGAGCAATCTATCTAGGCCATCAAATAAGATTTGAAGTGACGTTGTATTAAATGTATCGATTCAAAAATAGCAGACTCAATTATGAAAGAGCAAGGCAACTAATCAGAAAGAGGAATTGTGTCTCGAGGAAACGAAGAGACCTTGTACCTCCTTGAGAGGGGGTAATTGTATAGGGAAATAATTGTATTCTAAATCTAGCCGTACACATGTTCTAATCGATTAAGTGGTACCAGGCACAAAACAATATATGGAAATGCAACCTTGCTGCCAAGGCAGGTCAAAGTAAAGACCTCTCCCTAGCCTGGCTAGCAGGGCAGCATAACAATAAGCTAGATCAGACCTGCCAAGTAGGACAGGCCAGATCTTAGAAAAATAGTAAAACTACTGTGTGCACGTCAATCTCGGAGATCGCGGAGGAGATCTCTATAGGTAAGTATAATCGATCAAGAATATCCTAATTAGGTAAACACCTCTATAAAATTAGTGGAAATCCCATGATTACTACTTATGGAAGAAGAAACCCTAGGGATAGTCAGGGGGGATAAATAGCACAGTAAGCACTATAGAAGGGATCCTTCTGGAGAAATTAGAGCCTAACTAGTACTAAGGAGGATTCGTCTACTTCTCTAACTTGAGCGTTGGATTGATTTTGGCAAGTACCATGCAACCACAAGGAGGGAGGTGCTAGGGACGATGTATTAATGTGGCTGTAGAAGATTAAGAGAAGACTGCGTTCATTACACCTTGGGGTACCTTTCACTATAAAGTCACGCCATTCGGTCTCAAGAATGTTGGGGCAACTTACCAACAAATCATGACTGCCTTATTTCATGACATGATCCACAAGGAGATATAAGTATACGTGGACGACATGATAACTAAATCAAACCTCGACGAGGATCATCTGGCAAACCTAAAGAAACTGTTTGATCGATTAAGGAAATACAGCTTAAGGCTTAATTCAACAAAGTGTGTATTTAGGGCCACGTTAGGAAAGCTGTTGGGGTTTATTGTTAGTAGAAGAGGCATCGAAATCGATCCAGCTAAAACGAAGTACATCATAAATATGGAGCCACCCAAGTCAGAGAAAGAGATCGGGAATTCCTAGGTAGAATTCAGTACATTAGTCGGTTCATCGCACAACTAACTCCGATTTTTGAATCAGTATTTAAACTACTGAAGAAGAATGAGCCGAAAGAATGGAATGAAGACTGTCAAGAAGCTTTCAACAAGATTAAGAGATACTTGCTTAATCCACCAATCTTAGTTCGACCTACACCAGGTCGACCCTGCTGATGTATCTTTTCGTGCAAGAAAACTCTATGAGTTGTGTACTGGGACAACATGATAAAACAGGTCGAAAAGAGCGAGCCATCTATTACCTTAGCAAGAAGTTCACAAGTTACGAGGTGAAATATTCAACCCTCTAAAAGACGTGTTGTGCCCTTGTCTAGGCATCACAACGGCTACGCCATTACTTACTCAGCTATTCGACTATGCTCATTGCTCGGATGGACCCTTTGAAGTATTTCTTTGAGAAACCAGCACTAACGGGATGCATCGCAAAATGGCAGCTACTATTATCAGAGTTCGACATCACCTATGTCACTCAAAAAGCCATCAAAGGATAAGTCATTGCTGACCACTTAGCGGAACACCCTTTGCCCGACTATGAGCTACTAAAGATAAATTTTCCTGATGAAACCATCTTGTTTGCTGAAGTCGAGAGTGATGATGAAGAATCTAATTGGAAGATGTACTTCGACAGAGTAGTAAATCAAAAAAGAAATGGAATTGGGGCAGTTCTAGTTAAGTCAGACAGGACTTATATCCCCATTACGATTAGACTAAGGTTCCAATGTTGGAACAACGAAACCGAGTATGAAGCATGCATTGTGGGATTGAAAGCAGCAATCGACCTTGAAGTAAATGAATTAGATGTATTCGGAGACTCAAGTTTGATAGTCTACCAGACAACGGGAGAATGGAAGACCCGAGAGCAGAGGTTGGTTCCGTATCATGAGTATCTCGAGGATCTGAGCTCAAACTTCGTCCAAATCTCATTCACTTATATGCCGAGGGCTAAGAACTAGTTTGCAGACGCACTGGCTACTTTGGCCTTAATGATCAGTATTTCCCAGGACACCATAATTGACCCTCTTGATATTGGAATTTAAGAAGAGCTAGCTTATTGCTTACCTGTGGAGATCAAAGAACTTGAGGAAAAATCATGGTACGCAGACATCAAGGCATTTTTAGAAGATCGAACTTTTCCACCCGAGGCCACAACGACAGACCGAAAGACTATTCAGAGATTGGCAGGACAGTTCTTCTTGAGTAGTGGAGTCTTGTACAAAATGTCGCATCACGAGGTCATCCTCAGGTGTGTAACACAGATAGAAGCTCAACGCTTAATTGAGATCGTGCATGGGGGAGTTTGTGGATCCCACATGAATGGACATATGCTCGCAAAGATGATTATGAGAATGGGTTACTACTGCATGACTATGGAGAGTGACGGGAACCAACATGTTCGAAAATGTCATTTGTGTCAGATCTATGCTAACAAAATCAATGCACCACCTTCAAAATTGCACAATATGACTTCTCCTTGGCCCTTCTCACTCTGGGCATGGATGTCATCGGGCAGATCAATCCTCAAGCTTCTAATGGGCATCGCTTCATCTTAGTCTCCATCGACTACTTTACAAAATGGGTAGAAGCAGCATCTTATGCCAATGTTATAAGGGGCAATGTCTTGAAGTTCATGAAGAGCAACATCATATGTTGATACGGCCTTCCAAGCAGGATAGTAACCGATAACGCCAAAAATCTCAAGAACAAATATATGTCTAAGATGTGCAAGATTTTCAGAACAACCATCACAACTCAATCGTTTACAGACCAAAGATGAATGGAGCAGTTGAAGCCGCAAACAAAAACATCAAAAAGATCATCGAGAAAATGGCTGTCACTTATAAGGATTGGCACGAGATGTTACCATTTGCTTTACATGCTTATCGAACGTCAATCAGAACCTCGACTAGGGCAACGCCTTACTCATTGGTATACGGAATGGAAGTGATCTTGCCCGTTGAGGTTTAGATTCCCTCCCTTCGGATCTTAAAAGAAGTTGAATTGGATGAGGCAGAATGGGTCTAAGCCCGATTTGATCAGTTGAACTTAATAGAAGAGAAACGTCTTTCAGCAATTTGTCACGGTCAAACGTATCAACGAAGAATAGCACGGGCTTATAACAAGAAGGTTCGACCTCGAGAGTTTGTACCTAGAGACTTAGTTCTGAAGAAGATTCTACCAATACAAGAAGATGCGAAAAGAAAGTTTCATCCAAATTACGAGGGGCCATTCGTCGTCCAAAAGGTACTGTCCGGAGGAGCGCTGATTCTCACAAAGATAGACGGGGAAGTCTTTCCGCAACCGATCAATGCTGACACCGTTAAAAAATATTACACCTGAAGTCATCCTTTGAAATGAAGAGAGGCCATCTTTCTACTACCTGAACTACTATCTACCCTTAGTTAACCCTTTTTGAGCCATCACATTCATTCCTTAACCTAGGACCGGGGCAAGTCACCGCTATCAAGAGAATCAAATATATATATAGAAAAAGTAATCAAAAGTCAAAATAAAAAAATACCAAAGTATACTCCTGGCCTGCATGAGGGTAAACTGTGAACAGCTAAAAGTACAAAAAAATCAAAAAAGTAAAAAATCTCGAATGTCTGATCTCAAGCTCTACCCAAATCTCCTACCTAAACAAGTTCGTGTGACGATGGGAAGAGACAGATTATATTTTCGAAATAAAAACAGACAAACCCCATGTCTAATCTATACCTCAATAAATCCAGACTTAACCTTCCTTACATCCTTTCACAACCCTTAGCTTAAGCCTACGTTTCGTCCTATTTAAAAGTCCCCTCAGATCAAGGAATGGCTCAAGGTAACTCAATCATGGTGGAAGCATATCATGGAAAACATCGTCAATGCAGTCCATCTCGCCATTCAAATCAGATTTCAAGCTGCCAAAGTCATTGGAAGACCCGAGAGGGGAGGTCAGGTCAAATATTTGAAAAAAAAGAGCTACTTGAAGTGTAGAGTCATTGATCTTGAAGCTCAACTTGAGTCACCGCACCATAAAAATCGTCGGAGGAACTCGAGAGGGAAGTCCAGATCTGTTACTCAAGAAAGAGTGCCACTTGAAGAGTAGAGTGTTCGATCTCGCAGTTCAACTTGAGTCACCAAGCCACAAGGGGCATAAAGGAATCGAGAAGGTATTCAAAGTAAAAAATCTAAAAAGTAAACATAGACTGAAAGGGCATAGTGAAAATCTGCAAGGGCACTATGAGTAAAAAAATCTGTCTATGGCAAGATCAAAACCATCGGCAGGATGAAAACCCAAAAAGGGCGTCGATGAGCAAAAATGTGGAAATCGGGTCTGGTGAAAATCATAATTGGCACCAGGGGCAAAAATGAAAAAAAAAAAAAAAAAAACTCCTGGCCCGCAAGAGTATAAACTGTGAACGGTAAAAATCACAAAGTCTTCGATGTTCCAACATATGCAACCAAGATAACTCAGTTAAAATCTTCAGTCTTGGGGATGACTCTGAAGAGGCTAAGGATTAACTGACACTTGTATCCTCGACATTTGACAGAGGCACCATGATCGTTAATTTTCAGAGTTTTCAAACACAGTCTGTCATAGATTATTCGACAAAAGCAAATCTTTTAAAATCTAAAAAAAAATATACATTATCAAAATTACTATTTTTGGCCTATGACGAAGAATCTAGAACTTTTATTAAAATCAAGAGTTTTCGAAAGCAGTAAATATATCTGAGGCCACTACTTAAAATATCTATTTCATTCATTTCAAATAGTGCTACATCATTCTCATTAAAAGTAGGGTACAAGAAGGAACAATGGGCGATGAACCACTCATATATTCTCTTGAAGATCACAGTAGGCATCAAGTCTATCCTCTAAGGCTTTGATCTGAGAAGTCCAATCAATGATGATTCTCTACACATTTGAAGCAGAACCACTTACCAAGTACTCAACTATAATGCCACCATGCATCTTCAAAGCAAGTCTCTCTCGAGAACGGCCACGTTACGCTAAGCCCTCTCAAGACGATCCCGTAACTTCCATGAAGGGAAACTAAGTTCAAAATTCAAATTCAATGAGGAAAAGAGAAGAAATATCTCAAAATTGCATTGCATGGTTTAAAACGCCGATCACTTTCAAAAATCATAAAAAAAAGTGGTATCTAAGATTTCAAACAAGCTTCGTGCCACGAAATCAAGGGTTTCAAAAAGGTTAACCCTGTCAGACCCCGTGCTTGGGTAGCCACATTCTACCAAAAAAAAATCTTCAATCCATCCAATGTTTTGATCATTATGCAATAAATTATTTCGGATTCGTGCAAATAAAGGGTCTAATTTATTCTTTGCAGTTCTTTGCAAACAACTCCTGCAAAGAGGGGCAATTGTAGGCACTGATAAGAATGCAAAATGTCATATTTTTCTCCTTTAATATTTAGTCCTTTATACATATTTAGTGCCTAAATGTACTCATTATTCTTTTATTTTGATTTAGGATGCAAATGGAGGTGTTAAGTGCAAAACGAAATTAATTGGGCGATTTTGGACAATTTCAACATCACTTCGTAATCTGGGAATAACTCTCTCATCCGAACTCCAATTGAGATGATTCCCAATGTTATGGAACGCTGAGAAAAAGATCTACAACTTTTGTGTTTTGAGTTTTGAGAGATAATAACTGTATCAAAGTCAAAATTGGGTTTGAAGTTGCTGCACGTACACTGTTGACGCGAATTTGATAAAAATTTGACGAGGTTTATTTTCGAAAGTCTCCAAATCTAGTGCACGAAAATTCCAACTAAAACACCACTTTCCTAATTATATTAGGACTTTATTTTATTTTAATTAGTCAGATTTATATATTGTTATTGGAGGATAAGATTTAGAATATCTTTTTTAGGAGATTTTGTTGGCTTCTAAGAAGGAAGAGAAGAACGGGTAAAAAAAGGAAAAAAAGAAGATCTCTCTGGCTCTCTCTCTTGCTCTCTTTCTATTAAGTTTTTTTTTTTTTTTTAATTTTTTTTTCACTATTATTATTATTTTTTTTTTAAATCCGAATCGCCAAAATTGAAACCCCTACAAATTTGTGTAATATGTTTGTTTTCAATTTGTTAATTCAACTAACTAAAATTTGTTATGACTCTTTAGAATAGGAGTACCCGCAATCCCCGGCCAATAACGATACCCTACAAATCACTTTACTACAATCTTCTATAGGGTTTTATTGATAACTAAAAATATGGTCAATCAAATGGCGCCGCTGCCGGGGATTGCAAAATCCCTATGCTTTAGTGTCATTTAACTTGTTAATATTCTATTTTACTTGTTGAGCTTGCATGTAATATATCTTGTGTTACACTTATTGAAATTTTAACATGAATCTTTCCTATCACTATGGCGATCACATTGTGATGTTTTTAGGAAGGGAAGCTTATTATTATTCTTTTCAACTCTAACTTGTATATTGTTGTCTTTACTTTTGGGATCAGGTCCATGAATGTCCGCAGTTAGAAGAAAGACTCAAGAACTTGCAAAACGCTTGGCCTTGCTAAAAGAAGTTGCAAATCAACCCCCACCTCACCAAGAGGAAAGGGAAGAGTCGGAAGAGTCAGATAGCTCTTCCTATCCCTTGTCAGACGAGGAAGAAAGCATACCTGATTTAGAAGAAGAAAGTGAAGAAGAAGAATTACCAATGGCTGAAACCATTAGACAAATGTCTTCTTCAACTGATGGGGGAACCGCACCAACTTGTATTACTTATCCAGAACCAGCAATCGACAAAGTAGCTGAGTTTGAACTGAAGAGTGGGTTTTTACACCATTTACCCAAATTCCATGGGCTTACTAATGAAGATCCTCATAAGCATCTCAAGGAGTTTCAATTTGTGTGTTCAAGTATGTGCCCACAGAATGCGGATCTCAACATTTTGAAGCTGAAGTCATTCCCTTTCTCACTTGAAGATAGGGCAAAGACTTGGTTGTTTGATCTACCTTCAGGCTATATCAACACATGGGAGAAGTTGATGACTGAGTTTTTGACTAAGTACTTCCCCGCCTCAAGGATTACTGTCTTGAGAAAGCAAATAACTGGAATTGAGCAAAGGAAGGATGAGGCATTTTATGCCTACTATGAGAGATTCAAGAGCTTAGTTGCATCATGTCCTTCACATGGGAAGAAGGAAGGAAATCTACTTACTTACTTTTATGAGGGACTCCTCCCTCTTGAACGTCAATTGTTAGATGCTGCTGCTAGAGGTTCTTTTGTGGATAAGACACCTGAAGTTGCTAAGGAGTTGCTCGCCCAACGTGCTCTTCATTATCAACAATATGAAGGAGTGTTAAACTCCACTCGTGGGGTGAATGAGGTATCTTCTAACTCTACTCTTGAGGAAAAAGTTAATAAAATGTCTACTCTTCTATCTCAGGTATTGATCGTGAATGGAGTACAAGTACAACAAGTTGCTCAAATCTGTGGTGTGTGCTGTACTCAAGGGCATCCAACTGACCAATGCCCCCAACTGATCAATAATGGAGGATGGGAGTCTCTTAACGCTATTGGGTTTCAAGGTAATCAAGGTGGACAAAGGTATAACCCTTTCTCTAACACATATGACCCTGGACTTAGAGATCACCCCAATTTACGTTGGGCCAACAATGATAATATTCAGAACCCTCAAGGACAAGGGCAAGTGTTTCCACACCCTCCAGGTTTTCTGATGAGACCTCAGGTACCTCAAAACTTTGTCTCACCTCAGGTACCTCAAAACTTTGTATCTAATCCTCATGTTCCTACAAATTCTAATGCTCCTAATTATGATGAGATTTTAAAGTCCCTTGCTCAAGGGCAACAGAATTTAAATACTGCTACTCAAGCTCTTGTTATAGGTCAACAGGCTCACACTAAAGACATTGTAGAGTTGAAAAAGCAGTTGGGACAAGTGGTAAGACCCTTGAGAAAGATCCAAGTGACCCACAATGAAGAAAAGGACAAAGAGAAAGATCTTGCCACATCAAAGACAGAAATGATTAGTCCTTCATCATCTGAGAAGGCTTTGAAACCTCAAGGTAATGAGCAAAACCCTAAAAATTCTTTCGATTATAGTCCTTTTGCTCGTGTGCCTTTTCCTAGTAGGTTTGCCAAAACCAAGAAGGATGAATCTGATCAAGCCATCTTGGAGATTTTTAAGAAGGTACAAGTCAACATGCCTTTGATTGAGTGTTTGAAGCAAGTGCCAAAATATGCCAAATTTCTGAAAGAGCTTTGCACTACAAGGAGGCAAACTCGTGAGAAAGAGGTGGTAAAGATGAATGAGACAATCTCTGCTGTCATCCAAAGGAAATTACCACCAGAGCTTAAGGATCCAGGGAGTTTTCCTGTTCCTTGTGTGATTGGTACCAATAAATTTGATAATGTCATGTTAGACTTAGGAGCTTCAATTAATGTGATGCCTTATAGTCTTTATGCTTCTTTAGATCTGGGTGAACTTAAAAGTGATAATGTTGTTATCCAATTGGCTGATCAATCTAACAAGTATCCTAAAGGATACATTGAGGATGTTCTTGTGCAGGTGAATCATCTCATTTTTCCCGCTGACTTCTATGTCCTTGATATGGAAGAGGCACCCCCAAATTCCACTCCATTACTTTTAGGGCGCCCATTCATGAGGACTGTAAGAACAAAGATCGATGTTTATGGAGGAACATTGACCATGGAATTTGATAATGAAATTATACGCTTCAACATCTTTGAAGCTATGAGGTATCCATTGACTGACATTAAACCCTATTTTTCTATTGATATTATTGATTCATTTGCGCAGAGGTTTATGGAAGCAATGGAAGAGGATGAGTTGAAAGTAACACTCTCTCAAGGAGTTGGTTATAATGAGAATGGAGATTCCATTTCTAAAGCTGAGTTGGAGAAGGCTGAGGAGCCCATTGTGATTAGAACCGTGGCCTCCCTTGTGTCCCTACCCGTTTTATCAAGGTATATTCCTCCTTTGTCCCTTCCTATTTCTACTAACAAGATGTTACCTTCAGTGATACAGGCCCCTACACTTGAGCTTAAGGTTTTGTCAGATCACTTGAAGTATGTCTTTTTGGGGGATAAGGAGACGCTGCCTGTTATTATATCCTCGAAGTTGGAGGAGAATCAAGGGAAAAAGCTTGTGGACATTCTTAAGAAGTACGAGACCGCCATTGGTTGGACTTTGGCAGATATCAAGGGAATCAACCCAACCATGTGCGTCCATAGAATCTTATTTGAGGATGGTGCCAAACCCACCAGAGAAGCCCAGAGACGCCTACATCCACCCATGATGAAGGTAGTGCAAGATGAGATAATAAAATTACTTGATTGTGGCGTTATTTACCCTATTTCAGATAGCAAGTGGGTGTCTCCTATTCAAGTTGTGCCAAAGAAGTCTGGAGTTACTGTAGTAAAGAATGAGGAGAATGAGCTAGTACCTCAACGAGTTGTGACTGGTAATCGAGTTTGCATCAACAAGGAAGGACCATTTCCCTTTGCCCTTTATCGATCAGATGATTGAGAGGTTAGCTGGTTACCCTTTTTATTACTTTTTGGATGGATATAGTGGGTACAACCAGATCTGTATAGCCCAAGAGGATCAAGAGAAGACCACCTTCACTTGCCCTTTTGGCACTTATGCCTACAGACGTATGCCATTTGGATTGTGCAATGCACCAGGTACGTTTCAACGTTGTATGCTTTCCATTTTTTCTGAATACATTGAGAATATCATTGAGGTCTTTATGGATGATTTTAGTGTCTTTGGTAGAGATTTTGATACATGCTTAGGAAATTTGGAACTTATTTTAAAACGTTGTGTTGAAACTAATTTGGTTCTGAATTGGGAAAAGTGTCACTTCATGGTGACTCAAGGGATTGTTTTAGGACATATTATATCTGCTAGGGGGATTGAGGTTGATAAATCTAAGGTAGATCTTATGCGTTACTTACCCTCTCCCACTTGTGTGAGAGAGGTTCGGTCATTTCTTGGTCATGCAGGATTTTACAGGAGATTTATCAAGGATTTCTCCAAGGCATCAAGGCCCTTGTGCCGGTTGCTCCAAAAAGACACTTCATTTGAGTTTGATGAGGAGCGCAAGAAGGCTTTTGAGAAGTTGAAGGAGTTATTGACTACTGCTCCAATTATGTCTCCACCTAACTGGTCCTTACCTTTTGAATTGATGTGTGACGCCTCAGATTACGGTGTTGGGGCTGTGTTGGGACAAAGAATAGATAAAAAGCCCAATGCTATCTACTATGCCTCTAGGACGCTCAATGATGCCCAACTGAACTATTCCACAACTGAAAAAGAGCTCCTTGCTGTGGTTTTCACTTTAGATAAATTTCGCCCTTATTTACTTCAAACTAAAGTTATTGTTTATACTGATCACGCAGCTTTGAAGTATTTGATGACAAAGAAGGAGGCCAAACCGAGGCTGATTAGATGGGTGCTGTTACTTCAAGAATTCGATTTAGAGATCAAAGACAAAAAGGGGAGTGAAAACTTGGTAGCCGACCATTTGAGCAGACTTGTACATGAGGAGGACACCTTACCCTTGCAAGAATCATTCCCAGATGAACAGCTCTTTGGGATTGAGGTAAGAGAACCGTGGTATGCAGATATCGTGAATTATTTAGTTACTAAGCAATTCCCTGATACTTTACCTCAGTCTAATAAAGAAAAACTTAAGAAAATGGCTAGATATTATGTATGGGATGAACCTTATTTGTGGAAGCATTGTAGTGATCAAATCATTAGGAGGTGTGTCCCTGAATCTGAGCATAAATCTATACTTGCCTTTTGTCATTCTGAGTCTTGTGGTGGACATTTTGGTGCACGTCGGATAGCCCGTAAGGATTAGATTGTGGTTTCTTTTGACCCTCTATTTTTAAGGATGCATATATGTACTGCATGACTTGTGATAGGTGCCAGAAAACAGGTAACTTAAGTTCTAAAGATCAAATGCCCATGACCCATATCATAACTGTTGAGATTTTCGATGTCTGGGGCATTGATTTCATGGGGCCATTTCCTTCATCTAACGGTTTTCTTTACATTCTTTTGGCTGTTGATTATGTGTCCAAGTGGGTAGAGGCTAAGGCCACCAGAACTAATGATTCTAAAGTTGTTGCAGATTTCTTGAGATCTAACATATTTACTAGGTTTGGAGTGCCTCGTGCGATTATTAGTGATGGTGGATTACACTTCTGCAACAAAACAATTGACGCTCTGCTAAAAAAATACAAGGTGAATCACAAGGTGGCAACACCATATCATCCTCAAATGAATGGACAAGCAGAGGTCTCAAATCGTGAGATTAAGGGAATTTTGGAAAAGACTGTGGGTTCTACACGCAAGGATTGGAGTAAAAGACTTGATGATTCACTTTGGGCCTATAGGACAGCATACAAAATGCCAATTGGGATGTCTCCATTTAGACTTGTCTATGGTAAGGCGTGTCATTTACCAGTTGAGCTTGAGCATAGGGCGTGGTGGGCTGTTAAGTCTTTCAACATAGACATTGATGAGGCCGGTTTACATAGAAAATTGCAACTGAATGAACTTGAGGAGATTAGAAACGAGGCATATGATAGCACATGGATTTACAAGGAGAAAAGTAGAGCTTTTCATGATAAGATGATCCGTGGCAAGGCCTTTGTTGTAGGCCAAAAAGTTCTTATTTTCCATTCTAGACTTAAACTTTTTCCTAGTAAGTTACGTTCTAGATGGGTTGGTCCTTTCATTGTCACTAATGTTTTTCCTCATGGTGCTATGCAGATAAAAAGTGACAAAACTGGAAATGAATTCAAGGTGAATGGCCATCGCTTGAAGCCTTATTATGAGGCTTTTAAGGAGCACACTGTGGAAGAAGTACCCCTCCTAGAGGCTCCACTCACAAAGGACAAAAAACGAGGTACAAAGTCTAGGCTGAAGGACTGTAAACATTCAAGCGCTACTGGGAGGCAACCCAATTCAGCCAAGGCTATTGAGGATACATCAACACAAATTTGCATTTTATTTCTCTCCTCTTTTTACTTTGGTTGATTTCATTTTTTTTTATTGTGTGATTTTCGTGAATACCTTGCTCATGTTTATATTTCTACTTACAGGCTTATTCTGATCTACATTGAGGACAATGTAGGATTTAAGTGTGGGGGAGGGATTTACAACTTTAATTTAAAAAAATTAAAAATTAAAAAAATAAAAATTAAAAAAAATTTGTTTTCTTTTTAGAATTCCTTCCAACTCAATGATGAAACTGATTCTTAAGATAGATGGCTTGTAAATAGAATTGAGCATATTTTTACAGATAAAACAAGAAATGGAGTTAATTTGCTTATATTGTAGTCATACTTGGAAATTTTGATGCACATTAGCCTTGATTCGAGTAATCTGTTATCTTAAAGTGAAGCATGGAGACATGTTGAATGATACTTGCATAATTCGGCAATATTTGTGAGCTATTCGAGCCTTATAATTGATTCATTATACATATCAATTTAAACTTCTTTCTGAGTGCATCTTGTGAATATCATGTTTTCTAGAACTTGCTTTAAACCTGCTTGAGACAATTTTACATGTTCAGATTTGGAGAAGACGGAGGCAAATTAGGATTTTACCACCATGACCAAATAGCCTTTGTCCTGATTGTGATTTGACCCTTAGATAGCCCTTTGAGCCTTCATTAGCCTATTTTCTTCATTAACCCACATTCACTTACTCTTTTAAACTTAAATACTTTACTTACCCTTTTCCTTGGAACTAGTGAGCTTGGATCTTGTTTATAAGGTGATATCAAGAAAGGTGGAAAAGCATAAGTGTGGGGGAGGATTTCATATGGTTCTAAGGTGTAAAATTTGTAAAAAAAAAAAAAAACTTATGATCAAAGGAGAAGTAGGGACATGAAAAGAAGTGTTGTGATTTAAAGAATACAAGTTCTGAAGAAATGGGAGCATTACAAATCTCTCAAGCAAAGTGAAAAGAAAAAAAAAATTTGATGAAATCTACCTTAGAGTGATCGAAATGTGGTACTTAATGATGAAGACCTATTTATTGACATTTCTAATTGCTTTCTAGTTCTGAGGAAATTTTGTGATATCCTTTCTTTTCCTTCTTATGAACCCTTGACCCTTTAGCCCCATTACAACCTTTTCAAAGACCTCTTGATCCTTTGATGTTCTGTTTTAAATGTGGAGAGTGGGTGGACAAGCAAGCCTATGGTTTAAACTATTTTCACAAGTGTTTGAGTGATTAGTGTAGCTAGCACCATATCAAATTGAGAGAAAACCAGAGTGTTACATCGTGAGAAGTAAAGTTTGATACAATTTGTGCATTAACTTGAGGATGCATATTACACTTATATTTGGCTACACACACACACACACTCCAAGTATGCATGCTATATAGTCTTAATCGCCGTGAGGAACATCACTACCAACACATCTCAAACTTCTTTGGTTGTGTTAAAAAGTGTAACCCTTATGACTTTTATTTATTTTTATTATTGCAACCCTGGTTGCTTTTAGATTAAAGAACATCTTGTTGGATTCTTAAGTTGGAAATTTTTAATTCAATGAGTTAGTGACTTTCAAATTCATTAATTGATGTTTTCGGATTGGTGATATGTAGACACATGAATTAGTGAATTTTAATTATGTATGCTGAATTTTCAGTTTGGTCATATTGAAAACTTTGATATTAACGGTCATTGAAGCCATAATTGTATCTCTAATTACCTAATGGATTTGGAATATGATTTAAAAGTGGTAAAAACTATGAACAATAGTTGTGATCTGAAAATTGCATGTTCTTTAGCCATGGACTTTTCCACAGGTTTGAAGAGTAGGTTATTGAATCATAATTCCTTTTGATCTTAATGATTTGTTTAAGAAGTTGTAAGGATACGCTAAGTATTAACTTGATTGTTTAATCAAAATAACTAGGTGATAGATTTTTCCAAAACCCCAGGGATTATCTAAGAAGGAATTTATAAGATGCATGATCTCTTTAGGCTTGCACTTCGATTCAATTCGGATATGTAATTAAGGCATAAAATTCGTTATCTATGTTGAAGCAATTTGATTAGTCATTTAATGAATTTGTTTTTCTGAATTGTGAGAGAAGATGATCAATTGTAAATATTTATTTCTTTAATTTTTATTTTTATTTTTATTATTTCTTTCTTTTTTTATTATTATTTTTCTTTTAATCCGAATCGTCAAAATTGAAACCCCTACAAATTTGTGTAATATGTTTGTTTTCAATTTGTTAATTAAACTAACTAAAATTTGTTATGACTATTTAGAATAGGAGTACCCGCAATCCCCGACCAATAACGATACCCTACAAATCACTTTACTACAATCTTCTATAGGGTTTATTGATGACTAAAAATATGGTCAATCAGGCACCCCAATTTGCATAAACCCGTTAAGAAAATCTAAATTTCCTCGAATTGATTCCGAGTTAGACTTAAGCCTCTCAATGGACCCCATTGCCACTTGGCATCATTATTCATGCATACATGCATACTCATTGCATCTCATATCATTGCATGTTCATACCTTGTCCGTAATCCACTTTAAACCCATATCAATCACCCATACCCTAACCCAAGTCTATAAATAAAGTTCATATCCCAAACTCAAACCCAAACCCAAACCCAAGTCCATTCTAAACCCCACCCAATTCCATATCCTAAATTCAAAACCAAGTCCATTCTAAACCCAAGCCCAAGTCTATATCCTAACCCAAACCCAAGCCCAACACCAAGCCCACTCTAAGTCATTCTCTCACACCTCCCAAAAGGTGACACATGTTGACATCTCATAAGCCCCCAATACCTAATGCATCATCTAATTAGAGAGTCAACTCCCCCTTGGAAAAATTCAAGAATACCCTTTTCAAAAAGTGTAGTCAAACCAAAAAGAATATTTATTCTTTGGTAATAATTTATAAAGTTGAGAGAACTTCCAATCATACCCTCAAAAGGTGAAAATCTTCAAGTACATATATGAAGTTCTCTCATTAGTCCATTTCAAAATTATACTTCCACCCCTGCTTTATTTGTTATTTACAAATGAACCAAGATCTACTTTTCACCTACTACTTCACCTTTACATATGTCATTCTCCTATTCATCCTCCCAAAAGTACTTTTGTTCTCCCATTAGTCCATTTCAAAATTATATTTTCACCCTTGCTTTATTTGTTATTTACAAATGAACCAAGATCTACTTTTTACTTATCACTCCACCTTTACACATGTCACTCCCTTATTCACCCTCCCAAAAATACTTTTGTTCTCTCACCTCTATTTACTAAAAAACCAAAGATCAAATAATATTTTTAAGATTTCTTCACAAATGTCATCTTTGCCCTCATACAAATGAAAAATCCAAAAAGAAATAACCTAAACCTTATGTCCATTTTCATTATTTTTAGGGTTGGGCCACTTTATCCTCAAAAGTTCTTCAAAAACTCTATAAATGCCCTCATTTTCTATGAATAATTCATGCTCTCAAGCCCCCATCTCTCAACCTAAAAATCTACCAAAATTTCTACTCACTCTCTTATCTTCTAAACTTCAATCCACTCAACCCCCAACCATCTCATTCAACTCTCAAGTCTACCTTTCAAGGTTCAAGTTCATCAAGGGACAAAGCGGGGTTTAAGATGTAGTTTACTTATTTCAAAATTTACATTCTCTTCTTCTAACCCTCTTTTTTTATTTTTAGAAATTTCTAAGATGTAATCACCTTTGGTGGAGAAGATGGGATGCCTAATACCTTCCCATCCTCTAATCGGACTTCCTTACCTAGATCTTAGGTAGACCTTTACCTTTCTAACAAATGAGAGTCACTACAATGCCATGGAAAAAATGATTTTCAAAATTGATTCGAATGCCCATTCACACCTATTTCTAAAAAAGAATGGTGGCGACTCCAAACAATGTAGCATTGAGGTTCATTGTGAACATTTCATGTCTACAGTTCCTCTAGGGATAGGATGGTTTCTATCTGAATTTCTCTAGGAATTATTTTTTGTTCCGAAGTCAATGATCTTTGCTTTCTTGATTAAAAGTTGAGTCCAACTCTTATCTTCTTGTTCAGGAGAGAAATCTATCATTGAAGCCAGATTAGTAGTTAATTCGTTAATGCGCTTGAGGTATTAAAAAATTTTCCTTATCCAATCAAATTAATATGGGGCGACAGACACCTCTATAGACTCAATAAACTAACTCGACTTAACAAGGAAAGAATAGACTCGATCTAAAGAAAACATGATATTGATAGATTAATAAAAAAATTGAATTCAGACTAACCCACATGACTCATGAAAACTCAAGACAAGTACCTACAATGGACTTGATTATGGATTGCGGACTCGAGATATTGCTTACAACCGGTAAGACTGAGGTCCAATGTTCTTTAGGGAACAATTGGGCAATGTTGAGACTTTTTGAGGTCATTTTTGACAGTTGACTTGATTTTGACGTTTGTTCTAACAGATCGAATATATTACCCTAGCTAAACGATGGACGATTGAGCTTAAGTACAATGATAACCTTGTAACCCCATCAAATGTGGATTATCAATTTCATTGTTACGCCCTTGATAACATTTTAAATGAATCCTAAGGTTTTATTAAATTTTGTACACCAATCCATTAAATAATTTATTTATGTAATGATTATTTCAAAAAAAAAATAATTTTATTGAATTATTGAAAATCATTGACAAATAATATTTTCATTGAATAACAACTTTCAACAAATCTGATTTAAATCTTTTTTTTTTTTGCAAATCATTTTTTCCTTTGGAAAATATTTTTCTTTTGGAAAATATTTTTATTTTAGAAAATATTTCTCTTCTTTTAAAATGGGTTGAAACCCAAATTAGAAAAGAGTTTGAATTCCATTTTGATTCAAATGGCTCTGCCCATCATGAACATTGGATCAAGATGGACTAAGTCATTATGAATCATTGCCAAGTTTAAAATGGATTATTTATTGGGTTGGTGCACCCACTGACATAATAGCTTTGAATCAAGTTAAACAAAAAGTTTGGTTATCTTGAGGATAAAATTGTAACTTCTTGATCTCATTATTTGTAAAGTCTAATTTCAAAATAGCAACCAAGGAATACCCACGATAAGTTCGAGTCGTGACCTATAGGGAAGGTTTCTAGACTCTAGGTTTACTACGTGCAATGCATTTTATCTGGCCACCCTTGCCCAAGTACACCTATATACCTCTCGATACCTGGTGACTTGGTTTGATATACCATATAGGTGATAATCTAATACTCCAACTCAAATCTTTGAAGTAAAAAGTAATCAGTTTAATTTCTAGTTGAGAGGTAACGCACGATGCTGACCAATGGCCCACTTAAATACCTCTTGTCTAGAATAGGCATTGTCTATCTCCCTTGTACAAGAGGCAGGATCTCGCTTAGTACTGATTTTGATCAAGAAGTACAATTGGTGAACTTTGATATATCGTATGGGTACGAGTCTAGGGTTAGTGATTGGAACATATGACTTTGCGGTTTACAATAGGACAAAGGCTCAAGTCGCTCCAACCTGGATGAATCGATATAACTTTCAGTGTCACCTGATCGAACGATAGTGATGCCCCAATTTTATATACCATAAAGGTACGTGATTGGAGTTGTGGTTTTCATGCATGACGTCGCATCTCACGAGGAAACTGGGCCATACACTAATGCCACGTTGGCTAGAAGGGACATGCAAACGTGCAAAACAATAAATGTGCTAGTGGTATGTGCAATACAGGGTGGGTGTACCCGGGACATTTTTTCAGATAAATGGGCCCATGGACCAGACCAGATCACAAGAATATGAATTCTAATTATTGATCAAGAAATACACACAATATTCATAACATCAAGATCGAATCAAGGCATGTACATCAAGGATATGTTAGATGGACAAAATTTATAGCACAAGAATAATCAATATGATCCAACATTGAAATAAGCAAGGAGGAAAATTTTATTTTTAATCCAAACAAAAAGAATTTTTTTTTTTATTATGGTTCAATTAAGGATCCCTTTTGGGCAATCCAAAATAAATTGAGATTTTAATGAATATTGAATCGAGGATAGGATGATATTTGTAGGGATAGGGAGTTATGAATTTTTGTTTTTAACAAATTGATATATATTTTTTATTTTTTTTTAATGAAGGAAAATTCTCATTTTTTTTTTCAAAAACTTAGATTTGTTGATATTTTCTTCATTTTGATCATTGTTGACAAGATTAAAATCCAAATCGAAATTCTTGAAATCGTTATTGAAGAGAATCAATAAAAGAGAGAGAGAGAGAGATGTTTATTTCTTTTTGTTGTTTTTCGTCATCTTCTTTCTCATTGGAGAAGAAAATAGAAATAAGAAAAAAAACGTTTTCACTATTAGCACCCCACGCAAAATAAAAAAAAATTTGAATTTTTTTTTTTTGGAATCCTCTTCTCATCACAAAAAATATTAAAAAAGGTAATTTTTTTTATTTCTTAGCGCGTCACTCACAAATAATTTATTTTAGAAGAAAATGACAAATAAAAAATCATTTTCTGCTAACGGTACACCACGCATAAAAATATTTTTTTTATTTTTTATTTTTTATTTTTTATTTTTTACTTTTTACGATTTTTTTCTTGGAATTCTATCCTCATCCCAAACAACATTAAAAAAAAATTTATTTTTTAGCACATCACTCACAAATAATTTATTTTCACAACTTATCAACCATGCATATTAACGTACTAAAAAAATTCATCTAAGAATTAAAAAAAATTCATAACTCTCATCCTAATCACTATCATTCCATCCTCAATTTTTATGTCAATTTGAATATTACATTGTTTAAGGTCATCCCAAATGACCCTAGATTAAATCATGGAAAGTGATAGTCCAAAATAACATACTCAAAATTAATCCAACTAATGCCAAGAGAGGATAATACAACCCAAAAAATAAAATAAACAAGATTAAAAAAATAGGTCAACAGTCATTATTTCATATCATTACCCTCTTGAAATCCTGCATTATTTAGGATCATTCCGAGTGACCTTATATTGAATCATAAAAAAATGTGCCAAAACAAAATATTCACCATTCAAACAAGTAACTAATAATAGAGCAAAAAAGAATGATAAAAAATAAAAATAAACAAAGAAACAAACAAATAAAATTAAAAAATAAAGTAGGTTGTTATGGCAATACTTCCCATACTTGGGACTTTTCAAGTCTGATCCTTAATAATCCCCAGCGGAGTCGCCACTGAAAGCGTCCTCGATCCGCGGGGTATGCAGATCCCCTTTTGATTTTTGAGGTTTGGGAGTCACCACCAAGTTATTACGATTTAGGAACCGAGCATTAACTTAAGATGGATAAAAATAACTAATCTATAAAAAGAAACTAAGTCCGAGGATCACGTTACGGGGTTGGAATAACGGCTTCTACCCCGCCCGGCAAACGCTGGTCTCTACTATTTTCCAAGAAGATTACATTGCTAAAAAAACTTAAAATAAATAAATAAAATAAAAAAAGATAAAAAGAAAATATAACTATATGATTGCAATGATTTGTTTCTTCAAAACTGGTAGAATAGTTCTTCGTAAGATACTCCTCATTTTGTTTCTGTCACTAGATCCGCTTCAGATCTCAAGATGAAATACCTCCTTCTTAGATCTGAATGTTTTCTAAATTTTTTTATAGATTTTTAGGCATTTTATAAAAATTTTCTTTGAGTTTGTGAACAAAAATTAGGATTTAGATGATAGGTAAGGGGATAAGACTTCAAAATCAGGGTTTTGGGAGGTTAAAGAGGCTTTTTGACTTATTTTTTCTATAATTTTCTTCAACCTATGAAATTAGATTGTGGAGGCTCTTATTTATAGATTTTTTTTGGAAGAATTAGGATTTGACTAAGTCTTCTTTTAGATAAGGTGAATTAGAGTTTTGACTTAAGTCTTATGAGATTGACTTGGTCTTTTAAATTAGGTTTTAATTCGTACGTACAAATAAAAGAATATATTTTTAAGTTTTGTAGATAACCCCCCTAATTATATCTTTAATTATTTGGACCCCAAGATGAAAGGGTATTTTAATAAATATCGAGGGGGTTCCACTTAAATGAGTAGGCAACCATCAACAATTTTACCTGAGAGCTTGATTGATTGATTTTAATTGTTTAAAAATTTTAATTAAATTTATTAAGATTTCACTTTCCATTAATTAATGTTTTAATTATTAATTTTTAAAATTTAAATTTTTAGGATTGAAAAACTATCGTTTTGTCCTCAAAGAGAGCTTTTACATTTTAAGGTCATTTTTCGATGTTTTGTGATGTTTTGGAATTGGTTTTTCGTAAGAAATTTAATGAGAGTATCGGTTTGTGTCTAATTAAATTTAATGTCCTTTGTCAAATTTGGTGAAAATTGACGAAATGATTTATTTGGTTTTACTTTGTTGTTTTATGTATTTGAAAGCGCCCTCGATCCGCAGGGTGCGCGGATCCGCTTTTGACCCTTGAGGTTTGGGAGTCGTCACCTAGTTATTACGGTCTAGGAACCGATCAATGACTCTAAACGGATAAAAACTAATCTAAAACAAAAAAAAAACTGAATTCGGGGATCAAGTTATGGGGTTGGAAGGTGTTAGGCACCAACCCCGCCCGGCCACAGTCGGTCTCTACTAAATTCCCAAGTAAATTACATTGCTAAAACCTAGATAAGAAAATAAATAAAAATAAAAGGTTTACCTTTCCGATGGTAAGGACTTGGTTCTCTCAGATCTGACAAAAAGAACTCCTTGTACCGTGCTCCCTTGCTTCGTTCTGCTTCCGGATTTGACTTCGGATCTCCGAGGCAAGGTATCTCCTTGTTTTTGAATCTGAACTCTTCAAGTTCTTTGCAGATTTGGGGATGTTTTTAGAAGGCTTTTGGGTGTTTTCTAGACTAAAATTGAAGGAGGGATGTTAGCTAAGGAGTTGGGGCTCCAAAACTAGGGTTTATGGGGGGCTAGGGGAGCTTCTAGACCTACTTCTCTTAGGGTTTATTATTTGATACGAAAATAGGGTGTGAGCACCTCTATTTATAGATGTTTTTAGGGGTTGATTTGGATATAGTTAGGGTTTAATTAGAGATCTTTTAATTAGAGTTGTGTTTTAGTTTGACTTGTTTTAGGTAGAATTGTGTTTTAATTCAAATTGTTTTAGGTAGAATTTTTTTTAAGTTAGAACTCTATTAGATAGAGTTATTATTTAATTAGATCTCTATTATGACTTTTGGTCTTATTTGATTGACTTTTAATGTTTTGACTTTAGTCTGAATTGATTGACTTTTAATATCTTGACTTTAGTCTTGCTTAATTGACTTTAATTTTGACTTTAGTCTCACTTGATTGACTTTAATACCTTGACTTCAGTCTTGCTTGATTTACTTTTGGTTTTTGGAGAACCCCTTCCATTATTTCTTTAATTCTTTGGACCCCCAAATGGAGGGGTCCTTAAAGAAATATCTCACGAACCCTCAACAATTTTGCCTGAGAGCCCGATTGATCGATTTTTTAGGTTCAAAATTTTAAATTAATTTCATTAATGTTTAAATTTAATTATTTCATATTTTATTCATTAATTTCGGAATTTTTTATCATGAAAATTGTGAAATTACCGTTTTACCCCCGGAGAGGACTTTTCACGTTTTAAGTCAGTTTTTGATGTTCTAGGATGTTTTAGAATCAGTTTTTCATAAGGAATTCAATGGAAATGTTGGTTTGTATCCTTTATGAAAATTTTTATGTGAAATGATTGTGAACTTTATGAGGGGCATTTTCGTAATTTTGTCAAATTCTGTTAAAATTGGTGAAATGATCTATTTGGTTCCGATTTGTTATTTTATGTGTTCGAGAGAGTTTTCCTAAGCGTAACGTAGGCTCTAGGGTTGTTTTGATGTTAGGGGTATTTTGGTAATTTGGTCAATTTTTTAGTGATTTTTATCGTGAAGCTTCTTTTTGGTCTGCAAGATGATGATTTCTAGGTTTCTGGGGTCGTATTTTCCTAGTGTAGCGTGGTTTTTAAGGTTTTGTCAATTCGAGATACCTCATCTGGATTTCTGAAACAAATCTGGTAACAAAGTAAAGCAATGGAATACACATCCATCATTGGGAATCCTTGCGTTCGGGTTGACGAGTTGATTAATCAGGCGGATGTAAAAATGGGATGTCTACAGTATTTGAAAGGATTTTTCTAAACGTACTGTGGCCTTTAGGGATGTTTTGATGTTAGGGGTATTTTGGTAATTTATTAATTTTTTAGTGATTTTTATCATAAAATTTCTTTTTGTCTAAAAATGTTGATCTCTATATTTTTGGGGCTTGAATGGTTCTGCATTTTCTAATTTCTGCACAAGTTTCCTTATAATTTTTCTTCTTGATGAGACTTTTCCTCCCATTTGATGATGTTCTAATTTTTGCCTAGATCGCCTATTCAGATTTTCAATCTAACGGGATTTGTTTTTCTTTTTCTGATGATGCCTTGATTTTTGCCTAGATCGCCTTTTTAGGTTTTCAACTTAGCAGGCTTTTTTTTTTTTATGGTTATGCCCTAAATTTTGCCTAAGTCGTCTTTTTGGATTTTTGACTTAACGGACTTCTCTTTTTTTTCTTGATGATCTTGAATAACCAACTCGACAACTTCTTAGTTTCCTGCACCTTAACCGAGTTAATTAGCATTCAGGAAGACTTAATAGGTGGGGTTAGGATATAGTTTAAAAAGAAAATATATAAGGCTCAACTTTCCAAAATGCCACTAGTTTAATATTCTCTCTTTTCTATCAATTATTTTGATTTTTTCTAAATGCCCCTAGTTTGACTTTCTTTTCTTTTTATCAATTCTTTTAATTCTTTTTCTAATACCCTTAGTTTGTCATTCTTTTCTTTTGAACCTTTCAATAGGGGATTTTCCTTTTAGATGACACTTTTCTTAAGAGAATACATTTATTTTTTGTATGACCAGGCCTGAAGTAACTTCTCAGGTTGCCTACGTACCCCAAATATTTCTTTTTTTTTTCTTTTGTGATCAAGTCAAAACGTAGTTCATACTAGACTTCCCTCCCAAGGTTGGTCGGTGTGGTTTAGAAGGAAGAGGCTATTGATTTTTTTAAAGACTATGATTGGCTAAAGAAAGTTATCTTTTTATTGGTTAGACAGGAAAATGGTTCGGCCAAAGAAGGCCTCATTTGATGAATGCTGCTCGACTTGATCAAAATTTCAGGAATTCGATATCTAGATTGCTTTGTTGAGTAAAGTATTTTTTTGAGAATGAATATTCTTCAGTCTTCTTTTATGAAATCAAGTTTTCTAACTATTCAACTTTTCTAAAACTTCAAGAGAACCTTTTATTCTTTTATGAATGAAAACTCTCCTCTTTTGAGTGAAAAACATGGTACATCCACTTGTAGGTCTTAGTGTCTTTGTCGATGCTTTCAGCTATATCATTTTTGACAAAAATCTTTGACTTTGAAATCACTCTTGACTTTATGTCTTGATCTATATTTTTGTGTAATCCATCCATATATCCTTAGGAGACCATGCAAGAACATTGTTGAATTTCTCAAGTAAGTTTACTATTCTCCCATGTTTATCTGAGGATAACGTATCACCAATTTATACTTTTTGAGTGTACTCTTTAATTCTAATATTTATCAAATTTGATTTGTAAGCCTTAAGTCATTTCTCATGTTAGATTTTATATGTACATCATTATTGCACACAAGATAATTAAAAGTTTTTTTATTTAGTAGAATAAACAGGAACATAGACTGACATACCTTACTAAAACCCAAAAATAAATATGACTAACTGAATTCAAAGAGTTGTGTTTTAATTAGAATTATTTTAGGTAGAATTATTTTTTAGTTAAAACTCTATTAGATTGAGTTATTATTTAATTAGAACTCTATTATGACTTTTGGTCTTATTTGATTGACTTTTAATATTTTGACTTTAGTCTTGCTTAATTGACTTTTAATATCTTGACTATAGTCTTGCTTAATTGACTTTAATTTTGAATTTAGTCTCACTTGATTGACTTTAATACTTTGAACTTAGTCTTACTTGATTGACTTTAAATTTTGGAGAACCCCCTCTATTATATCTTTAATTCTTTGGACCCCCAAATGGAGGGGTCTTTAAAGAAATATCTCACGAACCCTCAACAATTTAGCCTGAGAGCCCGATTGATCGATTTTTTTAGTTTAAATTTTTAAATTAATTTAATTAATGTTTCACTTTAATTATTTAATGTTTTATCTATTAATTTCAAAATTTTTAATTATGAAAATTGTGAAATTATCGTTTTGCCCCCGGAGAGGACTTTTCACGTTTTAAGTCAGTTTTTAATGTTTTAGGATGTTTTAGAATCGATTTTTCGTAAGGAATTCAATGGAAATATTAGTTTGTGTCATTTATGAAATTTTTTGTGTGAAATGGTTGTGAACTTTATGAGAGGCATTTTCATAATTTTGTTAAATTCTGTGAAAATTGACGAAATGATTTATTTGATTTCGATTTATTATTTTATGTGTTAAAAAAGGGTTTTCCTAATCGTAACGTAGGCTCTAGGGTCGTTTTGATGCTAGGGGTATTTTGGTAATTTGGTCAATTTTTTAGTGATTTTTATCGTAAAGCTTCTTTTTGGCTGTAAAATGATGATTTCTATGTTTCTGGGGTCGTACTTTCCTAGCGTAGCGTGGTTTCTTTAGTTTTATCAGTTCGAGATACCTCATCCGGATTTCTGAAACATATTTAGTAACAAAATAAAGCAATGGAATAGACATCCATCATTGGGAATCATTGCGATCGGATTGACGAGTTGATTAATCAGGCGGATGTAAAAATAGGGTGTCTACAGATGCCCCTCTTTGGCAGAGGGTTGAAGCAAATTAGATAGCAAATCTATTTTGGTAGATAGTGCGATATCTGAATGCCAAAGCTAGTGACAGTTCATTTTACAGCCTGATTTAGCAATTCGTCAGGATCTTCAGATCCTTGAGGGTAAAGCTCTCCCCGAACAAAAAGAAAATGTCAGGTCCTTGAGCGCGAGCTCTCACTGACAGTGTCAGATCCTTGAATGTTAGAGAATTCTCCCTGACTAAAAAGTGCAAATGTGCAAGTGTGTGTACTGTGAAATTTGAGCATAATCTGAGCATAAACTGAGCATAGACTGAGCATAAACTGGGCATAACTTAGTATAATTCCGAGAAAACCCTCGGCGATAACTGAGCAAAATCCAAGATAACCCTTGGCGGAAAACCCTTGGTGGCAACTGAGCAAAATCCAAGATAACCCTTGGCGGAAACTGAGCAAAATCCAAGTTAACCCTTGACAGAAACTGAGCAAAATCCAAGATAACCCTTGGCGGAATCCAAGATAACCTCTGGCGGCAACTGAGCAAAATCCAAGATAACCCTTGGCGAAAACTGAGCAAAATCCAAGATAACCCTTGGCGGCAACTGAGCAAAACTGGCAGAGGAATGAATGAATTTTGGAAAATAATGAACGAATTTGGAGAAAACTGATTAGAACAAATTGAAGAACGAATAAATCTGGAAGATAATGAATCTGAAAGAGAAATGATCGATTCTAAGAATGATTGGATCTGAAAAAGAATCTGGAGAACGAAAGAATGCCATATCTCCTATGTAAGATCCAAAATGCTTTTGTTTGAACCTCAAGGATTTATCAAAAAGTTTTATGTATTTAAAACCTGAGTTTTTATTCATTTTGAACCTCAAGAGTTTTTCGAAAAACTGTTATCAAGAAAGTAACCTTAAGTTTGGGGTTCTCATTATCTTTTAGGATTAACATTGCTCAAACAAAATGCCTCTAGTTTGACAATGAACATGGCCTTGAAAATAATTGAACATATCGTGCAAAAAAATAAAAAATGCACCTAGTGTAAGGGGGAAAAGAAGAAAGAAAATGCCCCTTGTATGAAGGTTTGAAATAATTGATTACCACAAGTGCAATAAAGACTCAACTTTTAATTTTGATTAATTTTATTAAAGGTTTTGAGTCAGGCTGAAGAGTATAAAATTATTTACTTTTGAGACTCATCATAGAATTCACCTTATCTCCCTTGGTTCACTTGGGGGAGTAAACATTTTCAGATTGATCGTAGACAAGATACTTGTGGCTTCTGAGTCTATGCCTGATTTAAGCTAAGTATTGAACTTGGTTATTCAGACTTTTGATGTTTCAGCTCGGACCGCTCTCAGCTTGGGATTTTCTTCTGTTTTTCTTTGTTGCTCTAATTTTTGCCTAGATCGCCTTTTCAGGTTTTCAATCTAGCGAGCTTGCTCTAGCTTTTGCCTATATCGCCTTTTCAGGTTTTCAATCTAGCGAACTTTTCTTTTTTTTTTCTTGACTCTGATTGTTGCCAAAGTTGTCCTTTCAGATTTTCAACATTGCAAGCTTACCTTAATTTTTGCTTAAGTTAGCCCTTTTCGGATTTTCAACTTAGCAGGCTTCATCATTTTTTATCTTCTTTTTCTTCTTTGAACTTCTAGAGTTACTGTCTGATCATGCTTTGCTATCTTCCTTGACTTTTCGTACGGTACTTAGGAGGACTTTTATAGGTAAGCTTAGGACTGGGTATAAAAAGAAAGGAATTTTGAGGCTTAAAAACCCAAATTCCCCTTATGTGACATTTCCTTTTAAATTGTTTTCTTTTTCCTTAAATTTTCTTCCCCATTTTGAATTTCTTTTTCTTTTGAATTTTTTCTTGTGTGGGGAAGTAGATTTTTTTTTCGATGTGGTCGGGCCTAAAGTAACTTCTCAGGTTGCCTACGTACCCCAGAATTTTAGGATCAGACCAAAACGTAGTTCGAATTTCCCTTCCCTAGGTTAGGTGATCGGGCTGAGAAAGAAAAAAGGCATAATTTTTATTTTTGAAAAGGCTGCAAAGGGTTGAGAAAGGTTATGTTGAACTGGGTAACTGGGTAATATGAGGATTGATTCGGCCAAAGATGGCCTCCTTAAATGTAGTACCGTTTGATTTGGTCAAGGTTGGTTGGTTCTGGTAATTCGATTCCATCATGATCTTGAAGTCTGACAGCTTTTCCTGGTAATATTTCCTTGACGATGAACGGACCTCCCCAATTTGGTTTGAACTTTCCTCTAGGGTCAAAGATAGGTGCCCGATTCTCTTTGAGTACTAAGTCCCCGACTTGTAAGTGACGGGCCTTGAACTTTTTGTCAAATGCGCGGGCGACTCTTCTTTGATAAGCTTGCACGTGGTACAACGCTCTTAATCGTTTTTCTTCGATCAAATTCAATTCTTCATACCATTAGCGAACCCAATCTACTTCTGACAACTAACTTTCTAACAAAATCCTGAGAGACGGAATCTCCATTTCAACTGACAAGACTGTTTCCATGCCATACATTAAGGAGTAAGGAGTAGCTCCAGTGGAGGATCGAATTGAGGTTCGATATGCCCATAATGCAAATGATAGTTTTTCTGACCAATCTCGATGTGATTGACACATTTTCCTGAGGATAGTCTTAATATTCTTATTAGCTGCTTCGACTGCTCCGTTAGTGTGAGGGCGGTAAGGAGATGACTTATGGTGTGAGATTTTGAACTTTGAACACAATTTGATAACCTCAGCTTTGAAGTGTGACCCGTTATCAGAGATCAGCTCTGAAGGTACCCCGTATTGACTGATGATGTTCGTTTGAATAAGAGGGCGGTAAGGAGATGACTTATGGTGTGAGATTTTGAACTTTGAACACAATTTGATAACCTCAACTTTGAAGTGTGACCCGTTATCAGAGATCAGCTCTGAAGGTACCCCGTATTGACTGATGATGTTCGTTTGAATAAACTTTGCAACTCGAGACGCAGTGAGGACAACATAAGAGGCAGCTTCGACCCATTTGATAAAATAATTGATGGCAACTAGAATGTATTCGTGCCCGTTTGATGCCTTAGGCGATATTTTACCAATAATGTCAATTCCGCAGACTGAGAATGGCCATGGTGAAGTCAGACCCACTAATTGAGATGGTGGCACATTATAAGGTTCGCATGTATTTGGCACTTATGACAGGTTTTGACCATGTGATGACAATCCGTTTTCATCGTAGGCCAATAGTATCATTGTCTCATAATTTTCTTAGCTAATATTTTCCCACTCATGTAAGGGCCACATTCTCCTGAATGTAGTTCAATCATTATCTGTTCAGCTTGATCTTCATCAACACACGACAAGTGAATCCCATCATAAGACCTTTTGTATAAACTTCCTGCGCACAGGATGAATTGAGATGCTAATCTTAGTAAGGTTTGTCGTTCCTTCCTTGATGTTTCTTCCGGGAATTCTTGTTTTTCCAACACTCTCTTTATATCTATGTACTACGATTTTCCATCGGGTAGTCAAGTAGCAATGTTGATCTGATGGTAGTATGCGGGTTTGTCTTTGACTTCAACAGTGATTGACCTCAATTCCATGACGGGGGGAAAATGGATCATTGAAGATAAAGTTGCTAAGGAGTCAGCAAATCTGTTATCCTCCCTTGACAAGTGCTGGAACAGGATAGATTTAAACTTATTGACTAAGTTTAACAAATACTCATGATAAGGTTTTAACTTTTCATCCCTAGTCTTCCATTCTTCCAATGACTGATGTATAACCAAGGCCGAATCTCCAAAAACTTCAATTTCTATAATACCCAGGTTCAAAGCAGCTTTGAGCCCCGCGATGCACGCCTCATATTCAGCCGTGTTATTAGTATTCGAAAAGACTAATTTAATAGCAATAGGAATGTGGCATCCTTCTGGAGAAAACAAGACTGCCCCTATTCCATACCCATTTCGATTGGCGACTCCATCAAAGTACAACTGCCATGTTTGGTTCTGCGGTTCTTCTTTAACATGCAAGATGTTCTCATCTGGAAATTGATCGACAGGCCTTATTCCTTTTACTACAGGGTGATCTGCTAAGTATTCTGCTACAGCTCTCCCTTTGATAGACTTCTGTGTAACATACGTGATGTCAAACTCTGATAGCAACAATAACCATCGCACGGTTCTCCTTATCAACACCGGCTTCTCGAAAAGATACTTGAAAGGATCCATCCGAGATAACAGGATAATTGAATGATACAGCATATAGTGCCAGAGTCTCTAAATAGCCCATACCAGTGCTAAGCAAGTTTTCTCGAGAAACGAATACTTTCGTTCATACTCTAACATCTTCTTGCTGATGTAGTAGATGGCCCTTTCTTTACGAGTATCTTTGTCATATTGTGCAAGCATGCATCCCATAGCTTCTTCTGTGACTGACAAATAAAGAAGAAGTAGTTCACCTGGTGTAGGTGAGACCAAAATAGGTGGGTTTAAGAGATACTCCTTGACTTGGTCGAAAGCCTTTTGACATTGCTCATTCCAAACTTTTAGTTCATTCTTTTTTAGAAGCTTGAAAATAGGTTCGCAGACGTTGGTGAGTTGAACGATGAACCTGCTAACATACTGGATTCTGCCCAGAAAACCTCGAATCTGCTTTTTAGTCTCGGGCGGCGGCATCTCTTAGATAGCTTTTATCTTTACAGGGTCTACTTCGATCCCTCTCTGACTGACTACAAACTCCAATAACTTTCCAGAAGTTACTCCAAATACACATTTTTGTGGGTTAAGGTGGAGTTGGTACTTTTGAATTCTTGTGAGAAACTTTTCTAACGCAATAACATGCCCCACTCGTTCCTTAGATTTGACTATCATATCATCAACATAGACTTCGACTTCCTTGTGTATCATGTCATGTAGTAAAATCGTGGCTGCTCTTTGATAGGTGGCTCCAGCGTTCTTCAAACCAAAAGGCATGACCTTATAGCAGAAGGTCCCCCATTGGGTGATGAACAACATTTTTTGCATATCTCGAGGATCCATCTTTATTTGATTGTACCCTGAAAATCCATCCATAAAGGACAACAAAGCGTGCCCTACTGTACTGTCTACTAGGACATCTATGTGTGGTAAAAGGAAAATTATCTTTGGGCTTGCCTTGTTTAGGTCTCTGAAATCCACACACATTCTAACTTTTCCATCCTTTTTCGGCACCAGGACGACATTGGCAATCCACTCAAGGTATTCGACTACTTCCAAAAATCCAACGTTAATCTGCTTCATAACTTCTTCTTTAATTTTCAAAGTCTATTCCGGCTTCATACGTCGAAGTTTTTGTTTGATTGGTCGAGCATCATGATATAACGGAATCCGATGTTGGACAATATCTGTGCTTACCCCCGGCATATCCTCGTAAGACCACGCGAACACGTTTTTGAACTTTCTGAGCAAGTCTACTATCCCTTTGCGTTCATCGGGAGATAAAGTGACCCCTATCCAAATTTTTTGAGGACTTTCTTTTGTTCCGAGATTGATAACCTCTACTTCCTCTATTAGAGGTTGAGCCTGACGTTCCTCTACTTGTTCAAGTAATTTGATTATTTCAATTGGAGGTTCTTCGTCAGAAATTCTCCCTCCGAAGTGAGATTATTAGTTAAATTATTATTGCGCTCAGGGTAATCAAAAATTTCTTTCATTTTATTAAAAAGAGATGGGGTCCATTACAGATTTGACAGATACACTTGACTCAGTAGGAAAAACAGACTTACTAGAAATAACAGACTCAGCAGAAACAACTAACTTACTCGACTCAACAGAAATAAAGGACTCAACTGGCATGTCAGACTGAACATGACTAATGGGACCGACAGACCCAGCCTTGACATACACAACAGGACTGATTACATGATAATTTGATAGAGACCCAACAGCGGGTTTGATTACAGATTGAGGATTTGGGATCCCTTTCCCAACTGATAACACTAAGACACTATGATCTTCAAGGAATAGTTGATCGATGTTGAGGGGGTCCAGATCGAGCTACCAGTCTTCAACTTTCTTCTCTTTAACTTCTGTGCTTGCTTCTTTTTCAGGTCATTCCATGCCAAGGAAGATTTCAAACCCCGACAGACGAGTACCAGTGATGTGATCAATGAACGGCTCTGGGAATCCATAGTAACGAAAGTCTTCTCCTTCTTTCACAAAATAACCATTGAGGGTCTTTCGATAGGATTTCATTTTAATGAGATCCATGGTGCTTTGCAATGGCCTTATCCCGCTTTGTCTTCCAATATTGGGCCCAATCTTCCTTAGTAGGCTTATATCCTAGTTCGAATGTGCCGATGACCTCTTTAATCACTGATGCCTCTTTAACACCTTGCTACTTGTGACCTAAGCCCATACCAGGGAAGAATATCATTTTCTTGAATATATTGGCCATGTAGCAATTAGAGGTATTTTTCATTGGAAAATATTCTTTCATGGCTTGATCCCATTGGACTGAGCATATCTTTTCAAATTCGAACCTACTGAGCTCTACTCCTTGTTGTTCTGGTTGAATCTCAAGCAACGGCTCATCCTTAGCCTCAGTATTATTTACGATCCCTACAATTTCAATGTCGCCATGAAGAGTAATTACTAGCCCATCCTTGATAAACTTGACCTTCTGGTGTAGCGTAGAAGGGATGGCTTTGATCTGGTGTAACCATGGTCTCCCTAACAGTAAATTGAAAGAAGACTGGATGTCAATGACCTAAAATTCCACAGGAAATTCAGCTATGCCTGTGGACAATGGAAGGTGTAAAATTCCCAGTACATCTCTCTTGGTGTTATCATAGGCTCTAACACCTTGATTAGTAGGTTTGAGATCTTCAACCTTAAACCCGAGACAAGTAGCCGTTTTCAGCGGGCAAACGTTCAGTGCACTCTCGTTATCAATCAAAACCAGAGGTACCCTCATCCCGTTACAGTCAACTGTAATGTGCAACGACTTAGTATGGCTTGCCCCTTCTTTTGAGAGATCTGAGTCCGAGAAGGATAAGATATTTTCCACATAAGTTATCCCTATTATATTGGCCAGCTGATCTGGAGAAGTATCAAGGGAGACTTGGGCTGTGTTTAGTGCTTTTAGAACAGCCTCCCTATGAGTAGTAGAAGCCATGAGTAAACCCCATACTGAGATATTGACCCCTGATTTTTTCAACTGCTTGATCACGGAGTTATCCTCTTCGATACTCTCCTTGATGGAATCTTCTCTTTCTTTTCTTGTCAGGGCTGCAGGATTATCAACACAGAGTTCTTGTGGCTTAAAAACTCTTCCCCCTCAAGTCATATGTCTAACTTCATCACAGGAGAGAGGGAATGGCTCATCTTCTTCAGTCAACAAGTATGGATCTTCGTCTGTCGAAGGTATAGGACTTTTCGGATTCATTTGGGCCAACAAGTAACTAGTAAATGCGGGATTATCGTAACGGGGCGGGGATAAACAATATGTGTCATCCGAGGTTTTATCAAATGGTTCATAATTCGTAATGAAAACCTTATCAGTGAAAGCTATCCCGGCAAGGGGGTAACTAGGCGGTTTGACCTGGATTTGATGGATAAGAGAGACGGGATCGAATGGCAATAAGATATGAGAAACCATATTTAGGGTTGGTGGAGGTTGATAAGTAGGTAGTGGATTAGTGGTGACATTTGGTAGGCTAGGGATTGTGATCTTTTTGTTATCAATAAGGTTTTGAATGGCTAGGCGCAGGGTGATACATCGATCCGTGTGATGGCCAGGATTTTGATGAAATTCACAGAATAAGTTGGGGTTGTGTCTGGTTGGCAAGGGATTTGATAAAGGTCGGGGTTGAATCAGGGTAAGCAACCCTTTTTCCAACAGTTTTTGCAAAGCTACGGTAAGGGTCATCCCTAAATTGGTAAATTGACACAGAGTTCGAGGTTGACTTGGGTGAACCTGGTTATTAGCCCGGGTCGGGGGTTGAACTGGGGTAACGGAGGTATTGGCAATGTAAGTATGGTTGATATTGGATTTGGGAACATATGGTTTCTTAGGTTTGTTATCTGAGGGGTTAGAAAGAATTCCGGAGGCAAATGCATCCTCGAGTTGGCTTCCGGCTTGTAACAACAATTCAAAAGTAGGGAGATATATTGGGCCACTAAGTGTTGAGCATATACTTGAGAGAGATTCTTTAGGATAATCGCTACTTGTTCCTTCTCCGAAGGTCTATCCCACATTTGAGAAGCCTTGGCCTTCCAGCGACCAATGAAATCAGTGAATGTCTCCCCATTATTCTGTTTAGTTGCTTCCAAATCCCTTCTTGAGGTCTCAATTTCAGTACTATATTTATACTGATGCTAGAAGGCCTTCGACATGTTCTCCCATGTACCCACAGTAACTAGATCTTGAGCATTAGCCAACGTAGTGCTGATCCTGATAAAGTTATTTGGAACAATAATGTCATCTGTTCGTCGCTGAGCCCCATAGTGTGCATGTTGGTAACATATACCTTAAGATGCGTTTTCGCACACCCTGTCCCACTGAACTTGTCCATTTCAGGCATCACAAACTTCTCTGGCAAACGGATTCTAGGGATGCAGCTCAGAGCTTCGATGCCTGCTGCAATTTCATCAATACTCATTATACTCTTCATAGCTGACTCCAATTGAGACATCTGTTAGATAACGCCGAATTTTCATCAACATATTCTTCGTCTCCGTCGAGCTCGAAGATTTCACGTGGACGTTTCTCTTCAACCTTTTTTCCCTTTGTGTCATCTAGAGGATTTCCCGTCGTTTCTGAGGTCTGTTCTAACATTTCCACTTTGTCTTTTATATTGTTGATGTCATTGGCAAAGGCTGCCAAGATCTTACGGATCTCTGTGAGCTCAGATTTTAAAGCCATCTCTGCTTGTTGACTTGGTAATGTAGTTCGTTCTAATCGACTGGACTTACGACTCCAACTAAGAGGTGGACGCTTGAGTTTGGGCGCAATGATAATCCTATATGACCCCATCAAAGGTATATTTAGTCAATTTCAGTATTACCCCCTTGATAACATTTTAAGAAATCATTTTATTGAGGTTTGTGCACCAATCCATTAATTAATCCATTCACACAATGAGTATTCGAAAAGAAAATAAATATTTATTCAAAAAGAAAGATAGTTTTATTGAAGACGATTGACAAACAATATGTTCTTATTAAAACATCTTTCAACAAATTTGATTTGAACTATTTTTACATGGATACTTGACTTTGTCTTGATGGTCATCAGGATTGCTGTCAAGCTTAACCCTCTTGGCTCTAACAACTGGCTCTTTGAATTCCGCTGATCCGTCTGGATACCCTAAGGTGCACTTGTTCCAAGCTTTCTCAATGAGGTGTACTAACTTTTCAGTCAAAGGCTCGGGGGAAAAGAAAGCTTTGTGCTGAGATAAGGATAACTCTGTAGGTACATCGTACTATTCTAGAATCAGATTAGGATGGTAGGATCCTTTGGTTCCTAGAACATAGGGATCAGTCATCCACCAAGGGCACCTAAAATCGATATGACAGGCAAGGTGAGAGTCTAACCATTTACTCCAAGCTTTGACTGAGTTGTGACGCACTAACAGATTTCTCTTGGAAAAGTGTTCTGGTCCATATTCGAGGTTTGAGGGAACCTCTACGATTTTGAGACGATCAGAAAGCCACATATAGAGTAAGTAGGGGCTTCCTTTGAAGCTTTTCCGCTCACCATTTTTATGGCATCTAAACCTGAGAAAGTCTCAGCTAGGATGAGAGGGACGGGGTTGGTTTTCCTTGAGAGTTGAGAGGCTATATCTATGAAAGACTCAGGGATAGTTTGGCCATCACTATTGGAGGTCAGTATGTATTGGGCTAGGATTCCTAGGCACAATCGATAATCTCTACTGGCTCGCTAGGCTTCGGTTTTTACATTGATAGGGTGACTGCGGGAGTGATACGGACCCAGTAAAGGTACTAAGGTCAATCTCCCGTCATGGACTAAGGCCTTGGCTTCTTCCTTGGAAATGTTTAGTCCTGTGGCGAGTTCACCTGAATATCCGGTCTTCAATGAGGGCCTGACTAGAGGTCCTGAAGTGGATATCCTCATGATACCACAATAATCCTCGTGAGTGGGGCACAAGTGCATATACCCTATATGAAATATGTGAAGATAGGGGTTCCATCGCTTAGCCATAACATGTAAGAGGCTCCAGTCTATCTCAAATTCGTAGAAGTAGAGAGCACTCCTCAACATGAATCTCCCAAAATTGATCTTCTCTACAGGGTGCATTCCTATGACGGTTGTTTTGACTAACTGATCGATTGGGTTATCGCCTGCGACTAGCATCCTGGTTCGACACAAAAGGGTATTTTAGTACTCTTCCAAGGTCCATGTAAAATATCAACTTTTCATTTTCTTTTGGAAAATCTTTTTCTTATGGAAAATATTTTCTGGAAATTTTTTTTTCTTGAAAACATTTTTTCTAAAGAACATTTTTTTTTGGAAAACTTTCTTTTCTGAAAATTATTTTCTTTTTCTTCTCTGAAAATTCGACTTCCATTTTGATTTAACTGGCCGGGTCCACCATGATTGTTAGATCGGGATGGATTGGATCATTATGGTAAACGAATGGATTCTTTATTGGGTCGGTGCACTCATTTTAATTTTCAAAAGCAACATTTTTGATCCTTGAGGACAATCATACACTTTGATCTCATCATTCACATCACTCACATACATTTATCAATCAACAGGCTCCATTCAATAAACAACCCAGGAACACCCATTCCTAAGTTCGAGTCGTGACCTACAGGGAAGGTTTCTAGACTCTAAGCTTACTACGTGCAATGCATTTTTATCTAGCCACCCTTGCCCAAGCACACCTATATACCTTTCGATACGTGGTGACTTGGTTTGATATACCGTATAAGTGATAATCTAAAACCTCAATTCACTTTTTTGAAGTCAAAAATAGCCAGTTTGATCTCCAGTTGAGAGGTGGCACACAATGCTGAGTAAGGGCCCACTTAAATACCTCTCGTCTAGAATAGACGTAGTCTATCCCTCTCGTACAGTAGGGTACAACAGGGCAAAATCTTTCTTAGGCACCTATTTTGATCAAGAAGTGCAATTGATATACTTAGATTATCTTTTATACCTATGGGTACGAGTCAAGAGTTGTAGCTTTCATAAATGGTTTGGCATCCCACGAGGGGACCGACCACGTACTAGTGTACTACGTTGGCAATCGGGACATGTGACTGTGTGGCTTACAATAGGTCAAAGGCTCAGGTCGCTCCAGCCTAGGTGTATTAATATGCTTCACAGAATCACCTGATCAGACGGTATTGATGCCCCCAGTTTGATATACCCTAAGGTACGTGACTGGAGTTGTGGTTTTCATGAATGACGTCGCATCTCTGAAGAGACCGGGCCACGCACTAGTGCCATGTTGGCTATATGGGACGTGTAAGTGAGTAAAACAATAAACGTGCATGTGGTGTGTGCAAAGTAGGGTGGGATGTGCCCGAGGCCTTTTCAAACAAGTGGGCCCATGAGTGCTGAAAGCGCCCTCGATCCGCGGGGTGCGCGGATCCGCTTTTGACCCTTGAGGTTTAGGAGTCGCCACCTAGTTATTACGGTCTAGGAACCGATCAATGACTCTAAATGGATAAAAACTAATCTAAAACCAAAAAAACTGAATTCGGGGATCATGTTACGGGATTGGAAGGTGTTAGGCACCAACCCCGCCCGACCAAAGCCGATCTCTACTAAAGTCCCAAAGATATCACATTGCTAAAAACCTAGATTAAAACAAAAATAAAATTTCATACCTTTCCGATAGCAAGGATTTTGCTCCCTCAGATCTGACAAAAAGAGTTCCTTGTACTGTACTCCCTTGCTTCGTTCTGTCTCCGGATTTGACTTCAAATCTCCTTAATCAAGGTATTTCTTTGTTTCTGAATCTGAACTCTTCAAGTTTGTTGCGGATTTAAGGGTGTTTTTAGAGGGATTTTAGGTGTTTTCTAGACTAAAATTAAAGGGGGATGTTAGGTAAGGAGTTGGGACTCTAAAACTAGGGTTTATGAGGGGCTAGGGGAGCTTCTAGACCTCCTTGTCTTAGGGTTTATGATTTTTTTACGAAAATAGGGTGTGAGCACTTCTATTTATAGAATTTTTTTAAGGTTAATTTGGATAGAGTTAGTGTTTAATTAGAGATCTTTTAATTAGAGTTGTGTTTTAGTTAAAATTATTTTAGGTAGAATTGTGTTTTAATTAGAATTGTTTTAGGTAGAATTATTTTTAAGTTAGAACTCTATTAGATAGAGTTATTATTTAATTAGAGTTCTATTATGACTTTTGGTCTTATTTGATTGACTTTTAATGTTTTGACTTTAGTCTTAATTGATTGACTTTTAATATTTTGACTTCAGTCTTGCTTAATTGACTTTAATTTTGACTTTAGTCTCACTTGATTGACTTTAATGCTTTGACTACAGTCTTGCTTGATTGACTTTAAATTTTGGAGAACCCCCTTCCATTATTTCGTTAATTCTTTAGACCCCCAAATGGAGGGGTCCTTAAAGAAATATCCCACGAACCCTCAACAATTTTACCTGAAAATCCGATTGATCGATTTTTTAAGTTCAAATTTTTAAATTAATTTCATCAATGTTTCACTTTAATTATTTAATATTTTATTTATTAATTTCGAATTTTTTAATTATGAAAATTGTGAAATTATCGTTTTGCCCCCGGAGAGGATTTTTCATGTTTCAAGTCAGTTTTTAATGTTCTAGGATGTTTTAGAATCGGTTTTTCGTAAGGAATTCAATGAGAATGTTGGTTTGTGTCATTTATGAAAATTTTTATGTGAAATGATTGTGAACTTTATGAGGGGCATTTTCGTAATTTTGTCAAATTCTGTTAAAATTGGTGAAATGATTTATTTGGTTCCGATTTGTTATTTTATGTGTTCGAGAGAGTTTTCCTAAGCGTAACGTAGGCTCTAGGGTTGTTTTAAGGTTAGGGGTATTTTGGTAATTTGGTAATTTTTTAGTGATTTTTATCGTGAAGTTTCTTTTTGGTCTGCAAGATGATGATTTCTATGTTTCTGGGGTCGTATTTTTCTAGCGTAGCGTGGTTTCTAAGGTTTTGTCAATTCGAGATACCTAATCCGGATTTCTGAAACACATCTGGTAACAAAATAAAGCAATGGAATACACATCCATCATTGGGAATCATTGCAATCGGATTGACGAGTTGATTAATCAGGCGAGTGCAAAAATGGGGTGTCTACAGATGCCCCTCTTTGGCAGAGGGTTGAAGCAAACTAGATAGCAAATCTATTTTGGTAGATAGTGCGATATCTGAATGCCAAAGCTAGTGACAGTTCATTTTGCAGCCTGATTTAGCAATTCGTCGGGGTGTTCGGATCCTTGAGGGTAAGCTCTCCCCGAATTAAAAGATTGTCAGGTCTTTGAGCGAGAGCTCTCACTGACAGTGTCAGATCCTTGAATTTTAGAGAATTCTCCCTGACTAAAAAGTGCAAGTGTGTGCACTGTGTGAAATTGAGTAAAATCTGAGTAAAACAAAACTCGAGAAAATTTGAATGATATTTGAGACAAATCTGAGCAAAAGTTGGGAGAAAGTTAAATGTCCTACTCTACCTACTCTAGGTGAAAGAGTAATAAATTTATATTTTTTTGAAAGTCTTATTCTACCTACTCAGAGTGAAAGAGTAATGCAAAAAATTTTTTTGGGAAGTTCTACTCTACCTACCTGGAGTGAAAGAGTAATGAACTATTTTTGTTTTTTTTTTTTTGGAAGTTCTACTCTACCTACTCAGAGTGAAAGAGTAATGAACTAAGCTTTGTAGAAGTCCTACTCTACCTGCCCAGGGTGAAAGAGTAATGAACTAATTTTTTAGGAGTCCTACTCTACCTGCCCAGGGTGAAAGAGTAATGAACTATTTTTTTTTTTGGAAAGTTCTACTCTACTCTACCTACTCGGAGTGAAAGAGTAATGAACTAAATTTTTTTTGGGAAGTTCTACTCTACCTACCCGGAGTGAAAGAGTAATGAACTAAGCTTTTTAGAAGTCCTACTCTACTTGCCCAGGGTGAAAGAGTAATGAACTAATTTTTTTGGGAAGTTCTACTCTACCTACTCGGAGTGAAAGAGTAATGAAATAATTTTTTAAGAGTCTACTCTACCTGCCCAGGGTGAAAGAGTAATGAACTAATTTTTTTTGGAAAGTTCTACTCTACATACTCGGAGTGAAAGAGTAATGAACCAAGCTTTTTGAGAGTCCTACTCTACCTGCCCAGGGTGAAAGAGTAATGAACTTATTATCTTGGGAAGTTCTACTCTACCTACTCGGAGTGAAAGAGTAATGAACTAATTGTTTTGGGAATCCTACTCTACCTGCCCAGGGTGAAAGAGTAATGAATTAATTATTTTGGGAAGTTCTACTCTACCTACTCGGAGTGAAAGAGTAATGAACTAATTATTTTGGGAGTCCTACTCTCCTTGCCCAGGGTGAAAGAGTAATGAACTAATTTTTTTTTTGAAGTTCTACTCTACCTACTCGGAGTGAAAGAGTAATAAACTAAATTTTTTTTTTGGAAGTTCTACTCTACCTACTCGAAGTGAAAGAGTAATGAACTAATTTTTTCTGGGAAGTTCTACTCTACCTACTCGGAGTGAAAGAGTAATGAACTAATTTTTTTCTTTTTTAGGAAGTTCTATTCTACCTGCCCAGGGTGCAAGAATAATGAACTAAGCTTTGAGGGAACAAACGGGGGATTAACCTCGCATTTGACTTTTTTTTTAATAAAAAGTTGGATTTTATGAAGGTCTGGTAAATATTTTAACTCTCTTTGAATCTGAGGAGTTTTCAAAATTGCTATCAAGAGGGTAACCTTTAATGCAAAGTTAACCTTATCCTTTGGGGTTGAAATTGACCAGGCATCAGAACAAAAATGCCCCTAGTTTGACAAGGAACATTGCACTAGGGATAATTGAATATAATTTGAAAATAAATGCCCCTAGTGTAAGGGGGGAAACTGTACTCTTTAGAAAAAAGGAAGTGCCTTTGTTATGAAAGTTTGAAATCCTTGATTACCGCAAGCGCAATAAAGGTTTAACTTTTAATTTTGACTTTTTATATTGAAGATTTTGAGTCAGGCTCAAAGACATTGGAACAAAATATTTCTTTCTGAAATTCATCATAGAATTTGTTCTTTCTCCCCGTCGGTTCGTTTAGGGACATGAAACTCTTCAGATCAATCATAGACGAGATACTTGTATCCACTGAGTCTATATTTGGTTTAAACTGGGTATTGAAACTTGATCATTCGGATTTCTATATTTCGGCTCGGGCTACCTTTTCAGCTTCTCAACTCAATGGAGATTTTCTTTTATTTTTTGATAGCTCTAAGTTTTGCCTAGATTGCCTATCCAGGTTTTCAATCTAGCGAGCATGCTCTAGCTTTTGCCTAGATCGCCTTTTTAGGTTTTCGATCTAGCGAGCTTACAATTTTTTCTTTTTTCCTTGCTTTGATTGTTGCCAAGGTCATCCTTTCAGATCTTCAACCTTGCGAGCTTACCTTAATTTTTTCCTAAGCCGCCCTTTTTGGATTTTCAACTTAGCAGATTTTTTTTTCTTCTTCCCTTCTGAACTTCTGGAGTTGCTGTCTGATCATGCTTTGCTATCTTCCTTGACTTCTCGCACGGTACTTAGGAGGACTTTCATGGGTAAGCTTAGGACTAGGTATAAAAAAAAAGGGATTTTGAGGCTCAAAAACCCAAATGCCCCTTGTGTGACATTTCCTTTTAAATTATTTTCTTTTTCCTTGAATTTTCTTCCCCACTTTGACAATTTTTTTCTTTTGAATTTTTTTTATAGATTTTTTCTTTGTCGGGGAATCTATTTTTATTTTTTTGATATGGTCGGGCCTGAAGTAACTTCTCAGGTTGCCTACGTACCCCAGAATTTTGGGATCAGACCAAAACGTAGTTCGAATCTTCCCTCCCCTAGGTTAGGTGATCGGGCTGAGAAAGAAAAAGGCATAATTTTTCTTTTTGAAAAGGCTGCAAAGGGGTTGAGAAATGATATATTGAACTGTGTAACAGGAGAATTGATTCGGCCAAAGATGGCCTCCTTAAATGTAGTACCGTTTGATTCGGTCAAGGTTGGTCGGTTCTGGTAATTATATTCCATCATGATCTTGAAGTCTAACAGTTTTCCAGACAGTATTTCCTTAATGAATGAATTTCTCCAATTGGTTCAGACTTTCTCCTATAGTCGAGGAAAGTGTTCAATTTTCTTTGAAGTCTGATAGTTAAATCCTTGACTTGTAAATAATGAGCTTTGACTTTTTTGTCAAATGCACGGGTGACTCTTCTTAGATAAGCTTGCATATGGTACAGGGCTTTAACTCGTTTTCTTCAATCAAGTTTAATTCTTCATACTGCTGATGAACCCAATCTGTTTCTAACAAATGATTTTCCAACAAGATCCTAAGAGACGAAATTTCCATTTCAACTGGTAAGACTGCTTCCATGCCATACACTAAGTAGTAAAGAGTAGCTCCAGTAGAGGATCGAATTGAAGTTCGATATGTCCATAGCGTGAATGATAATTTTTCTGACCAATCTCGATGTGATTAACACATTTTCCTGATGATAGTCTTGAGACTCTCACTAACTGCTTCAACCGTTCCATTGATCTGAGGACGGTAGAGAGATAATGTGATGTCGAATCTCGAACTTTGAACAGAGTGATAACCTAAGCTTTGATGTACGACCCATTATCAGAGATCAATACCGTTTCAACTGTTTCATTAATCTGATAATGGTAATCTATTCTGGGAGCTCTACCATGTTGAAAAGTCTAGCACTGATATATTTTGTAAGTTCTTCTTTGATCGAATTTTATCAATTCAATATCTAATCCGTGTCAGACAACACACAAGCTTGCACCTAACATATCCTCATAGGCCCACGCGAACAAGTCTTTTGAAATTTCTGAGAAAATTCATTATCCCCTTGTGTTCCTCTAGGGATAAGTTAGTTCCAATCTGAATTTCTTGAGAATTATTTTTGTTCCGAGGTCACTGACCTTTGCTTCCTCGAGCAAGACATTTATCTTCTCATTCAAGAGGGGGTTCCTTATTAGAGGAATTTCTCCTTGAAGCCGGTTATTAGTTAATTCGTTAATGCGCTCGCGGTATTCAAAAATTTTCTTTATCTAATCAAATTTAGAAGGGGCGACAGACACCTCTATAAACTCGATAAACTAACTCGACTCAACAGGAAAAGAGTAGACTCAATTTAAAGAAGACATGACCTTACTGAAAAAAAGGACTCGAGCTAACCCAAATGACTCATGAAAACACAAGACAACTACCCACACCGGGCTTGATTAGGACTGAGGACTGAGACATTGCTTACAACCGGCATGACTGAGGCACTGTTATTTTCAAAGAACAACTAGACAATGTTGAGAAATTTTGAGGTCATTTCTCACTGTTGACTTGATATTGACGTTTACTCTAACTGACCAGATTTACAACCCTAGCTAGACGATGGACGATTGAGCTTAGATATAATGATAACCCTTAAACCTCATTGAAGGTGAATTTAATCAATTCCAGGATTACCCCCTTGATAACATTTTAAACGAACCCTGAGATTTTATTGAATTTTGTGCACCAATCCATTAAACAATTCATTAATTTAATGATTATTCAGAAAAATAATTTTATTACACTCTTAAAAAATATTGACAAATAATGTTTTCATTGAATAACAACTTCCACAAACATATTTCAATAATTTTTCATGTAAAAATAGATTTTTTGTAAACCTTTTTTTCTGAAAAATATTTTTCTTCCTTTTCTTTTTTTTAGAAAACTTTTTGAGAAAGCATTTCCTTTTGGAAAATCTTATTCTTCCGAAAAATATTTTACTTTTGAAAAGCATTTCTCTTCTGGAAAAATGGGTTGAAACCCGAATTTAGAAAAGAATTTGATTTCCATTTTGATCTAAATGGCCCGACCCATCATGATTATTGGATCGAGATGGACTGGGTCATTATAAATTATTGCAAAAAATGGATTCTTTATTGGGTCGGTGCACCCATTTTAATTTTCAAAAAGAAATTTTTTTATCCTTGAGGACAACCATACATTCTTGATCTCATCATTCACATCACTCACATACATTCATCAATCACATACATTCATTCAATAAACAACCCGGGAACACCCACGATAAGTTCGAGTCGTGACCTACTGGGAAGGTTTCTAGACTCTAAGCTTACTACGTGCAATGCATTTTTATCTGGCCACCCTTGCCCAAGCACACCTATATACCTTTCGATACGTGGTGACTTGGTTTGATATACTGTATAGGTGATAATCTAAAACCTCAATTCACTTCTATGAAGTCAAAAACAGCCAGTTCGATCTCCAGTTGAGAGGTGGCGCACAATGCAGAGCAAGGGCCCACTTAAATACTTCTCGTCTAGAATAGACGTAGTCTATCCCCCTCGTACAGTAGGGTACAGCGGGGCAAGATCTTGCTTAGGCACCGGTTTTGACCAAGAAGTGCAATTGATATACTTAGATTACCTTTTACACCTACGGGTACGAGTCAAGAGTTGTAGCTTTCATAAATGGTTTGGCATCCCACGAGGGGACCGACCACGTACTAGTACTACATTGGCAATCGGGACATGTGACTGTGTGGCTCACAATAGGACAAAGGCTCAGGTCGCTCCAGCCTGGGTGCATCAACATACTTCTCAGAATCACCTGATCAGATGGTATTGATGCCCCCAGTTTGATATACCCTAAGGTACGTGACTGGAGTTGTGGGTTTCATGAATGACGTCACATCTCCGAAGAGACCGGGCCACGCACTAGTGCCACGTTGGCTAAATGGGACGTGTAAGTGAGTAAAGCAGTAAACGTGCATGTGGTGTGTGCAAAGCAGGGTGGGGTGTGCCCGGGGCCTTTTTCAAACAAATGGGCCCATGGGTCCAATCAAGCCAATCATACATTGGATTACATAAACATTTAATCAAAACTAAGGCCATTCAAATCATATGAATATTCAACCAAGATCATGCTATTCCAATCACGTAAGCACATCGACATTACGATCAACATCAATCATGTATCTCAAGCAAGATTATAGTATGTTCGATAGGCAATCAACATAACTTAACAATATGATCCGAATCATTGAAATAAGCCCACGGTTCCAAATCTTAAAAAAAAAAAAAAAATTATAGTCCAATCAAGATTGCTTTGGGGTGACCCACAATAATCCAAAATTTTAAAGGATATCGAATGTGATTGATGAGATAAAGAAGATGTTCTTATTCTGATTTTTTTATTTTTTTTGTTAAAACAAAAGGTTGAGCACTATCAAAAGGAATTTAGAAAACACAACCAAAGGCTACCCATATGTTGCTGTTGGCAATATTTAAAATATGATTTGCTTCATTATTTTTTAAAAAAAAACCTTTTAATCTTTTATTTTTTTTTTATCCCTCTTTTTTTAAAAAAAACAATTACAATGATTTTATGAAAAAAAAACTACATGCTACTGCCATCACGACAATTCGAACTCAAACACCATAAGATCAAGATCAGTTTTTTAGGTGCGGTTCAGTGAACAACAGCTGATTGAATCCCATTCAAAGGAAAACAAACGAATGAACCCACTCGTCATGCTTTTACACCACCCATGGGTAAATCAGAAGCATCCAACGCAAGGGGTGAAGAGTAGAATCGAAGAAAATAGAGTTGCAGCCTAAAATGTGGACCTTATCGATGGATTGAATAAGAAAAACCGATTTAAAACCACTGCCGAGCATCAAAACGATGTATGATGTTAAGGAAACACAGAGAGATCAAGGTCGAATTGGTTATACAGGGGCTGATGATCCCAAATTTTCAGAAAAGAAACTTGAGTTTTCTTTGATGGCTGGGATCATACTCGTTTAAATCGATCGGTTTTGAGTGGTTGAACCGATCGGTTTCTGGTTCGAACCAGTCAATTTCCATTGAGGACGACGAGATCATCACGTTTGAATCGGTTCTCTTTAAAAAACTATCCTTTGAATCAACAGAAATCAACGATCCTAATTAAAATCGACATGGATGGGGCCGAAATTCCAATCGATACAGCAGAGAGAGGAGTTCTTCCAGCGTTAAACCCAGCCGTTTATCATCTTGGGAAGATGATGTGCCGAAATGAAAATAATACCTTTTTTAGTAGCACACCAAACCCACCAGCGCCCTCTCAATGTTGAGATGGTGTGTAAATCAAAAGGAATACGTATTATTCATGGCACACCACTATTCCAGCAAGTTTTTCTGTCGACAGAACCTTAAAAAAGTCGAAATTTTTTTTTTTTTTTTTTTTTAATTTTTTTACTTTACTACTTCCTATATGCTGTCAAAGGGCAGCATGTCTTGCCTAAAAAAAAAAAAAAAAAAAAAATTAAACACCTAGGTACTAAGCAAATAAACAAAAAAGAAAAGAAAAAAAATCTCTTATTCCTTTTAAAAGCATCATCAAGTAACATATAGCCATGTTTCTAAAAAATCTTTCGTTATCCATACACACATGGATCGACATGCCTTAAAAAGAAACCCTTTTCGTTTCATTATTTCATCCTCAATGATCGTTATTCCACTCTCAACAAAGTATCCGATAAAATTTGGTATTATTTAAAATCACCCCACGTGACTCTCGATTGAACTATATGAAAATAAAAATACGCTAGAATAACGTATTCAAAGTTGAACCGAAATTAATGATTAAGCCCACCAATATATAAAAAAAAGATAAACGAATAATAAAAAACTAACCAAAAATTAAATAGGATCATAAAATAAAAAATAAAAATAAATAAAAACTAGGTCATTGGCAACGTTCCTATACTCGGGGTTTTTCAAGTTTGATCCTCAATGTCCCCAGTGGAGTCGCCACTGAAAGCGCCCTCGATCCGCGGGGTGCGCGGATCCGCTTTTGACCCTTGAGGTTTGGGAGTCGTCACCTAGTTATTACGGTCTAGGAACCGATCAATGACTCTAAATGGATAAAAACTAATCTAAAACCAAAAAAACTGAATTCGGGGATCATGTTACGGGATTGGAAGGTGTTAGGGGCACCAACCCCGCCTGGCCAAAGCCGGTCTCTACTAAATTCCCAAAGATATCACATTGCTAAAAACCTAGATTAAAACAAAAATAAAAATTTCATACCTTTCCGATAGCAAGGATTTTGCTCCCTCAGATCTGACAAAAAGAGTTCCTTGTACTGTACTCCCTTGCTTCGTTCTGTCTCCGGATTTGACTTCAAATCTCCTTAATCAAGGTATCTCTTTGTTTCTGAATCTGAACTCTTCAAGTTTGTTGCGGATTTATGGGTGTTTTTAGAGGGATTTTAGGTATTTTCTAGACTAAAATTAAAGGGGGGATGTTAGGTAAGGAGTTGGGGCTCTAAAACTAGGGTTTATGGGGAGCTAGGGGAGCTTCTAGACCTCCTTCTCTTAGGGTTTATGATTTTTTTACGAAAATAGGGTGTGAGCACCTCTATTTATAGAATTTTTTAAGGTTGATTTGGATAGAGTTAGTGTTTAATTAGAGATCTTTTAATTAGAGTTGTGTTTTAGTTAAAATTGTTTTAGGTAGAATTGTGTTTTAATTAGAATTGTTTTAGGTAGAATTATTTTTAAGTTAGAACTCTATTAGATAGAGTTATTATTTAATTAGAGTTCTATTATGACTTTTGGTCTTATTTGATTGACTTTTAATGTTTTGACTTTAGTCTTAATTGATTGACTTTTAATATTTTGACTTCAGTCTTGCTTAATTGACTTTAATTTTGACTTTAGTCTCACTTGATTGACTTTAGTACTTTGACTACAGTCTTGCTTGATTGACTTTAAATTTTGGAGAACCCCCTTCCATTATTTCTTTAATTCTTTGGACTCTCAAATGGAGGGGTCCTTAAAGAAATATCCCACGAACCCTCAACAATTTTACCCGAAAGTCCGATTGATCGATTTTTTAGGTTCAAAATTTTAAATTAATTTCATCAATGTTTCACTTTAATTATTTAATATTTTATTTATTAATTTCGAATTTTTTAATTATGAAAATTATGAAATTACCGTTTTGCCCCCGGAGAGGACGTTTCAAGTCAGTTTTTAATGTTCTAGGATGTTTTAGAATCGGTTTTTCGTAAGGAATTCAATGAGAATGTTGGTTTGTGTCATTTATGAAAATTTTTATGTGAAATGATTGTGAACTTTATGAGGGGCATTTTCGTAATTTTGTCAAATTCTGTTAAAATTTGTGAAATGATTTATTTGGTTCCGATTTGTTATTTATGTGTTCGAGAGAGTTTTCCTAAGCGTAACGTAGGCTCTAGGGTTGTTTTGAGGTTAGGGGTATTTTGGTAATTTGGTAATTTTTTAGTGATTTTTATCGTGAAGCTTCTTTTTGGTCTGCAAGATGATGATTTCTATGTTTCTAGGGTCGTATTTTCCTAGCGTAGCGTGGTTTCTAAGGTTTTGTCAATTCGAGATACCTCATCCGGATTTCTGAAACACATCTGGTAACAAAATAAAGCAATGGAATACACATCCATCATTGGGAATCATTGCAATCGGATTGACGAGTTGATTAATCAGGCGAGTGCAAAAATGGGGTGTCTACAGGTGCAATCAAATCAATCATTACAAAGTAAATCGTAGGAATATTCAATCAACACCATTCTAATCACATAGATGTTTAATCAAGATCAGCAACATTCTAAATACATGATTAGAAAAATAAACATACCAAGCACATATCCGTATTAGAAACAAACATTTAATCCGTCATTATTTCTTTATGTGTTCCCATCGAGGGTTATTTTGGGGTGACCCGAAATAATTCAAAATTTCTAAGGGTATTGAATTGAGGGCACAATAATGATCGATGAGATAAAGAGGATAATTTAAAAACGCAAGTTGAGCCCGATCAAAAGAAATTCAGAAAACAAAACAAAAAAAAACTTGAACATATGTTGCGGGTAGCAACATTTTAAAAATTGATTTTGTTGTTTTTTGAACTTCCTTTTTTTATAAAAAAAACTTTCTAATCTTTATCTTTTGATTTTGATTTTTCTTTTTTTGAAACAAATTAATTTCCTCTTTTTTTTTAGAGAACAGATTGATTTCAAAAAAATCCAAGATAATTTTGTGAAGGAGATTATATGCTGCTGCCAACAATCGAACTCGTCGAGATCAGCCTTAGGTACCATTTTAAAACAGTAGAACCACGTCGAGATCAGCCTTAGGTGCTGTTTTAAAACAAAAGAACCACGTCGAGATCAGCCTTAGGTGCTGTTTTAAAATAACAGAACCACTGTTACTAACTCGATGTTGGGCCATTAACGCTCTTGGTTATTCAGAACCGAGAGCAAGAAAAGAACAATAACTGATAGCTTCGACAAATTTAATCGAGCAAAACACAGAGAGAAACTGAGATTCAAACATCCACTGAGATCTTCACATTTGAAACCGAGATCAACAGTATCTATTACAAAAACGACTGATCCGAAAAAACAACAGCCACCAAAATCGCAACATGAACCGATATTTGAGTGAAAAAAAAATCGCGAAGTAATCAGGATGAGGGCTAGGATCATAAACCACCTAAATCGATCGGATTTGAGAGGTAGAATCGATCGATTTCTGACTTGAACCAGTCGATCTCCATTGAAGACGATGAGATCACCACAATTTGAGTCGGTTTTTTTTTAAAAACTAACCTTTGAATCAAAAGAAACCAACGATTTTAGTTAAGATTGATATTGATGAGGCTGAAATTCCAATCAATTTTTAGTTAGAACTCTATTAGATTGAGTTATTATTTAATTAGAACTCTATTATGACTTTTGGTCTTATTTGATTGACTTTTAATATTTTGACTTTAGTCTTGTTTAATTGACTTTTAATATCTTGACTCTAGTCTTGCTTAATTGACTTTAATTTTGACTTTAAATTTTGGAGAACCCTCCTCTATTATATCTTTAATTCTTTGGACCCCCAAATGGAGGGGTCCTTAAAGAAATATCTCACGAACCCTCAACAATTTTGCCAGAGAGTCCGATTGATCGATTTTTTTAGTTTAAAATTTTAAATTAATTTCATTAATGTTTCACTTTAATTATTTAATATTTTATTTATTAATTTCTAAAATTTTAATTATGAAAATTGTGAAATTACCGTTTTGCCCTCGGAGATGACTTTTCACATTTTAAGTCAGTTTTTAATGTTCTAGGATGTTTTAGAATCGATTTTTCGTAAGGAATTCAATGGAAATATTAGTTTGTGTCATTTATGAAATTTTTTGTGTGAAATGGTTGTGAACTTTATGAGGGGCATTTTTGTAATTTTGTCAAATTCTGTGAAAATTGGCGAAATGATTTATTTGATTTCGATTTGTTATTTTATGTGTTCGAAAAGGATTTTCCTAATCGTAACGTAGGCTCTAGGGTTGTTTTGATGTTAGGGGTATTTTGATAATTTGATCAATTTTTTAGTGATTTTTATCGTAAAACTTCTTTTTGACTGTAAAATGATGATTTCTATGTTTTTGGGGTCGTATTTTCCTAACGTAGAGTGGTTTCTATACTTTTATCAGTTCGAGATACCTCATCCGGATTTCTGAAACATATCTGGTAACAAAATAAAGCAATGGAATAGACATCCATCATTGGGAATCATTGCGATCGAGTTGACGAGTTGATTAATCAGGCGGATGCAAAAATGGGGTGTCTACAGAGCGCAGCTTCATCCATGTTACTCATTTCTTCTTGTGGCAAAGACTGACTACTTGGCAATTGTACTCTAGAAAGACGACTTTTTTAACGGACCCAACGTGGTACAAATGGAGGTTTAGAACGTTTGGGACCAATTATAACCTGATTGGAAGTAAACCAAGGTTAACCATTGACTCTAAAGGTTTGACTCTTAATCACATGATTAAAGTTTTGATATAGAATAGCCTAAGTCTGGTGGAAAATATCGAATCCAAATGCACTATAAGTCTATAGTGACCAAGAAAGTGAGAAATATTAGACACGGGTCTACCCCTGATTGGGATTGAACCTTTAATCAGACAAATTAATTTGATTCTAAGATTGAATCTTTCTATACAAAGTGTTCTGGATCTTTAAAAGTGAAACCAATTAATCCAACTGATTTGGTATTGATCAGTTTGATCTATTTGTCAATTGGGCCAACTGGTTTAATTGGTTAAAATTGATCGTACATTTCACCGATTGGGTCGGATCGATATAGTGGATTTAGTTTGAATAGTCTGGATCAGTCCACCCACTTACCTGTTGGTTGGATTAAATAGAGTAACCCGGGAACACCAATAGTCAGTTCAGGTCGTAACTTATAGGAAGGCTTCTAGACTCTAGGTTTACTACGTGCAATGCAATTTATCTGGCCACCTTTGCCCAAGTGCACCTATATACCTCTCGAGCATACTCAATCGGACGGTACGTGGTGACTTGGTTTGATATACCGTATAGGTAATAATCTAAAACTCCAACTCACTTCTCTGAAGTAAAAAACAACCAATTTGATCCCCAGTTGAGAGGTGGCGCACGATGCTGAGCAAAGTCTTACTTAGATACCTCTCGTCTAGAATAGACATAGTCTATCCCCCTAGTACAGTAGGGTACAGCGGGGCAGGATCTCGCTTAGGCACTGGTTTTGACCAAGAAGTGCAATTGATGTATTTGGATTATCTTTAGTATATCTATGAGTACGAGTCAAGAGTTGTAGCTTTCATAAATGGTTTGGCATCCCACGAGGGGACCGACCACGTACTAGTATCACGTTGGCAATTGGGAGATGTGATTGTGTGGCTCACAATATGTCAAAGGCTCAGGTCGCTCTAGCCTAGGTGCATCGATATACCTTTCAGAGTTACTTGATCAGACGGTACTGATGCCCCAATTTAATATACCCTAAGGTACATGATTGGAGTTGTGATTTTCATGAATGACGTCGCATCTCCGAAGAAACTGGGCCACGCAATAGTACCACGTTGGCTAGAAGGGACATGTAAATGTGCAATGCAACAAAATAAACGTGCTAGTAGGGTGTGCAAAGTAGGTTGGGGTGTGCCCGGGGCTTTTTTCAAACTAACGGGCCCATGGGTTCAATTAAACCACACAAACAAAGATATACATCGATCAGAGAAAAAAAATCATATAATTCAATTCAAAATTAGAATATGCGCATCTTAAGTATATATCAATCAATCAACGAATCCGATCCAATATTTCACAAGCACACAAAAAAAAAATTTATTTTTTTTATTTTTAAATCAACTGGATTTCTTTTTTCTATGGTCCAATCAAAGGTTATTTTGGGTGACCTTAGACAAATTGGGATTTCAAAAGGATATTGAATTGAGAATGGAATGATAATTATCGAGATGAGAAATTGTGATCATCATTTTATTTTATTTTTTATTTCTAAAAAAAAACTAGTTAAATTTTCAAATTTTAAAAAAAATAAAATAAAATAAAAACTTTTGTTAATTATTACTAAAATGCCTAAGATCATAATTTGAAAAGAAAAAAAGAAAAAGAAAAATCCACCGCCACACCAGCTTGTACGTTCATGACCAAAGAAGGAAATTATTGATCAGTATCATAATGGGGATATGTTCCAAGTATGAATTGGTGTGACCATAGCGATTTGAGGAGGAAAGGAAAAAAAATGAGTAACCCATCTGCTTATCAATGAAATAAATAAATCACTATAATAAACAAATAAATCACCCTAATTCAATTTTATCCAATTTAATAGTTTTGGTCCCAAAAACCCCAACAGCAGATGCCGAATCTCATTCGAATAATGTCCTCCCCAACTGGAGTTAACTTTCATTGTATTATGAATCAGAATTAGGAATGATTCTTTTGCAAAGAATAGTGAAAGGCAATCTGGCCTCTAATAAATGTAGTCGTCTACTTTAACATAGAATTTCAAATCGAACAGTCCATAGGCAGCTTTGAGGAAAGCTAACGTTTTATATGGGAGTTTGCTATACTGCTCTATGAATTTATCATATTCTACAACCTCTTGTCTGAGTTCCTCCATCATAGATTTATCATTGGTTTTTCCGATCATAAATATGAACACCAAACTAGTTGGTTCTTCCAACAATGAAGAATTTAAAATTGAGTTTTTATCACAAAATCGGATTTTCAGAAAACACAACGTAAATTATTCTTTAAAAAAAAAAATTCTCCTTCGATTAAGATTTTTTTTTTTTCATCCCAACTTGAGTTTTCACCATCGATCAAAATATTAGTCTTGAATCCTTTCTTCAAGAGGTGAAAGAAAGGTCGATGAACATCATTCCAAATTGCAGCGATTTCAAGTGGAACTAGCAACTATCAATCTTTGATCTTTAGACCAAATGATCGGAGTATTTGTTAAGAACTCTAAGTCGATCGGGCTGCTTTAGGATCGTGAGGATAGAGAGACAAAATCGGTCTCTACTGTTTGAGAACGATGGAGTAGACTTGAAAGAAAACCGATTGTTTCTTTCTCTTCAAAAAATTGATTCGATTGAGGGCTCTACACCTATTGGGCTGATTTTGCATCGAGAGGACGAAGAGATAGAATCGGCCTCTGTTGAAAAATCGATGGAACTGGGTAAAACAATTTACGAAGAAGACGATGTGTGGACTTTAAAGAAGGGGTTTTATTTTTGGCACACCAAACACACCATCATGTATTGGTGGTGTAAACAAAAAAAACATCAACTTATTTATGGCACACCACGCACACCAGCACCTTTTGATAGAACCTTAAATTTTTTTTTTTTTTACTATTTCGTCAATTCCTTCTTGCTGTTAATGGACAGCAAGCTAACAAAAAATTTTTTAAAAAACAAAAAAAATGTTGTCGAAGGGTACATCGCACACCCTTAAACAAATTTTTATTTTTTTTTATATTTTAAAAAATAAAAAATAAAAAAATGCTCAAAGATAGAACCCAAAAAAAAAATTAAAAAAAAACTTCAAGATTCATTAGTCATCACTCCATCCTCACTTAAATCTCTTTATCTATTTAGGGTCATTCTAAATAACCTTCGATTGAATCATAAGAAAATTACATGGCAAATAAAAATATTCAAAATTGAATTAATAGAGGATAATATAAAAAGAATAAGATATCCCAATGAATAACAATGGGCTATCAACCATTCTCATGTCCTTTAGCTCTCGATATCATGCCTTATTTGAGGTTATCCCAAATGTCCCTTAAACAAGTCATAGCAATTAATCTAAACAACACCGAGAGAGTGCAATAGTCCTAACAAATAATCGAATCAAGTAAACTAAAAACAAAAATAATAATAAAAAACTAGGTCTAAATGGTAATATTCCCAAACTTGGGATTTTTCAAGTCTGATCCTCAAAAGTCCTCAACAGAGTCGCCACTGAAAGTGCCCTCGATTCGCAGGGTGCACGGACCGCTTTTGACCTTTGAGGTTTGGGAGTCGCCACCTAGTTATTACGGTCTAGGAATCGAATATTGACTGTAAAAGGTAAAAGAAACTAATCCACAAAAAATAAGAAATTAAGTCCGGGGATCACGTTACGGAGTTGGAAGGTGTTAGGCACCAACCCCGTCCAACAAACGTCGGTCTCTACTAATTCTCAAATAGATCTACATTGCTAAAAAGACCTAATCAATAAAAAAATATAAATAGTTATCTTTTTCGAATGCAATGGTTTTGTTCCCTCAGATATGGTAGAATAGCTCTTTGTACGGTACTCCTCGCTTCGTTCTGTTTCTAAATTCATTTCAGATTCCCAAGGCAAAGTATCTCTTTCTTAGATCTGTATTCTTCAAAAAAATTTATAGATTTTTAGGTGTTTTTGAAGGGCTTCTAGGTGTTTTTCGAGCTAAAGTTGAAGTATGGGTGTTAGGTAAGGAGTTAGGGCTCAAAAATTAGGATTTATGGGAAGTTAGGGAAGCTTTTTGACCAACTTTTTCTAGGGTTTTTGATTTGATATTTTATGTGTTTGAATGAATTTTCCTAAGCATAACGTAGGCTCTAAGGATATTTTAAGGTCAGGGGTATTTTGATAATTTGATCATTTTTTAGTGATTTTTATCGTGAAATTTCTTTTTGTCTGAAAAATGATAATTTCTAAGTTTTTAGGGTCATATTTTCCTAGCATTGCGGGATTTCTAAGGTTTTGTCAGTTCGAGATACCTCATCCAGATTTCTGAAACATATCTAGTAACAAAATAAAGCATTGTAATAAACATCCATCATTGGGAATTGTTGCAATCGGGTTGACGAGTTGATTAATCAGGCGAGTGCAAAAATGGGGTGTCTACAGGGCTTAATCAAACCAAACAAGCAAGGATATCACATATATTCAAAACAATACAAATCCATAGCATCGAGATCAATATCAAAGCAAGCACATCAAAAATATATCTGTAGAGATCATGGCATATTAGATGGATAATCAATGAATATAACACAGAATATGGATTGATAGTTGTAGAGATAAGGAGTGATGAACATTTTTTTTGTGAAAAACATGCATGGCAAATCTTTTGAGAACATGGGCCAGCTTGAATAACTCATAAGGTTTCGAATTTTACCAAGGGTCATTAAACCAACGTGGTCATCTCATCAGTAATTCAATACCATAGCCTTTTTAGATTTGATAAAAAAGTTAAATTGAAATAAAAATCTGATTGAATTAAAATCGAGTTCCAATCGACCAATCAATTTAAAAATGATTTATGAGAGATCATTAAGGCAAGTAGCGTGGGATCACCACACCTCATTCTCCAAAAATAAAAAATAAAAAATGAAAAAGAGAGAAAGAAAAAAAACATGGGCACACATTTTCTTTTCCAACTCTCTTTTTCCCATGTCCTCTATCCTTCTTTCTAGCTTCTCACAACTACCCATGTCCTATACCATCTCTCCCATCTCTTCATATCTCATGTTTGATGGTAGAACCACCATAAAAGGGGATTAAGAAAACCATTGAATAAGGGAAAAAAAAACATTTTTGGGGCCATCCTTAAAAAAAAATAGCAACATTTTTTCCACCATTAAACCTACAACCTTTTTCTTCTTTCTTGAAAAAAAAACACACCTTCTTCTCCATTAACATCCTCAACTCTTCTCTCCCACATTGGATGACAATCCCACTCCTTCTTCTTCCTCATTTTAAAAAGAAAAAAAAAAAAACTGCAACAATCATCTTCTTCCATTAATATTTTGTCGTCCTCTTTAAATAAAAAAAAATCAAGAATGAAAGATACCCCCCTTCTTCTTTCTTTTACTCTCTCTATTTTCTTCCTCTTCACTACATCTTTTTTTCAACCATTCGAGCAATCCAAAAATAAATAAATAATTGATTTTGGAGGAAGATTCACACATCAAACTCGTAAGATCACGGCACTACTCATAAGTTATTTCGAGTTTTTGTTGAAGGAATCTAAGGGCCTGTTTGGATACCAGGAGCAGAACTACTGTTCCAAAGAACATGAGCAAAACTACTTTGTGGAGGACTTATAAAAGTAATTCTGTGCAGAAAGGGGTGTTTGACAATCAATTCTGTGAAGTACTGGCAGAAGTACTTTTGTGCTGGAAATTTATTTGGGAACCATACTGACTTCTCATGACTTCTAAAAAAAAGACCAGAATACCCTTATATTATACCAGTTACTATTTTTTGTCTTTTAGTGTCATAATATGCCTTCAAACTATACTATTTTTGACATTTTAACTATAAATATTAATATAATATAATATAATAAATATTAATATAATATAATATAATATTTTAAATATTAAATATTAATATAATGTGTTTAAATCCATTATACTCAAAAATTAAAAAAAAAATTGACAGATTGTTTTTGACATAATATGCCATAATATTAAAAAAAAATTGACAGACTATCTTTTAGTGTCATAATATATGCCTTCAAACTATACTGTTTTTGACATTTTAACTATAAATATTAATATAATATAATAAATATTAATATAATAAAATATAATATTTTAAATATTAAATATTAATATAATGTGTTTAAATCCATTATACTCAAAATTTAAATATTAATAAAGGTTTCTTTCATTTGATTTAAGGGCAAATGAATTAGGAATATTTTCATAGAAAATTAATAAAGTTAAGGGTATTTTGGTAAAACAAACCGTTAGATTTTGACTCCCTACAAGATGAGTTTTAAGAAATAGATTTTCTCGACTTATTCACAAAGAGTAATTTCTTGCACTTGCGCGGAGTAACTCTTCGAAGGAGTTGTTCATCCAAATGCATCCAAACGACTTCTAGCTCCCCGCAAGAGTCAAAAGTAGCCAAGGAATCCTATCCAAACGCTTACTAAACGTTCGAAATCATTCGACAAAGGTAATTTTTTTTTATTTGATTTATTTATTCTTGATTTCATAATTTTTTATGTATCCAAATGGATTCGTCAATTTTTGAGGTGTACTTAATACTAATGGCAAATTTTAAAGTTTCTGAAATATTAATGGATCAACCAATTGATTATTAATATTATCGGATCGATTTTCTCATTTTATAATATTAATGGATCAATTTGTTGATTTTACGAAATGTATGGGCTAATTCTTTAAATTTGGCACACGTGGTGATTTTGGAAAATCAAGATTTTTTTGATCAAAATTATTGAGTCGACTCATTGATTTTGAGTACATTGAAAATTTGAATTGATTTTTTTTCCTATAAAATGAATATGTGAATTAAATCAATGATTTTGGCGCACGTGATGATTTTGAAAAATTAAGATTTCCTTGATCAAAATTATTGAGTTGACTCACTGATTTTAGGTACATTAAAAATTTGAATCAATTTTTTTTTTATAAAATGGATATGTGAGTTATTTCAATGATTTTGGCGCACGTGATGATGTTGGAAAATCGAAATTTCCTTGATCAAACTTGTGAGTTGACTCACTGATTTTGGGTATATTAGAAATTTGAATCGATTTTTTTTTCTCTATAAAATGGATATGTGAGCCAACTCACTGATTTTGTGTATATTGGAAGTCCCAAATCAAAATTTTCCTGTGAAATAAAGCATGTGAGTCGACTCATTGATTGCAATACACGTAGCAATTCAAAAAAATTGAATTTCTTTGATTAGAAATGTGTGGGTCAACTGACTAATTTAATGCACGTAACGATTCAAAATCAAATTTCTTTGATAAAATGTTGTTAATGAACCAATTCACTAATTTTGTGTACCTGACATTGAAAATTGATTTCATACTCCTCAAAATGTGATCGAATTGACCCATTCTTACATAGATCATCCTCGATTGTGAATTCTGAATTTCATTATAAGTTGTCTTGAATGGTCTTTCATTGAAAATAGACGAAACATTCTTTGTGAAAATATTCAGACATTGATTTCTGAATTGCGTTTTGATTGGAAACCATGAACATAATATATTTAGATTTCATATTCAGATTTTCACTAAAATTCTTGATTGTTTTGCTTGTTGTTCTCTGAAATTTAATTCTTAGAGTTCTCTTTAATGGACTTTCATTAAAAAAAAAAATTCTTAATTAACATAAAAATCAAACATTCCTTGTTGCTGTTAAAATATGCTGCTGATCTTTAAAGGTCTTTAATGGTCACTCATTGAAAATCTTTCAATTACATCACCATTGATGTTGCTGCAATTAAACTCGAAATATTTCTTGCTGGAAATTTTAGAAATAAAACGTTTATTTTATTGCTGAAACACAGCCACAACAGTCACAACGTTTGCTGAAATTATTGTTCTTGCTAAAACTCAGATGAATAACATCAGATCACATGACGATGTTACGTGGATTTCTTGCTAAATTATAGATAGAACGTGTAACATGAGTTTATTTTTCTATCTATGTTCTTGTTGAGTTAACAGCCACCACGTTTTGTTCCTGTTTGTTCTTGCTGGATTTCTTGCTGAAAATTTAGTCAGTGGGAAACTGTAATTTCCGCCATTAAAGAAGACAACAAAGGAAAATTCATTGTTTTCATGTGTTCATGTTCTTGTTGTACTTGAGTTTTCTAAAGTAAAACGATTCAGATTTGTTTTCAATATCCGTCTCCCACACCCTTCTATATTAACGTTGCTGCCATCACTTTATAGCTTATCGCAATTGTTTCATTTTAAAAAAAAAATATTTGAATCACAAACGGACTGTTGAATTTTGAGGTTATTGAATTCTAGCTTCTGATTAAGTACCTTAAAGGAGGTTGATTTATTGTTTCTTCTTACTGGGCTTTGTTTTTTTTTTAAAAAAGGGATTTGTTAGTTGCTGTTTGTAATTACAGAAAATCGATAAATTGGAGTTGTTAAACTAATAGGTTTCAACCATGAGTAAGGAAGGAGGAGAACCACATGAGACCGACCTAAAATTATTCATCAAGGCCGTTCATAATCAATTTAAATTATTGAATTCAAGGTTGGACAATATGGAATCCTCTAATGAATCTAAACCATATTGAAGACATGAGTTCGACGAAGAAGAAGATATTCATTCCGAAGTGGAGAGAGTACATTATCGACGGGATAAGAAAATTGATTTTAAAGAAGATAACAATTTGGGTAGTATAAAGATGGCGATTCTGACCTTTCATGGAAAGAATGATCCTAAATTATATTTGGAGTGGGAAAGAAAGGTTGAGCACATTTTTTATTGTCATAATTATTTCGAGGATAAAAAAATAAAACTAGCCGCCGTGGAATTTACAAACTATGCCAGTATATGGTGGGATCAATTGGTGATCAATAGGCGCAAAAATTGTGAGAAACCAATTCGATCATGGGATAAGCTGAAGTCAGTGATGCGTAAAAGATTTATTCCTAGCCATTGCTATTGAGATTTGTATATCAAATTGCAAGGGTTGGTTCAAGGTTCCATGAGTGTAGAGGATTATTATAAAGAAATGGAGATTGCCATGATTAGAGCAAACATAGAGGAAGATAGAGAAGCAACCATGGCTAGATTCATCGCCAGATTGAACAAAGAAATTGCTGATGTGGTTGAGTTGCACCATTATGTGGAGATGGAAGAGTTATTGCACAAAGCATTAAAGTGAAAAAGCAAATCAAGTCTAGAAGGTTCAGATCTGGATCATCTTCTAATAATCTGTGGAGATCAAATTGGAAGGACAACAAAATTCCTTTCAAACCAAAAGAAGACGCAAAGTCAAAGCCTTCGATTTCTATTCCTAAAGATAGACCTGAAACAAAGCCTCTTATTAAGTCACATTAGATTAAGTGTTTTTAGGTGCCAAGGGTTTAGACGCATTGCTTCTGAATGCCTAAACAAAAGGGTTATGGTTGTATTGGCAAACAGAGATATTGAAAGTGCTAGTTCAAGTGACAACGAGATACCTTCATTAGAGGATTGTTCTGATGTTGAAGTAGAAGAGCATGTGCATGGTGATTTACTTGTCACCAGGAGAGTTTTGAGTATACAGCTTAAGGATGAAGGAGATGAGGAGTAACGTGAGCATATTTTTCACACAAGATGCCACGTAAAGGATAAAGTCTGTATATTGATTATTGATAGTGGGAGTTGTACCAATGTTGCTAGTACCTTGTTGGTAGAGAAGTTGAATTTGAAATGGCAGAAACATCCTAAACCATATAAGCTACAATGGCTGAATGATTGTGGAGAAGTGAAGGTAAATAAGCAAGTTCGGGTTCCTTTCTCAATAGGCAAGTATGTGGATGAGGTTATTTGTGATGTGGCACCGATGCATGCTGGTCATATATTGCTCGGTCGACCATGAAAATTTGATAGGAGAGTGTCGCATGATGGGTATAAAAACCGTTATTCTTTTGTAATGAACAATCAGAAAATTGTATTGGCCCCTCTCAAACCTTTGCAAGCTTATGAGGACCAGGTCAGGATAGCAAGTAAGTGCAAAATGAGAGAGAAACAAAGGTGTGAGCAAAAAGGAGAGCAAAGTGAACAACATGGAGAGAAGAATAAAGTACTAAGTGTATTTGCCAAAAAGCATGATGTTAAAAGTGTAATGATAGTAAGGCCACAAGTTCTAGTTCTTATGTACAAACATGTTTATTTTTCCATTGACGATCTTAACTCATCTTTGCCTAGTGTTGTTGTGTCTTTATTTCAGGAATTTGAGGATCTTTTTCCCGAGGAGATTTCACATGGTTTATCTCATTTAAGAGGAATTGACCACCAAATAGATTTCATACTTGGTTCTGCTATACCAAATAGACTTGCTTATAGAGCTAATCCTGAGGAAAAAAAGGAGATATAGAGGCAAGTGGATGAACTGTTGTTGAAGGGATTTGTAAGGAAAAGTCTCAGCCCATGTTCGGTTCTTGTTCTCTTAGTACGAAAAAAAGATGGAACATGACGCATGTGTGTGGATTGTCGAGCTATTAATAAGATAACGGTATAATATAGGCATCCTATCCCTAGGTTAGATGATATGTTTGATGAATTGCATGGCTCTCATTTATTTTCTAAAATTGATTTAAAGAATGGGTATTATCAAATTCGCATGAAAGAGGGAGATGAATGGAAAACTGCATTTAAAACTAGATATGGGTTGTATGAATGGTTAGTAATGCCCTTCGATTTAACTAACGCACCTAGTACATTCATGAGATTAATGAACCATGTCTTGCGTGCTTTCATGGGAAAATTTGTGGTAGTTTACTTTGATGATATTTTAGTTTATAGCAAAAATGTTGATGACCATGTGAAGCATTTGCATGCTGTGTTTAGTGTGTTAAGATTACACCAATTATCTGTTAATCTTAAGAAATGCACATTTTGTATGGAATTTGTTGTGTTTCTTGGATATGTTGTTAGTTCGCAGGGAATTAGTGTTGATGAGGAAAAAGTAAGGGCAATAAAGGATTGGCCTACACCTAAGAATGCGAATGAGGTAAAAAGTTTCCATGGTTTAGCAAGTTTTTATCGAAGGTTTGTTAAGGATTTTAGTTTTATTGCTGCACCTTTGAATGAACTTGTTAAAAAGAATGTTGTTTTTAATTGGGTTAATATGCATGATCCGGTTTTCCAAACTTTGAAAGATAAGTTAACTAATGCACCTTTGTTGTGTTTGCCTAACTTTGATAAAGCTTTTGAAATAGAGTGTGATGCATCCGGGATTGGAGTAGGAGCAGTTTTGATGTAGGATTCTAAGCCAATAGCTTATTTTAGTGAAAAGCTAAGTGGGGCAGCATTGAATTATCCTACTTATGACAAAGATCTTTATGCATTAGTGAGAACTCTTCAAACATGGCAACATTATTTATGGCCAAGGGAATTTATCATTCATTCTGATCATGAGAGCTTGAAATTCCTGAAGACCCAAGGTAAGCTTAACAAAAGACATGCTAAATGGTTGGAGTTTATAGAAACATTTCCTTATGTAATTAAATATAAACGTGGGAAGGAAAATGTTGTGGCCGATGCATTATCAAGAAGGTACGTATTACTTACTTCATTGCAAACTAAACTACTTGGTTTTGAATTGATTAAAGATTTGTATGCCAATGATTCTGATTTCAACCAAGTATGGAATGCAAGTGCTAAGTGTGCGTTTGGTGACTTTTATAGGCATGAAGGATTTCTTTTCAAGAAAGATAAATTGTGCGTGCCTAATTGTTTTGTTCGTGAGTTACTTGTAAGGGAAAGTCATGGGGGACGTTTAATGGGTCACTTTGGTGTCCTAAAAACTTTAGATATCTTACATGAGCATTTTTATTGGCCCCATATAAAGCATGATGTTCAATCTATTTGTGACAAGTGCATTACATGTAGGCAAGCAAAGTCTAAAATTCGACCGCATGGCTTGTATACCCCTTTGCTTGTACCTAATCAGCCTGGGACTGATATTTCTATGGATTTTGTTTTAGGATTGCCAAGGACTCAAAATGGTAAAGATAGTATATTTGTTGTTGTTAATAGGTTTAGTAAGATGACCCATTTTATTGCATGTACTAAAACCAATGACGCAACACATATTGCTGATTTGTTCTTCAAAGAGGTAGTTCGATTGCGTAAGCTACCTAAGTCAATTGTTAGTGACAGAGATGTTAAGTTCCTAAATTATTTTTAGCGTACTTTATGGAATAAATTAGGAACTAAACTTTTATTTTCTACTGTTGCACATCCTCAAATGGATGACCAAACTGAAGTAGTTAATAGGGCATTTACTACCTTATTGCGTGCTATCATTCAAAAAAATTTAAAACAATGAGAGAAGTGTTTACCACATATTGAGTTCGCATATAATAGGACTATTCATTCAAATACTTCATTTTCTCCAATTGAGATTGTTTATGGTTTTAATCCTTTAACACCTGTGGATATTTTACCTTTGCCTACTAATGAACATGCTAATCTTGATGGTAAGAAAAAGACAGATTTTGTGAAAGATTTACATGTCAAAGTTTGAGCCAACATTGATAGGAAGAATGAGCAATATGCTAAGCAAGCCAATAAGGGCCACTTGAAAGTTATTTTCCACCCTGGAGATTGGGTTTGAGTGCACTTGCGTAAGAAGCAGTTTCCTACCCAAAGGAAATCAAAATTGCAGCCTCGAGGAGATGGTCTATTTCAAGTCTTGGATCGGATCAATGATAATGCTTACAAACTCGATTTGCCAAGTGATTATGATAATGTTAGTGCAACTTTTAATGTTGTTGATTTATTCTTGTTTAATGTAGGTGATTTGAGGACGAATCTTTTTGAAGAGGGAGAAAATAATGGAGATCGAGTTGCTGACCCAATAACTCAAGTTGATGTTTCCAAGTCTTCTCAAGAACCATTGCAAGGAATTGGCGGTCCGATGACTAGGACAAGGACAAAGAGGATGGAAGAGGCATTGCAAGGCTTGATTGTGGAAGTACAATACAAAGAGGCCATTATAAAAGATTCTAAGGCTAACTTCAGAGATATCAAAGTTTTATCAAGGATGGTCAACTATCTTTTTATGCATCAATTTGAATGCAAGGTTTAATTGAAATTTTTATGTTCTAATTGTCCTTAGTTTTGAATTCTTAATTTCCTAAGGACTAATTAGACTTTTCTTTATTTTTCCAAGGACTAATTAGAATTAATCTTGATCTAATTTGTCTATAAAAGGACACCTCATTTTGTAATTGAGACACAATTTACAATTTACATTTTATGAGCAATTCTTTGAAAGTTTATTCAAGAAGTTTCTTAAGTCTTCATGTGTTCTTATGAGTTCTTTATGAGTTCTTGTATGAGTTTTTGTATGAGTTCTTGCTTGAGTTCTTGAAGAAGTGCATGAATCTTCGACTTATCAAAGGAGTGATCATCCTTTGTGGCGTCTCAAGATTGGGATTTTAAGGACATAGCTTCCTTAAGGTTCTAATCCGATCAACATCATCTCTTATTCTACACAACTTGTGTTTCCTTTAAATTAAAAGATTCCTAAAAGAGATTATCAAGAGGAGTTTCCAAGAGGAAACATATAAAACTTCATGGGCACCAACACCACCACAGCTTGGAACCCTGCATCTCAAAATCAATTCAGGGCAAATCCTCCACCAGTAGCACAGTAGGCACCATTATATGGGCAGAACCAGTAGACAGGACCCAACAGGGTAAACAAAGTGTTTACCAGATTACCTATGACATTATCAGAATTACTACCAATATTACTCAGGGGTGAATATCCTACAAAACGTCCACAAAATCCTGATGTTACTAAAGGGCCATGGTACAACCCTATTTATTCTGCGAATTTCATATGGGTGTAACAGGGCACTTTACAGATCAATGTTGGCAACTTAAGCACCAGGTGCAAAATTTGATAGATAAAAAAAGGCACTCATATTGGACGGGCCAGTAAATCCCACTCAGCAGCAAAACATCAATCAAAACCCTCTACCCACCCACAATGGAGGAGAAAATGGGCACAGGGTGCATGTCATTTACGAGAAACTCGACTTCAATCCATCAGAGCTGATAACACCTATCAGGACAAAAATCAGGGTCTACTTAACAAAGAAAGCAGAAATGTTTGCGGTCAACATAGTCAACTATTACACGACAAATCTACAACGAAACACACAATTGCCTCTCAGAATAGCTAACCTCACTATCCATCCCATTCATCAAAACACTGTTACCCGACCACCTCTCATCCTACCTTATACATTGCCAAATCCTTAAAATATGACTCGACCTCCCCTTCATATACCGTACACCTCATCTCCACGACTACCACTTGTCATTCCTTACACCTCACCAGCCCCTAGATTAGCTCCTCCTATCACTAGCACATCCAAATCATCACCACCACCCCTCATTCTCAATGTAAAACCTGATCTACCTCCAATGACCATCCGCTCACCTAAACAGTTTCTCGGAGCTACGACACCACCATCACTACAACCACAGGGGTTGAGACCATGAAGAAAGTAATGATAGCTAACATTGGTCATATGACAAAGGCAGGGAGGTGTCAAAAGTTGCCAACAAAGGGGGTAAGCATCAAAGAAGAAATAAAAGAAATAGTAAAAGGGGTGACAGATGAAGAAAAAAAGAAAAAAAATGGAAAGGGTAAGATGTATAAAGATTACAAGACAGAAGAGAAGGCAAAAGTGATAGATAAAGAAGCTGCAGACTTCATTAAGCTCATTATTAAGAGTGAGCATAATATAGTGGACCAATTGAATAAGTAGCCAGCTCAAATCAGTATTCTAGGTCTATTGCAAAAGTTAGAGGAACACCAAGAACCATTGTTGAGAATCTTTCGAAAGTCGCACGTACTGCAACCACTTCGCCAATACAGTTAAAAATAGACAGTTGGTCAGATCATGGCCCCCAATCCCATTATCTTCATAGAAAGTGAGTTCGTACTAGAAGAATAGGGGCACGTGGAACCATTAAACATCATAGTCATGTGCAAGGGTATGATGGTGGCCAGGGTTTTAATCGATAATGGCTCAGTTCTCAATGTCTATCCCTTCGAAACATTCTGCAAGCTCAATGCAGACTGGTCACATGTCAAACTTAACAACAAAATTGTCTGAGGTTTTGACAGTTCAAGAATGGATTCTCTGGGAGAAGTGAATCTACCTATCACGATAGACCGAGGTCATGCAAATACCGACAATCTTCAACTTATTGTTGGACAGACCATAGATTCACATAGCAGAGACTGTACCTTCCTCATTCCACCAAAGAGTTAAATTTATCACGGGGCAAAGAATGATATCAGTATTGACAGAGAATCTTATTCCAACTAAGAAAGCTCCAGATGTGCCATTTATTGATATCGAAATGATGAAAAACAAAGTACTCTACCATTCGTATCAATTCCCTATTGTCAATCATGTTGAAAAGGGAAAAGAGAAAATGAAAGCGGAACTATCAAGGGCAAATCTGATGGTTGGGCGAGTTCTGAAGAAATCGGGTTATCGACCTAGACAAGGGTTGGGACAAAGAGGAAAAGGGAAAGTTACACCGATTGAAGTAAAAAAGAACACTCTTTATTTCTATCTGGGGTTTAGGCTTACGAATAAAGATATAATAGAAATGAATGACAAAAAAAAAGAGCTTCGACTAGCGAGAAAGCAAAATTGTGAACCGAATGTCTAGAATCTGGGAAGAGTCCCTCATATCAGTGTTAGCTTCCTGAAATCTCAGGTCAGACCTGACAGTCTGTTAGAACTACTACCGACAAAACCGGTAAGAAAGCCAAAAACGGTAAATCTCAAACCTATGCACATTCAAGAAGACTCAGTTGTTGAGTCCCAACTATCCTTCGTAGAAGGCACTGATATTCAATTCAATGGAGATTCCGACGAAAGTCTATTAGAAAAAACTAGAGAACCCACAAAAGAGGAAGCAATTGAGAGTAAGGGAAAAGAATCACCTTTTCCCACGACATTAATTGGGCATCAGTCATCATCCCACCAAGCTTGGGAGGGACTATGCCCTAACGTAACAAAGATCAATCGGAGATAATGGTCATCTCTGAACCACCGACCAAATCACCCAACAAATCACTTTCTCATCTCATCCACCCCCTTAGAGAAGGGGAGATATTACACAATTGAGAGGAATTCCCATTAGCCTTTGAGGCTGCTGAGGCCTCCAAAAAAAATGCCATTAGACAAACTTAGTTTGCCCGAGGATCATAACGAGCCCTTGTCCTCAGGTAAAGACTATTTTGAGGGCTCCCTATCATTACTAATGAATTTGCATGATTGTTCTCCTTATTTAGATGTCCAGAAAATCACAAAAAAATAAATATTACTTAAAAAGTAAAAAAATCAAAATTTTCTCAAAAGACAAAAATAAAAAATCTTTCAAAATTACAAAAAATAGATATTTTTCTAAAACAAAAACAAAAGTTTTCAAAGGATCTATCTCAATCTCAATCAAATGAGTATTTAGATAGAACTGAGTTTAAAAGGGACAAGTATGATTTTGATCTTGAACTTGACTTTGACTTCATGGGGATCGAAGAAAAGTCTGAGAACGAAATAGAGTAACCACCTAAAAAAATTAAAGACTTGATAAAACATCACGAGAAAAGTATTCAGTCAAACATCGAGGATACAGATTCAATCAATCTTGGTACTAAAGAGGACCTACGAATCGTCAAGATCGGAGCCTTACTAACATAGCAACAAAAGAAAGAAATGATCAAACTCTTACAAGATTATCAAGATATCTTCGTATGGTCATACAGAGATATGCTTGGATTAGACACAGATCTGGTCATCCACAAGCTACCCATTGCTCCAGGAAGCAAGCTGATCAAGCAGAAATTGAGAAGGTTAAAGCCAGAATGGACCCTCAAGGTCAAAAATGAGGTCATGAAATAATTCGAAGTAGGATTTCTTGTAGTCTCTACGTATCCCGAATGGTTAGCTAACTTCGTCCTAATACCTAAGAAAGATGGAAAGGTACGCATATGTGTTAACTATCGAGACTTGAACAAGGCCAGTCGTAAGGATGATTTTCCACTTCCACACATCGATAGTCTAGTTGATAGTACAGTAGAGCACGGCATGTTCTCGTTCATGGATGGCTTCTCAAGCTATAACCAGATAAAAATAACAGAAGAAGACTAGGAGAAAATTGCATTCATCACACCATGGGACACTTTCCACTACAAAGTCATACCGTTCGGGTTGAACAATGCAGGGGCGACTTATCAGCGTGCAATGACTGTCTTATTCCATAACATGATACATAAGGAAATGGAAGTCTATGTAAACGACATGATTGCTAAATCCGGTAAAGAAGTAGACCATCTGGTAAACCTGAAAAAGTTATTCGATAGACTAAGGAAGTACAGTTTAAGGCTCAATCCAGCAAAGTGTGTATTCAGGGCAATATCGGGCAGGTTACTGGGTTTCATCGTCAGTAGAAGGGCATCAAAATAGATCCAACAAAAACTAAATATATTGTTGAAATGAAGGCACCCAATTCAGAGCGAGATGTTAGAGCTTTCCTAGGAAGAATACAATATATTAGCCAATTCATTGCTCAACTCACACTCATCTGTGAGTTAGTTTTCAAACTACTCAAAAAGGATACGCCATAGAAGTGAAAAAAAGACTGTCAGGAAGCATTCCATAAAATCAAGCAATACTTGCTCAATCTACCAGTCTTGGTCCCTCCTACTCCAAGGCGACCTCTGTTGATGTACATCTCAGTGCAAGAAACGTCAATAAGGTGCGTACCAGGACAACACGATAAATCTGGACGGAAGGAACAAGCTATTTATTATCTCAGCAAGAAGTTTACTAAGTACGAGGTAAAGTATTCAACACTTGAGAAGACTTGTTATGCATTAGTCTGGGCATCTCAACGACTACGTCATTACTTGCTAGTCACTCAACTATGCTTATTGCCAGAATGGACCCCCTGAAGCAACTTTTTGAGAAACCAGCATTAACAGGTCGTATAGTGAAGTGGCAATTATTATTATCCGAGTTTGACATCACCTATGTTACTCAGAAAGCCATCAATGGGCAAGCCATCGCCGACCACCTAGCTGAGCACCCGTTGCCTGACTACGAACCATTAAAAATGAACTTTTCGGATGAAACCATATTACTCACTGAGGTAGAGGACGATGACGAAGAACCAGGCTGCAAAACATACTTCGACAGAACAGCTAATCAAAAAGAAAATGGAATAGGGGCAGTTTTGATCAAGCCAGATGGATCCCACATTCCAATCACAATTATATTGAAATTCTAATGTTCTAACAATGAGGTTGAATACGAAGCATGCATAGCAGGTTTGAAAGCAGCACTAGATCTCGAAGTAGATGAGATCGATGTTTTTGGAGATTTAAGCTTAGTAGTCTATCAGATGACTGAAAAATAGAAGACCCGAGAGTAGAGGCTAGTCCCTTACCACGAGTATCTGGAGGATCTAAGCTCATACTTTGACAGGATTTCATTCACATATATGCTGAGAGCTAAGAATCAGTTCGCAAATGCACTAGCTACGCTTGCTTCTATAATCAATATCTCGGAAGACTTAGTCATTGACCCCATTGAAATTGGAATTCAAGATGAACCGGCTTACTGTCTACCTATCGAAGTAGAAGAATTTGAAAAAACCTCATGGATTCAGACATCAAGGCATATCCCGAAGATCCAACCCTCCCTTCAGATGCAACGCCTAATGATCGAAGGACCATTCAAAAATTAGCAGGGCAATTCTTCTTGAGCAATGGTATTTTATACAAGAAATCACACCATGAGGTCTTAGCTCAATGTGTGACAAAAACAGAAGCAAAATAACTAATCGAGACTGTACATGGTGGAGTCTGCGGACCCCACATGAATGGTCACATGCTAGTGAAGAAGATTATGCGGATGAGATATTACTGGACAACAATGGAGAGTGATTGCTATCAGCATGTTCGTAAATGTCATCTCTGCCAGATTTATGCTAACAAGATCAATACGCCACCTTCAAAACTACATAACATGACTACCCCTTGGCCCTTCTCACTCTAGGGCATGGACGTCATCGGGTAAATCTCGTCAAAAGTTGCAAATGGGCATCGCTTCATCCTAGTTGCTATCGACTATTTTACTAAATGAGTTGAAGCAGCATCTTGCACCAACGTCACAAAAAATAATGTCCTAAAGTTTGTCAAGAATAACATTATCTGCAGATATGGGCTTCCCAGTGGACTAATAACAGACAATGCCAAAAACTTCAAAAATAAGGATATGATCAAGATGTGCGAAGACTTCCAAATCACTCATCAAAACTCTGTACCCTACAGATCTAAGATGAACAGAGCAGTTGAGGCTGCCAACAAGAATATCAAAAGAATCATCGAGAAAATAGCAGTTACATACAAAGATTGGCACAACATGTTGCCTTTCGCACTTCACGCCTATCAAATCTCGTTCAGGACCTCAACTGGGGCAACTCTATACTCACTGGTATATAGAATGGAAGCAGTTTTGCCTGTAGAGGTCAAAATCCCTTCCCTCCAAATCTTAAAGGAAGCATAGTTAGATGAAACTAAATGGATTCAAACTCAATTTGATTAACTGAATCTAATTGAAGAGAAGTGCCTCGCAGCTATTTGTCACGGACAGATCTATCAACGACAAATAGCTCGTGCCTACAAGAAAAAAGTCAAACCTAAAGATTTCTCACCAAGAGATATTGTTTTGAAGAAAATTTTACCAATCCAAGAAAATGCTAGAGGAAAATTTCGATCAAACTATGAGGGACCATTTATCGTGAAATAGGTAATGACAAGAGGAGCTCTGATCCTTATAGAAATGGACGGACAAGTTTTCCCGCAACCAATCAATGCTGACACTATTAAGATGAACTACACCTTAGATCTGACTCTGAGATGACGAAAGGCCATCTTTGCTATCCTAACCAAACTATCTAATCCTAGACAACCATTTTGAGCCATCACGTTCATTTCTTAACCTAAGATTAGGGCGAGTCAACAATTACAACAACAACAACAACAAAAAACAAAAAAAATGTGATAATAGATCAACCTTCTTTACATCAAAAGATGACACATGTCATCATCCCCACTCATCTCCCTCATCTAATCACCTACCCCATCACCTTTCTTTAAACAATTTATCTAACCTCTCACCTCTCTCCAAAAATCACCTCAACCCATAACCTAACCTATCACCCTTCTCTAATACTTCAACCACTCACATCACAACCCATATCTTCTACACCTTAACCTATCACTTTCCCCTAAAATCCCCCACCAACTTACATCACAACCCACACCTCCCATATTCTTCTCTCTAATCAAATAACCACCATCACCAATCAACACACCTCATCACCTCACTCTCTCATCATCTTTGCCACATGTCATCATCCGCTCAATTCTCCCAAAATTCAACCAACCAATCCCTTACACTATCCATCCTCCCAAATCGAAACACCTTACCTCTTCTATCAACCTAACACTCAATCAAACACCTAACACCTTACACCCTCATTCTCTCTATCAACCATCACTCACCTCATCTCACCAAACACTCTACCCAAATGGATTTTGGTAGGATCAAAACCATTTGGATCTAAATACTACCCATTTTCATCCATTACACAATTACCCTCCTTTTAACTCCAAATTTCATACCCCTCATCCTTAAAACCCATGTCATTATCATTCCTCTCAACTCTTCACCCCATTATACCCCTAAAATACCCTCCAAACATCTATAAATACCCCCTCTTCTTCCCAAAATGGGTTACCAAGTCTTACTAATTCTCACTCACCAACTCTTACTACAAAAAAAATCTCACCATGTCTCGTAAAAAAATCACTCTAGTATTTACTCTCAACTCTCTACTCATTTCTTCAGTACTCTCTTACACTAATCTCAAAATAGTTACATTCTCATAACTCATTAAGGACTCAACTCAAGATGACATAGAAGAAGAAGAAGGAAGAAAAGAAAACCTTAAAGCTTCAAGGTGGGTAAAAAGAATACCCCTTTCTCTCTCTCTCTCTACCTTCTCCATATCCCTCTTCTATTACCCCCATGCACCTCTCTTTAATTTTTATTTTAGATAGCCCCTAAGATGTAATATTTTTCCTACCTTATCTCCAATAGATCGAACTTCAATTTGGTCAAAAGTATAAGGGTTGTAACTACCTTAAAAAAAATCAATTTAACCAATCAAATCGTTTTGAGGCAACCGATTTTTGGGTCCTTCTCAACTTATGAGAATGGATCCATAACCATCACTAACACTTTTAAAAATGTGTTATTCCTAAGGCTAAGGATCTATAAGGATCATATCCTTCAATGGGATGATCTTATAATCAAACCAAAAATAAATCCCTACCTAGGGTACAAGTAAATGATATGTGTTACTTATTTTATTTCGCATTTTTTATCAAAAAATTGGCTAAGTTGAGTTGAGGTTACCACCACATGGTAGGGAGAAAATGGTGCCTAACATCTTTCCTTTTCTCCGACCAAGCTGCTTACCCAGATCGCAAAGTTGATCATTACTTTATCCATCATGAGTCATTAAAGTGCCAAAATGTCACTTTTTCTGAAAAATGTACATCGGATGACCATTCACACCCACTTACAATATGAATGATGGTGATTCCAAACCTTAGTAGATGTGACCATCGTAATCGAAAAAACACGTATCTACATCCTCCATTGAATTTCGATATATCTAACAATTGTAAAAACTTGGTGCAAAGCTTGGCAAGCTTTAGGGCCCCGAACCTGACCCATATATATATATATATATATATATATATATATATATATATATATATATATATATATATATATATATATATATATTGCTCATTTCGTCCCTTATATCAGTTTTGACAACTTTTCTTCTGGGGTTTATTTTGTTTGTATTTTAAGGCCTAAAAATGCATAAATATTTTTTTTCATCATTAAGGTTAGGGCTCACCACTTGTCACCATTTTAAATAGGATTTAAACTCTCTTAAGTGTCTATTTATGATCCAAATTGAGTCCGTTTATTCTCTACCGAGACCCAACGTACACTATAGACCACGATCACAATCAAACCCACTATCATTCATTACCGAGGATCACCTCAAATTGAGTCCACGACCCTTATCCATTACAAACCGAATCCAACAACCCATATTTAATCCAAATCGGGTCCACAACCCATGTCCATTCTGAACCGGGTCCCACAACCTGTATCTAATCAAAACTAGGTCCACGACCCATATCCATTCTGTATTGGGTCCACGACCCACATCCATTTTGAATAGGGTCCACAACCTGTATCTAACCCTTATCTATTTCGAATAGGATCCACGACTTGTATCCGACCTGTATCCATTACGAATCGGATCCACGACTTGTATCCATGACCTGTATCTATTTCGAACTGGATCAACGATCTATATCCATTTCAAACTAGGTCCACAACCCGTATCCGTTTCAAATTAGGTCAAAGAACCAAAGTCTACCCGAATTGGGTCCATGATCCAAATTCAACCTAAACCATGTTCACAAGCCAAACCCGTATCCATTTCGATCGAGGTCAATAATCCATATCCATTTCAAACTAGGTCCACAACCCGTATCCATTTCAGATCAGGTCAATGATCTAAAGTCGACCTAAATTGGGTCCATAACTCGTATCAATTTCAAATTGGGTCAATGATCCATATCCATTTTGAACTAGGTCCATAACCCGTATCAATTTCAGATTGGGTCAATGATCCAAAGTGGATCTAAATTGGGTCTATGATCCAAATTCTACTTAAGCTGTGTCCACAATCCAAACCTGATGCAAATTGGGTCCACGATCCAAATTCAACCAAAATCAGGTCCAATATCCAAATTCAACCTGAATCGGGTTCACAACACAAATTTGACCTGAAATATGTCCACCATCCAATTTTGACCTGAACCATATGTGAACTAATAAAGTCGATGATCGGTTGATTAACCTAAGTGATTTCAATCAATTCCCCAAAAAAAATTACATTTCTTGATCAAAGTCGGTGCCTAAGAATGATCTTATCCTATTGATACGAGAGGAATAGACTACGTCTATTGAAGGAAATGAGGTGATTTAAGAATACCCTTGGAAAGTATTGTGCGCCACCTCTTTCTTGGAATTTGACTAGTCAATCTTGATTTTAGATAACTAAATTGGAGGTTAATAAAAAATGTGTCTTCTTCAAACTCGATTTGTTCGTAAGAATATATTTTTTACAAAATATTTTCAATTCCGTATTGATGCCAGCCACATGTTGATGTAATCCCTTATTTTCAAATTATACCAACTCCATGTTGATACCAGCTCCGTGCTGATGTAACCATCCTCACAAAACACACAACCTAGCTCTGTGCTGATGTTGGCTCTGTGCTAATGCTAGCCCCGCGTTGATGTAACTCTCTCCTTCGAGAGCACGTAATCCAGCTCTGTGTTGATGCCAGCTCCTTGTTGATGTAACCATCTAAAAAAATTAATAAAAAATACGACACCCAACTCCGCACTAATGCTAGTTCTGTATTGATGCCAACCCCATGCTAAGGTAACTAGCTATCTCAACAAAAAAAAAATCCAGCTCCATGTTGATGCCAACTCCATGCTGATGAAACCATCTTAAATAAATATATATATTTAAAAAAAATGCCATCCAGCTCCGCGTTGATGCCAGCTCAATGCCAATGCTAGTCTTGCGTTGATATAACCCGCTCCTTCGAGAGCACGTAATCCAATTCTGTGCTTATGCCAACTCCGTGTTGATGCCGACTCCATGTTGATCTAACTATGTCGACGCCAGCCTTGTGCTAATGTAATCCGCTCTCTCAAGAGCATGCAATGCAGTTCTGTGTTGATGCCAACTCCGTACTAATGTAATTATTTTCAAAAATATACAACCCAACTCCATACTGATGCCGGCTCCATACTAATACCAGTCTCATGTTAATGTAACTCGCTCTATCAAAAATACACAATCCAGCTTCGTGCTGATGCCAACTCCGTATTGATGCCGACTCCGCATCGAAAAATCTTTTTCTTTAAAACTCACTTACTTTAAATAAATAACTTGACCCGACCTAATAAAACATCATGCATTTTCTTTTTTGTAAATAAGATGGTAACACTTGGTCTTCTATACCCATAAGTGGCCAAACGAAACAAGTATAAACAACTAGAGTAGCCTCCTTATTTCCTATGATCTTCTACCATCATGAGTACTTCTAAAATACCACAATCTATAGTAATCGAAACATCAGACTTCGACGCAAGGATTATAGCACTGTTGAAAACCTCAGAACGGTAAGAGAAAATGTTAAACGCCATATTGGTCAACACCAGTCTCATACAGGGCAAGACAATATAGCATCAAGCATCGGGAGCGAATCATGATCTCTCAAAACAACCTCCACAAGGGCAATAGACCACCCTACAGTTTACAATTCCAAGATATCAAGGGCCTCTACTATACATTCCACATAATCGACAACCTCCTATGGTCATTCACGATGACGAGTGTGATTACAGGGCCAAAGAGGCCAAAAGCATGACAAATGAGAAGATGTCCCAACAGATTGAATCTCACCAAGAGAAAATGAGAAGAATCAAAGGTATCAACACCTTAAGTGGGACTCAATTTAAGAACCTCTGCTTTTATCCTAACGCATAGTTACCAACTAAATTCAAGTGTAAAGAATTTGAGAAGTACAATAGGGTAGGGTACCCTCTGTCACATCTAAAGTTATACTATGGGTCAATGTGTCAATATGGAAAAGATGAGAGATTATTGCTACAATTATTTCAAAGAAGCTTGATTAGGCCAGCCCTCAAATGTTTCTCAGGATTGGACCATACACTTATCAAAAACTGGGAAGAGCTGGCCGAGATGTTATAGTACAACTCCAAGGATAAAAACAACATGGCAAAAATGAATACCACATTTATCTCGACATTAGGGCACGCATTTTATACTCACTTGGTAGAACACAATATAGGTACTTTCTCAAATTTGGTGCAAATGGTAGATCGAGTCAAGGATGGGATCCGGACTTGCTTGATTTTACAAACTTTGAGTCATGAGCATGATGGTTTACTTAGACAAAGTCAGAAGGTGAGAAAAAACTAAAAAAAATGCATCCCTTCCTAGGAATATTTAATAGACATTCGATCTTAGGAAAGGTATTAATTTAGAATGTCCATCTTTAAAAAAATAACAAAAATCAAAATTTTTGAAAAAAAGTTGGTCGCATTCCCTTCCTAAGAATATTTTTAGAACTTCCGTCCTTAAGAAGGGTATTAATTTAAAGGGTCCATTTAAAAAAATCAAAATATTTCAAAAACATCTTTCAATCATAAGTTTCATGACTACATATAATTTGGAATTAATGAACGACATGAGTATCCTGTCAAATTTTGAAGAGTTAGACTCGATTCAATTAGAGGACTAAAGACAACCCAAAAATCTAAAAATTGTCATCATACTCTTTTCAACCCATTTTGATTACTCTTGGCCTACATTACTATAAATTGTGAATGGCAAAATAAAAAAATATTTTTATCTAAATTGGGGCAATTCCCATATTTCTCAACCTAAGTCGATCAAAATCACATTCATTCACCAAAAGCTTTCATTTTAAAAATATCAAGTCTGATTTGACCAATCACTTCTCCTTCAATATTCAATTATCAAATGGACCTCACAACTTGTAAAGAAGTCCATGTCAACGATGTACTGATTTGTACTTGCTTAAAGATTTTCCTTACAAGATTTATCGAAGAAGAAAATGAAGAATATATGTGCTGATTCAGGGGTAAGCCTAAATGAACAATCCTAAGGATCCCTGGGAAGCATATCGAAAATGATCAAAAATTAAAGAAGAATGTCAAAAGCATACTGAAAAGACGAGCAGATCAATGAAAGTCTAGCAAACTAGTTCAACCCTTGTGAAAAGAGAAGATTCTATTCCAATTACGAAGATCAGTCACCATCAAGGATTCAAATCTACAAAAGCTCTATCTCTTGAGTTGACAAACATTAAGTGGCATCAAAAGATGTTCTTGAAAAGTCAAATATCTAAATGATAAGAGGCCTTCCTTCTACTATCATAACATTTCTATCGCTAGTCAACCACTCAAACCTTTATTATCCTTCAATTACCTAAAACTGAGGCATGCCACCCCACATTGGAGCAATTTTGAAAAATGCAAAACAAAGGAATGTCATTTCAAAGAAAAAAATAAGAAAAGATAAAAGATCTTATTCAAAATAACTTGGATCAAACTCAATGAAATATGGTTACAAGCATCAATAATCCCAAAATCCATCAATCCCAAGATTTCAAACGAATTTCGTACCACGAAATCGATGAATTAATAAGACAAATCCTATCAGACCCTATGCATGGGTAGCCATTTTCTATCAATCAACCAATTTCATCAAATCTAATATTTCAAACAAGTCTCGTGCCATGAAATTAAGGAATTTAAAAAAACTAAACCTTGTTAGTCCCCATGTTTGGGTAATTGTCTTCTAAATCTACCATCCCACTTGATGCTCTCAAACATGTGTAAACGAGTTCTATTTCACGCAAAATAAGATGTAGTTTTACTCTCACAAAAAAAAGAATAAAAGGCAAATCCTCATTTCAACCTATCCATTATATCAAATTTTATATTTGAGCATATACCATTTCTTTGTGAACCTCAACCCCTATCCATGTTACATCCTAAAATTAAGTCCTTTTTGATCGAGAAATTATTTGAAAAGAGTACTTCTACCATGAATATTCATTGACGATGAAGGAATAATTTCTAAGAGGAGTTTACAAGAAGTGTATCATGACTTAAAAGGGCACAATGAAAACCTACGAAGGCATTGTAAAAAAAATCAAATCATTGCAAGATCAAATACCATAGGCACAATGAAAATCTGAAAAGGCATCGATGAGCAAAATTATGGAGTCAGACTTGGTGAAAATCGCAATTGGCACTAGGGGCATGAATGGCAAAAAAAATAAAAAGATCATCTTCATCCACCAATTATATCTACATCAAAAATGTTTAAAGTCTGAATAATCACCAATCTATCAATATCTCTGACAAATTTTAAAATCTACTAATAATCACCAATCATTTATCTCATCATCAAATACCATCCAGTCATTTTTATCTTTTTGTCGATATTCGATGGTGGGGATGAGTCTAAAGGACCTTAAAAGAATTGAGGAAAACTACTATCAACTTGACAGACACACCCTGGTTAATACTCAATAATGCCAAATTCTTGATTTGGTCATTTTGCTCATACAAAAATGATGATTTTAAAACAAACAAAAAATTAATAAAGAGTTTTCTACATGCATCATGCAAATTATATATTTGGGGTCTGTGATGAAAAATTCAATCTATTCCTTAAAAATAAGGTATCAAATTACCTGAGGCCAATAATTAGCAAAACTATTTTGCATAAACACTTTCTTAAGATGTTGCTTCTTAGCAAGATTCTAAAACTTCATGATGCTCCTTAGGAAGAACCTAAAACTATTTGTTGCTCCTAAACAAGAGCCTAAACTGTATATTGCTCTTAAGCAAAAGCCTAAACTACATATCCCTCCTTAGTAAGAGCCTAAACTACATATTGCTCCTCAATAAGAATCTAAAATTTCTTGTTGCTCCTTTGCAAGAGCCTAGATTGCATTTTACTCCCTAACAAGAGCCTAAAATTCTTGTTGCTCCTTTGTAAGAGTCTAAACTACATATTTCTCCTTTTTTAGAGGTTAAAATACATTTTACACCTCAGTAAGAGCTTAAAACTACTTGTTGCTACTTAATAAGAGCCTAAAACTACTTGTTGCTCCTTACCAAGAGCCTAAACTGCATGTTACTCCTCAACAAAAGCCTAAATAGTATGATGCTCCTTAGTAAGAGTCTAAACTATATGTTGTTCATTGTCACATAAGTATAAACTGCACGATATTCTCAATTTTTTTTAAAAGAAATCTAGAAAAAACAATCTTGGTCTTCCTTAGATTTCACAAATTCGTCATTTAAAGTAAAAAAAACGTTAAAACATTTTTGTTGAACATACTTAAATTACAAATCTCATCTCCACTTTTCATAATCAATCAATCCCTATCAGACTCCTAACCTGGGAAATCATCTTATTTATAGTAGATTCCATCCTTATCAGACTCAGAGCTTAGAAGGATCATGTTTCCTTTTTTTCAACCACTACAATTAAAAAGTGTTTCGATAAATTTGAAAGATTTTTTCGTATAGACCTGTTAAAGGATCATCACAAACACCTTAGTTCCTTCAAAAAAAAAAATTTATTTGAACATATCTCGTTTAAAAAAATTAAAAATAAAAAAATATTTTTGAGTTACATTCAATCCCAATTTTTCAAAACACAATAAAAACTACCAGAATTTCAAAATTCATCATCGAATGTGATGGTTGGAGGTTTATAATCAAGTTGTTTTTAAGGAATCTTCCTTTATACTAACTTGCAAATACCTTTTCACCAAATTCTTGGTAATTACTTCTATTTGGTTCAATGCCCTTATCAATGATAACTATTTATCTAGTTTTCTAACAACTTCTAATTTAGTTGATATCTCAGGATTGGATCTGTGGCTTCATTGTTGTAGTGCAATATGAATACAAATTGAGATACGGACTTAAACCATTGTTATTTCTTATGCTATGGTGACTCTAAGATGCATTACTAGTTTATGTATCAAAGGTAAATAGTATAGAATAAGAAAGAAGATTTGCTTGATAGTCAAACAAAGTAAGCAGGAGGCAATATCGTTCTCAAACACAATACTCACCATGTTGTTTTGAAAGACATGTAAAAAATATGGCATAGAAGAGTGTGTGTCTCATCATTCTTGGAGTTTTTTTTTTCCATAATACCTTCATTTGTTTTTTTTAATGAATAGATCTTTGTTCGACTGTCTGAATGGTATAATGGGTTCATATTACTAACTCCAATATTTGGAATAAGTCATAGGTGATGATTATGAATGGTTAATGCCTATATTATGTTCTATTTAAATAGTATAGTGTTATCACCGTCTATTCACATCTTGTATTTACTATCACCTTAGCACTTTTTCGAGGTTTTTAAATGTTCTACCTAGGTTTGGGCTGATCTATCAAGACACTATCAATATCAAATCTATTTTATAGTTCCAGAAGGATGTAGTGTTGATCCAGTAAACTATATGGGAAAATAACATGTTTCTGTCCCGAATCAGCCAACTAAATGAGGCAGGGAGGCTGCGGAAGATATTTCAAGGCAACAAAAGCTTCATATTTCCTTAAATAATAACTTCTATCAAGAAGAGAATAATCAATTGGCAGTTTTTCCTAACCAAAATCCTATGTAAATATGGCTGAGACTATCGTATGACGATGATGAACATAACTCCACTGTGACTTTAACAAGCGGAAAGTATGGCAGCAACTCTTCCTGTCATTCTTCACCTTGGTAACAATCTTAGGAATGAGATTGATCGGCAGAAGGAAGAATTTGATCATTATATCAAAGTTTAGGTGTATTAGCTTTCGAATTGTTGTTCTAGCGTACTTAAGAGAAAGTCTTGGTGAACAAGAAGACCCCATTGCGAAGGAAACGAGGGAGATGAAGTAAAGGCACATGTCTTCTATTCTTAGTTCCATAGAAAAAGAAAAGGGCAAGAAGCTACAAGAGAAAGATATCGAGATAGAGAACATAAATCGTAAAAATAGGGAATTGGTCGTGAGAATAAAGCAAGTAATCATAGAAGCCTAGTCTTGGCACTACAGAGCCAAATACAATGAGTCGGTAGTAAATATTCTGAAAAACAACCTCAGGCAGGCCATTGCAGAAGGTGTTGACCAAGCGAAAGAAGGTTGTGAGGACAGCGAAGTTGACGACACGGCCTCTTATATTGACCTGAACAACCATCTAAGTGTAATCCTGGGTGGAAGAAGGAATCCAGGCAAAGGAAGGAAGATGGCTTGCAAGGCACGAAAGCTCAAGGAATTTTCTATCCTTTTGTTTCCTTGTAGGCACCTGTGCTTATGTAACGATTGCGAAGGATTTATCGATGCATTGTAATTTTGGATTTGTAAATTATGACTAATTATAACTCTTTTTGCGTATAAATTAATGTGATAAAGAACCTCAATGTTCTCTATTTGGGTTTATTTTGACTGCAGGTAATAGGTGCATAGAAAAAAAAATTAAAAATTAAAATTTTTTTTTAAAGTTTAGATATCGGTTTACAACCACTTTAAATATTGGTTTGTAACCGATGCCTAAAGTCTCATACTTAGGACATCAGTCTTATAAACATCGGATTTTAAATCGATGTCTAATATACTTTTTATGTTAGTGCGTTCTGTTATATAAATGCAGATTTTGAACGGATTTTAGACGTTCCAAATTCTGAGTTCTGGAACGATTTTTAACCGTTCAAATCCTGAGATGTAGAATGGCTTCCAACCATTTAAATTCAATAACGATGCCTCGATTAGAGAAAGTCTTTCAACCGTTTGAGACAGTCTTAGGAACAATTACAAACCGTTCCTAATTTCCATTTTGGTTGTAGTGATAAGTTCCAAAGACCCTATAGGTCTGCGGATCCACAATGAAACTTAGCATACCCCCCCCCCCCACCTTCCCTATCTTTCGCCGCTCCACTGTCGGATCCAAAACTACCCCAAGCCCACTTAAAGCCCACCAACCCTCAATTTCCCAAAAATCATTTCTCACCTCACCCAACATAGTCTAACCCTAACCTCAAACAACCCAACCTAAAACTCACTTACCTACAAAGCCCCATCTTAAAATAAATCCTAATCAATTCCAATAACCTAAACCTTCCCAAAACACTAAGCCCAACATGTTAACGCCCACATTTATTCAAACCTACATCCATAATCCACAAACCATTATCCACATCAACCAATCAACCTTTGATCATCAAATGGACACTTGTCCACACCACAACTCACCTTCCAATAGTCATCTACCCAATCTAACCTATCAATTCTCTTTAACAAAACCACCCCCTACACTTCATGTCATAAACTTAACCCATCACCTTTTTCTAAAATAACTACCAACCCACACTACAACCCACACCTCTATTCATCATTCACCCTCAATCCATTCTTGCAAGCCATTCCCATACCCCTTCCCTTCAATCAACTGACCTAAACACTCCATCTACATACCTTTTGGACACTTGTCACCATTATTTTCACATTTTTAAAACCTAATCACATAACTCCTCACATAACTCCTCACACAACCCATTCTCTTAACTAAACACCATACCCCCTTATCCCACCTAATACTCAATCCCATTTTTTCAACCAAATACCACCTCATTTTACCTCACCAAACATTCAACCCAAATGGGTTAGGGAGGACCCAAACCATTTGGATAAAAAACTATCAATTTCTTCCATTCCATAAATACCATCATCTCCACTCTAAATTTCACATCCCTCACCCTCAAAACCTATGTCATTCTCTACTTTTCTACTTATTCACCCTATCCTACCTCAAAAATAATCTTCTATCCCTATAAATACCCCCCTCACCTCTTAAAAATGGGTACCAAGTTTAAGTTTGAAAAAGAAAATTAATTCTCTTAACTCTCTACTCTACTCACTTCATCTAGTCTAAGAAAATTTTCATTTGCACAATTCTACTAAGGACCTAAGAAGAAAAAGAATAGAAAAAGAAATAAAAAAAGAAAGGGAAGGCCCAACCCTCAAGGTATGGTGAACATAAATATTGCACCCCCTCTCTTTCTCATCTCTACTTCCTTCTTTTACCTCACCCTTCACCTCTTTAATTTTTATTTTAGAAAGACCCCTAACATGTAATGTTCCCTCTCCCCTATCTTCGATAAAAGTATAGGGGTTGTAGCCACCTTCAAAAGAAAATCATTTTAATCCTTTCAACTTATTTTGATGTAATCGATATTCGGATCCTTCTCAACACATGAGTATAGACCTATAACCATTAGCCAACACTTTTAAAAAATACATGTTATTCCCTATGAAGATTAGCTCCTTCAATGAGATGATCCCTATAATCCGAGCCGATAGTAAATCCCTTCTTAAGGTGCAGATTGTCGACCATTTGACTATTTTCCTTTTTATTTACTCCATCCGAAAATGCCTAGGATATTTTGAGGTTACCACCAATGGGTGCTTAACACCTTCTCTTTTTTCTAATCGGACTGCTTACCTCTATCTCAGGTGGATCAATGTTTTATCCGTATGAGAGTCGCTAAATGTTAAAACGACACACTTTAAAAAAAAAATACATTCCAACTGATCATTCACACCCTTTTACAAAAAAGAATGGTGGCGACTCCAAACCTTCGTAAAGGTAATTTTTGGAAATTGAAAATCACGCATCTACAATGCTCATGAGTTCTCTGTAAGGTTTGTTTACTTCTATGGATTAAGGCTAGAGATGAACTCTTATATCTTTTATATTTAACCTAGATGTTTCATACTTATATAAAAGATAGAGCATGCTTAATCTAGATATTTGGTAGTAAGAGATTCATATATTAGAGAGTGAAGGAATTCTACTTTAGTACTCTTTAAATCTGATTTTTATCTTATTAAATCTTCTGATCTAATGAGCTAACACCAATTCCTTATGATTGAGATATAAAGAGGTTAGGAGCTAGATTTTGGTTTAGTAATTTTTTTTAGCTGGATCCCTTTCCAATGGTATTTCCCTTCATAGTTTTAACTTTATTTTACCTTCTATTAGTTTAATTTTCAACAAGTGTTAATTTCTTTTTATTACTTCAAAAATAAATTTAATTGTTGGCTTAGATTAATTTGTAATCCTAACTTGATTCAACCCCCTTTCTCTTGGGTTCGATCCCTTACTTGCCTTACAAGTCAAGAAAATTTACATATATTTTAACTTTTATCAGAAAGACAATGATAATCTTATCAATATGTTTTCTTTGATATAGAAAAAATTCTACAAATTTTTATACTTAATTTGATTAAGATGTCTAAAGCTTGAATTATAGGCACACCCTAGAGTTCTGGACTTATAGAGTCAAGGCAAAAGTTGCAGATCTCGAGGTAGTGCAAGAAATTGTATCTACAAGTACCCATTTACCCAAAATCGAAATCAAAACCCTCATCATGGTTCCCTCTTTATTGGGATTGATTAGAGTTGAGACTAATATGGAACCAAATTGATAGGGACCAAAACCATTAGGTTTTACCTATGGGTATTCGAAATCGATTTATTTTATATTATACACGACTTAAGGTTTCCTATATTTTACAATTAACATAAAATTTATTAAACTAGTCAATTTTTCATATAAAATAAATATTGAAATTTTACAATGGGTCATCTCTTCTTAAAGTTTATTACTTGTAAAGAAGATAAATTTTAATTATTGAAAAAAATGTCATTAAATCATATTGTTAGTGGAACAAATTATAATTAAGTTGATACTTTGCATATGATGTGTTATTTTTAGAAGGAATAAATTTTTTAATAATGTTGAACTAACCTCAAGATTGTACATCATATCACACATCTTGAGGTAAGAGTGTGTAGGAATTGTATAGGGAAATAACCACGCAGTTATCTAGACCGTACACGTGTCCAGGCCGGTTGACTGGTACCATACACAGATCAGCAATGGGGTGTTGTCTAATAGTAGGACAGGCCAAGGTAGAAAGTGCCTGGCCTGATAAAAAAGGTAGCACAACACTGAATAAGACTTGGTCTGCCAAGCAGGGCAAACCCAGTCAAAGAATTTCTGTAATGCTGGTTTGCACACGTAAGGCCAAATATCTCGGAGGAGATCTCTTGAGTGTAGCATATCCAATCCAAAAGATCCCTGTTCTATTGAGGATCCAAAGAATCAGGGAATTTTTCGGAATCACCTCCTGTGAAAAGGGGAAAGCCTGATTCAGAGAAGAAATCTATAAATAGCACAATTTTCACAGGACGAAGGGATTTTTAGTAGATTGGAGGTCTAACCAATATATTTGATTATTCTTCTACTTCTCTAACTTGAGTGTCCAAGAGTTTTTAGCAGGTAACACGTCGGTATTAACAGGAGATGGTAGGAGCAACTTAGGATCCATGAGACAGAGTCCATCAGTACTGTTTACTAGAATCTGACCCCCACAAATCTGGTACCATCTAAGGAAATCCAATAGCATATTGATTTCAGTCGAAACAATGGGGAGATCCACAAGAACCATCGAAGTTGATGCACCTCCACCCGTGGTACCAACTGCAATAACTCCTGACGATGTTAAAAACTATGGAAAGCAGCAAGAGGAAATACAAAAGAAGATTGATGACTTGGCTGAACAAAATCAGAACCTGAGTCAGCGTCTTGAGAATCAATAGCCAACAAGATAAGATCTCCAACCGAGAGATCCTCAACCTCTTGTTGGAGATGATCACGCCTCAAATGCAGAAGGAAGTTCTCAACCATTAATCCCAACAAGAAAGGGAGAAATAGAAATTGTTGCTACTATTATTTAAGCGGAGCCCACAATGGGTCTAACTCGAGAGGAGATCAGATAGATCATCCGAAAAGAAAATGAGATGATGAAGAATGTAGATATTAGCACGGTGGCAGCGCAAGCTATCAGAAAAATTCAGAAATCTCCCTTTACAATAGAGATCTTGGTAAAAAAAATCCTGAAGAAATTCATGCCACTACATTTCACCCCTTACTCTAGGACGAAAGACCTAATAGAGCATTTATTCCACTTTTGACAGATGCTTGCACTGTAGAAAGGGAACGAGGGTTTAATGTGTAGCCTATTCCCTTCTAGTTTACAAGAAAATACACTAACCTAGTTCCACAAGTTGCCATGTGGATTAGTAGCTTCTTTTGATAAGCTTTGTATTGCCTTTGTAACACGAAACATTAGCAACAAAAAGAGTCGCTAAGATGTAGATGCTCTACTCAACATAAGAATGCAGTCTGGGGAAGACCTTAAAGAATTCACAAGAAGGTTCAAGGAAGAGGCAATGTCTTTGGAAAGTTACGATACGAGAACGGTAGTAATAGCATTTAGAAACTCTTTGCCATCTAACTCAAGGTTGTATAGGTCTCTTGTAAAGAGGAGACCCGAGATACTAACTGAATTGTTCAAAAGAATAGACAAATACATTAGATTGGAAGATGATCCTCGAAACTTAATTGGGAAAAGTAAAGTAATGTGGTAAAGCCCAGTAAGTAGCATTAGTTACAACAGTAGAACAAGAAGAGACCGCTCGAGCAGAATAAATAGCGAAAGATAAAGGGGACATATTTCTCAATGTCCCCTAGTAAAATCTTACCGCTCATCATGAACAAGCTTTACTTCGAGTGCCCAGCACTACTTTTTTGAGATTAAATAAATTGAGATGAGCAATACTATGAGTATCACAAGGTGTAGGCACATACCACCAATAGGTGTCAGGCCTTGAGAAGGTTTATATAGAGATTGACAGAGTAGGACAGACTAAGGGACCTGCCTAGAAGACAAAAAGAGAATCCACCCCGAGACATGAATCAGAGGCCTGATCAACCACCTGTTCAAGGACAGGATGGAAGAACAGTAGTTACACATGTTGTCCTAAAGTAGGATCTTAGAAAGTTAAACTTGAATAGGGCTAACGAAATAATCAAGAGGCGATGAGCAAAACACCTTACTCACATCTATATAATAAGAAGTGGGCCACAGAGTAGACAGAGCCCTACAGAAATTAGATTGTGGCTTTCAAAAAAAAATATTTTGAGGGGATAGTGAGGCCTTATTATGATGAATTGATGGTAACCCTCCAAGTGGGTACTTTTACTTTTAAGAAGGTGTTGATTGACAATGACAGTTCAGTCGACATCTTGTATGCTTCAGCCTTTTTGAATATGGGTTTTAGTAAAAGCGTGCTTACTCAGACAGGACCCTTTTGATTAGGTTCGATGGAAGGATAAGCCAACCATGAGGATAAATAATATTGCCTGTGTAGGCAGAATCAATAACCTTGATGACTAGGTTTATGGTTGTCGAAACGAGTTTCCCATACAATGCCATACTGGGTAGGTAGTAGACCCACGAGATGAGGGTCGCACCTTCAACGTACTAATAAGTCTTGAGATTCCCAATATCACAAGGGATGTGGGATATATGAGGGGATCAGGTAGCAACCCAAGTGTGTATACTGGGCAAGAAAGAACTCTCCGAAGATAACATTCAGTAATAGTAGTTATAATAGGGGCAAACCAAACCTGGAAAACCCCCATTCTTGGAGAACATCTAAATGGTAGATATAGGGGAAGGTAGGCAGATTGGGGTAGGAATAGAATTGGTATCAGAAGAGTTGAAAGAGTTAACAGACTGCTTGAGGAGAAATCAGGAAGTTTTTGCCTACTCCATAGAAGAAATGCCAATGATCAGTCCCAAAGTAATCTATCACTAGTTGAACGTGGAGCTAGTTGTTAAGCCAATAAAACAAAAACCAAGGAGATTAGCACCTAGTTTCAGAGAAATAATAAATGAAGATGTGAGTAAGCTGATCAGAGCAGGATTTATTAGGGAAGTGTAGTTCCCTGATTGGATAGCAAATATAATGGTATTGCCAAAGAAGAATGGGAAAATTAGGATTTGTATCGATTTTACAAACATAAATAAGGCCTACCCTAAGGATAACTTTCCTATGTCAATGATAGACTAGCTAGTAGATGCTACCTCAAGTCACGAAAGGATGTCCTTCATGGATGGTTATTTAGGCTACAGTCAAATACATCTTAGCCCAGTAGACCAAGATCAGACATCATTCATCACTAAGCAAGGGTTTTACTACTACAAAGTTATGCCCTTCAGGTCGATGAATGTAAGAGCAACTTATCAGAAGTTGGTAATAGAGTTCTTCAAAGACCTGTTGGGAAAAACTACAGAGATCTATTTTAATGACTTGTTGGTAAAGAGCAAAAAAGAAAGAAGATCATGTTGTTAATCTGGAGGAGGTCTTTTCATGAGTAAGGAAGGTTGGGATGAAGCTTAACCCAGAGAAATGCACTTTTGCATTAACTTCGGGGAAGTTCTTAGGCTACTTGATTACAAAGATAGGTATAGAAGCTAACCCGAACCAGATCAGAGCACTGCTAGAGATGCCCTTCCCAAAAATATAGAAACAAGTCTAGAAGTTGGTCGTAACTCTTAACAAATTCATATCCAGGTCTTCAGATAAATGCAAGCCTCTATACTAGTTATTGCAAAAAAATACCAAGTTTGAATCGACAGAGGAATGTGAGCAAGCTTTCATAGAGTTGAAAAAATACTTGAGTCGACCACTTATACTAGCCAAACTAGAAGTTGAATGGGCCCTCAATTTAATCTTGGTTAGGATTGGCTATAGCAGCGAAGCAGCCCATCTACTTACTGAACAAGACCTTCACCAATGTAGAAACATGTTATTTCATAATCGAGAAGATGGGACTAGCTTTAATTTACACAGCTTTACATTTGAGACTATACTTCTAGGGCACCGAGTATAAGTCATCACAAAGTACCCCTTGAAGTATATCCTAAGAAAGATGGAGGGATCGGATAGAATAACAAAATGGGCTATATAGCTAGCAGAATTTGGGCTTGAATAGTAGCCCAAAGTTTAATTAAAAAGCCAAGTAGTAGTAGATTTCTTGATAGATTTTTCGATAAAAGAAAAAAGAAAATCTATTGGTAGAAAACTTGGAAAATGCAAAAAAAGAGCAAGAAGTAAACAACCATCTAAGATGGAGAGTGTACGTGGATAAGTCTTCAAACTTGGAAGGATCAAGAATAAGGGTGGTACTATTCACTCCTAGTCGCTCTAGGATAGAAAAGACAGTAAAACTAGGATTCAAAGCATCAAACAATGAAATAGAGTATGAGGCAATGTTGCTCTGTAGACACCTCATTTTTGCACTCGCCTGATTAATCAACTCGTCAACCCGATCGCAATGATTCCCAATGATGGATGTGTATTCCATTGCTTTATTTTGTTACTAGATATGTTTCAGAAATCCGGATAAGGTATCTCGAACTGACAAAACTTTAGAAACCACACTACGCTAGAAAAATACAACCCCAAAAATATAGAAATCATCATCTTGTAGACCAAAAAGAAGCTTCACGATAAAAATCAATAAAATTGACCAAATTATCAAAATACCCCTAACCTCAAAACAACCCTAGAGCCTACGTTACGATTAGAAAAACCCTTTTGAACACATAAAATAACAAATCGAAACTAAATAAATCATTTCTCCAATTTTCACAGAATTTGACAAAATTACAAAAATGCCCCTCATAAAGTTCATAACCATTTCACACAAAAAATTTCATAAATGACACAAACTAATATTTCCATTGAATTCCTTACAAAAAATCGATTCTAAAACATCCTAGAACATTAAAAACCGACATAAAACGTGAAAAGTCCTCTCCGGGAGCAAAACGATAATTTCACAATTTTCATAATTAAAAATTTTGAAATTAATAAATAAAATATTAAATAATTAAAGTGAAACATTAATGAAATTAATTTAAAATTTTGAACCAAAGAAATCGATCAATCGGGCTCTCAAGCAAAATTGTTGAGGGTTCGTGAGATATTTCTTTAAGGACCCCTCCATTTGGGGGTCCAAAGAATTAAAGATATAATAGAGGGGGGTTCTCCAAAAATTTAAAAGTCAATCAAGCAAGACTAAGGTCAAGGTATTAAAGTCAATCAAGTGAGACTAAAGTCAAAATTAAAGTCAATTAGCAAGACTAAAGTCAAGATATTAAAAGTCAATTAAGCAAGACTAAAGTCAAAATATTAAAAGTCAATCAAATAAGATCAAAAGTCATAATAGAGTTCTAATTAAATAATAACTCAATCTAATAGAGTTCTAACTAAAAAACAATTCTACCTAAAACAATTCTAATTAAAATACAACTCTACCTAAAATAAATCTAACTAAAATACAACTGTAATTAAAAGAACTCTAATGAAATACTAACTCTATCAAAATCAACCCCTAAAAAAATCTATAAATAGGGGTGCTCACACCCTATTTTAGGATCAAGTCATAAACCCTAAGAGAAATAGGTCTAGAAGCCCCCTTAGCCTCCCATAAACCCTAGTTTTGGAGCCCCAACTCCTTACCTAACATCCCTCCTTTGATTTTAGCCTAAAGAACACCTAAAAGCCCTCCAAAAATACTTCAAAATCCATTAACAAACTCGAAGAATTCAGATCCAAGAAGAGATACCTTGCCTCGGAGATCGGAAATCAAATCCGGAAACAGAACGAAGCAAGAAGTACGGTACAAGGAGCAATTTTTGTCTGATCTGAGGGAACAAAGTCTTTGCTATCGGAAAGGTATAACTTCTAATTTTTTTTTTTATTATCTAGGTTTTTTAGCAATGTAACCTATTTGGGAAGTTAGTAGAGACCGACTTTGGTCGGGCGGGGTTGGTGCCTAACACCTTCCAACCCCGTAACATGATCCCCGAATTCAATTTTTTCTGTTCTAGATTAGTCCTTTATTTGTTATTGTCATTGATCAGTTCCTAGACCGTAATAACTAGGTGGCAACTCCCAAACCTCAAGGGTCAAAAGCGGATCCGCGTACCCCGCAGGTCGAGGGCGTTTTCATTCTCGACCTTAATTCATTAGCAAGGTTGGGAGTGATAGAGTCTACAATCTATAGTGACTCACAATTAATAGTTAACCATGTTAATGGAATGTTTGAAGCACGAGATCCCAAGATGCAGCTCTATTTAGAAAAAATCAGGTCTACCATGCTTCGAGTTGGAAAAGTGAGAATAAAGTACATACCAAAGACAAACAACAGACATGTAGATGCTCTAGACTTCATAGCCTCAATATTGGCAAGACAAGATAAGAGAGAACTACCGTTAGGCCACCAGGAAAAACCTGTAGTAGATAAGCCAATGCTAGTCAGTGTGGTAGCTGCATTTGGGGATCAAGGATGGATGAGCCGAATTTTCACCTTCCTATAGTTAGGAAAGCTACTTGATGATCTAAATGAGGCAAGATACATAAAGAGCAAGATAGAGAACTACACTATTCTATATGGAAAATTGTACAGAAAGTCAATAGGAGGGCCATTCCTACGCTGCCTAATGCCAGGAGAAGCAAAGAATGTGTTGAGTGAGATCCATGAAGGTGATTGCGAGAATCATTCAGGGACAAGGTCTTTGGCTCATAAAGTACTATCCCAAAAGTATTTCTGGCCATACTTGCAGCAAGACGTGGCCCTATATGTCAAGCATTGCGATAATTACCAAAGACATGAAAAAATAATCCGTCAACTAACAATGCAACTCAATTCCCTCATTAGCCCTTGGCCGAACGGGGGATTGATCTAGTAGGCTCACTATCCAAGACACTAGGTAACCTAACTTTCTTTTTGGTAACAACAAATTACTTTACCAAGTGGGCAAAAGTACTCTCTCTTGCCAGAATTCACCAACAGGAGGTCTAGATGTTTATATGGGAGAATATAATATGCCGATTTGGTCTGCCAAGCACTATAGTCTCAGACAATGGAAGGCAATTTACAAGAGAGTAGATTAATGATTTTTGCAAAGAATATGGGATAACATAGTTATTCTCCAAGCCACAGTATCCACAGGACAATAGACAGGCTGAAGACACAAACAAAGTGCTAATAGACATGCTAAAGAAAAGGCTAGGAAAAGCAAAGAGAAGATGAACAACGGTTTTGCACGGAGTAATATGGGCCTATAGGACAACTGCTAGAATTCCACAGGGATGTCTTTATTTGCTATGGCTTATGGAATGGAGGCAGTGATACCAACAGAGAACAGCTTCCCCACACTAAGGTCAAAAGTAGTACAAACTGACCAGAACAACTGGTACATCATCACATAATTGGATTTGTTGGAAGGGAAACGAGAAGTAGCACTGATAAGGCAAGATAATTATCTTCAAAAGCTGTAAAATTACTTCAATAAGAGAGTCTACCACATACAGTTCAAAGAAGGAGACCTAGTATTGCAATGAGTATTCTAGAATACAGAAGAGTAGAATAGTGGAAAACTAGGTCCTAACTAGGAAATGTCATGCAGAATAGCAAAAGTTGGCTAAAATGGAGTGTATTATTTGTGACAATGACCAATCAAGAGCTGCCTAGACTGTGTAACACTTTTCACCTTAAAAGATATTATCAATAAAAGAAAGTTCCTTTGGATGCTAATAGCCTGCGTGTGAAAATAGTAGAATTGAACCCCACCTAGATCCAGGCCTACATGGTTCTGCTCTACCTTAATTGGCAGGGTATAAAGCTGATCAAGCACTTACTCTGTCAAGAGTAATATAGCACTAAAGATGTACCTCACCTAGGTTCGGGCCTACATAGGTCTTCTCTACCTTAATTAGTAGAGTAAGAAGTTGGTCGAAGCCTTACTCTGACACGAATATGAGAGCACTAAAGATGAATCCCACTTGGATCTGGGCCTACATGGGTCTTCTCTACCGTAATAGTCAGAGTAAGAAGTTGGTTGGGGCCCTACCCTAACACGAGTACTATAGCACTAAATATGGATCCCACTTGAGTTCAGGCCTACATGGTTCTTCTCTGCCTTAACTAGCAGGGTAAGAAACTGGTCAGGGCCCTACTCTATCACGAGTCCAAGAATACTAAAGATGGACCCCTTCCTGGGTCCGAGCCTATGTGATTCTTCTCTGCCTTAATTAGTAGAATAAGAAGTTGGTTATGACCCTACTCTGCCATGAGCACAATAACACTAAAGATGGATCTCACCTAAATCTGAGCCTATGTGAGTTTTCTCTTCCTTAATTGACAAAGTAAGAAACTGGTCAGGGCCCTACTCTAGCACGAGTAATATAGCACTAAGTTGGGCTTTTCTGAGAGTCCGATCGCAACTCTCCTCTACCTTAACCAATAGAGCGAAGAGTCGGACGGCCATGCTCTGTCCTGAATGATAGAGCATAGAGATTGGTTCAATTGAGAAGTAGATCCTCGTAGCCCTCCTCTACCAATAGTGGAAAAGAAGAATGTTGGAAGACTGCAGTTTACCTTAGAATGACAAAAATACTATAATATGTCCATTTTGAGAACAAAGGTCAGCATTATACTACTATGCCTTGAGTGCATTAAGCGATATCCTACGTAACACTGAGTTAGTACCTTTTTGAAGGATAATAACTCAGAAGTACCTTCCCAAGAACAGAAGGTTAGATCGCTTAAAATCCTAAGCAATTTCTTACTATATGCATTTTAACGAAAAAGTCTATACTAAGTCAAAAAGCAAACCAGCAGTTGAAGGTGCAACAGAAATAGTGCGAAAAAGTAAAGTTTATGTTAAAGGCAGAATAATAGTTGGCATAAAAACAAAATGTTTATTAATGATAGAAGAAGTATAAGAGAAATCCCAAGAATGGGAGAGTACAAAAAATAACAGCAAAATAGAGTAGTAGCAGAGTACAACAGAAATAGGTCTTCATTTGATAGCAAATGACTAGTTAGCAAAAGATGAGACCTCAACAACAAGATTGGAAAGATCAACTACCTCATCCTGATCGACATCGATAATGGGGACATGAGGCAGGTCTTTAGTAGGAGCAGGCGAACTGGTCAGCCTGGCTTGATTCAAATCTATGGTTCGCCCAGCCTCCATAAGCTCACCAGCAACTCGATCTAGGACGGTAATTGGGTTCCCCTCCTTATCCAATTGGAAAAATGGGACTTGCCTGTAGTCATCAAACCAACTAAGAATTTCTCTAAGAGGAGGACTAGCAGGACCATCATAGTCATCCTTGTCTTCTTCGTACTCTTCCTCCTTATCTTGAAGTCGAGCAGCCTCAAAGCTTTCGTGATAGGCCTTAGTAAAAGTTTCCTCTACCAACTGAAAATATTGGGTCTGTAGTTGCCCCAACAATTTCTTGGTCTTAGCCTCATCCTCCTTGGCTTGTGCTACCCTAGCTATCTCAAGACCAGTCTTGAAGGAGCCTAGCTCAAGTTCTTGTTGTTGTACACGTTCTTAGAGATCCACCAGCTCTACGTCTCTCCTCTACACTCTCTCCTTGTTGCTGGCCAGTTCCAGCTGAAGGATACCCTGAAAATCTACCAACTTCTTATTTTTGGCCTCCAAGTTTAAGTTTTCCTTAGAAAACTAGGCCAAATTTGTATCTATCGCTTCTTTGGCTTATTGGAAAAATTGGCTAGAGGAGGCCAACTCAAATGAAGTAGAGTAATTTTTTCCTCATACTCTCTAGTCAGAACAATTGCTTGGTTCTCAACCTCACGTTATTTCAGGAAAGCCAAGGTACCATAATTGTTAGCCTACAAGAAAAATAAAGCAATTAAGTGAGTAAAGCATGAAGAATAAGGAACGGAGTTCGAAAAGGAGAAAATTACCTGATAAAGGCCATGAACAAATCGACCAATGCCTAGGTCAGCATTGGCTCGGTCCACAACATCTCAGTTCTTAGGGGAAATGGAGTGGGCGAGCAAAGATGCAACAATAACAGGGTTCCTCATCCCATAACTCCTACTGAATATGTGGTTGAAATGGAGCCAAAAGTTGTCATTCTTGTTTCCATTCTAGAGCAAGGCCCCGCGACTCCTTCAAGAGAATACAACTTCTTCCAAGGGAGTCTAAAGGTCATTAAGACCTGTGTGCGGTTGGAATCCGGTGGACGGCTCTGATGGTCCCAATACACACTAATCCGAAGTCGCTCCAAGCGCTCCCCGTCCCCTCGCAGTGGCTTGGTACCTGTCACAGACACTCCAACGCTCAAGTTAGAGAAATAGAGGAACATTAATCAATACTGGCTTCTTTTTGGTCCTTCCAGCCCCTTTACAATAGTACTTACTGTATAGGCTACAATCATGGGATTTCTACTGATTCTCAGAGGTTGTTTACCTAATATGAGTATCCTAAAATGATCGAGTTTATTTGTTATGATTGCATCCGAAATTTTTAGAACTGACGTGCACGTAACAATATTACAATTTTCTCGAGGTCTACCACCTGGATGGACTGACTTTGCTTAGTATTGTGTTATCCTACAAGCCAGGCTAGGGAGGCCTCTGCTCTGGCCTACCCCCTATCAAATGCCAAAATCACAACACGAAACCCTATGATTCATCAGTCAGAATCTCGAGGTGTGAGGTAATCAATCACACAACCTAATAAAATATTCACAAATAATAATACTTATGAAAAAGAAAAATATACATAGTGGAATAAACATTTGACTAACATCTATACGAGAGTCTAGAGTAAGCGAAAGAAATTGACAAACACTGATATAAGTCAAGATCCTCAATCTCATAATACATCAGGTTACAAAAATTTCTAAACTAACATATATTTTATCTACAAGCAAAAACCGTTAGGATCCTCTACTAATCCTCAAAGACACGGTGGCGGCAAGATATCAATCTGACCCTCCTCAAGGACTTCCTCAAAAGACTCCTCAAAGAACAGCTCCCCAATAGCTAGATAATCTGAAAGGGGAAGGATAGGGTGAGTAACGGGGGAATATTACTCAGCATGATGAACGCCGTTCTAACAACGAGTGATACATGCACGAGTAATCATTTGAATAGTTAAATAATTACAAGTTTTTCATAATGTAACATATGATAAATGTCTAAGCATACTCAATAAACAGTTATCATTTAAAGTAACATATGCATCTTTCAAATAAAAACATCTATCAAACATCACAAAATTAAGGAAAATATACATAATAAGAACACAGCGGTGTAGTCGATAAGAGAGTATAGGAACACATCGATATAATTGCCTCGACTATGGCAATTCGTTATTCCAAACTTTCAATCTAACGTGGAATCCTATCGTTATAATCTGATTTTATGGTCAGTCTAGCATACCACAGTTGGATGACTATTTATCCGGCTCAGACTGGCCATTGACCAAGAACCTAATACTGAGTTCAACTAATGGTGAGGTCGACCGTTTGATAACTATAGACTAAAAATGATCACTAACTAACCCAAGAGACCTCTCGTATCGAAGCCTATTAAGAGACAATGCATGTGAACCTCACCTACCTCTACACTATATAAATACCGCTTTTACACACAACGTTCCCCAAAAAATAAGTAGGAGAAATTCTCAGATCTCATAAGCTATAATATGCTCTAAGGTATCCCATACTACTTAAGAGCATATGACATCTAGCATTATCCTAGATTGACACACTGCTTCCGGATACACAGTAACGCGTCACTCTGTATGGGTTTTCTACGAACCTTTGTTGGTAAACAAAATAATTTATTTTGTATATAATATATCATTTCTTTAAATAAAAAATACAAACAAAATCTAGTGGTGCCCTCTAGTGACAGTTGTCATTTCCATCCATCAACCATCTTGCCCTTTATCTATCTATCACGTTTTACATGGCATGGCTATTATGTAGAACTGGAGGCACTGTCCCTATCAATCAGTCGAGAACATACGTTCTCTCTATCCATCCATCAATTAAATTGATCAATCTATCATCTAATTTCCTACATATCTATCAAAGTAATTTTGCCTTTAAAGTAATACAAAATCCATAGAGAATCAATCAATTCCATTCGGTGGTTTTGGTTGAGTCGAAAGACTTGGAATCAAGGATAAAATCATAAGACGTAAAAGTTGAAAATCTGTGAAAATTTGGTTAAGTGTTGAAAAAAATGATTTTTCAAAGTCGAAATTGAAAATGAGTTATATATTTTTTTTTTTACACAACTATTCCCAACATTTCGAAATGGGAAGGGTAAAATCTTCATTTTATTAAAAAAAACTTAAAGTAATACTTAATTATTTTTAATGAAATAAGGTAGGAAATGGGTATACATATTATATGGAAGCAACAAAAAAAAATTGGAACCAAACTCAACATTTGGATACTTTCCGAATTGCTGATTTTTCGTCAAAACTCAAGCAAAATCGATCCAAACCTTATACTACTCATAAAATACATCAAATAAATCAAATAAACTAAATTAATTAAAAAAATAGTCATGTAAACATGATCCAATACGTTCAAATATGTATAAATGTGATGAATAATCGATCTATCGAAGATTGCATGGATTTTCTATGAAATTATTGCATAAATAGAAGGTAGAAGGGAAGACAACCTACTTTGAGATATATTTGATGATTTGAACGGAGTTTAAGATCGCCTCCGGCCAATCTTCAAATTTTTCCTCGGCGAAAATCAAATTTATTTACGTCCACGGTAGTCCTTGATGATATGCACAACTTTCCTTTTTACAACAAAACTTGAATCGTTCTAATTCGGTGTAGATCTAAGTTGCAAATTTTGAGAAAAATGGATGAGTTTTGTTTGGAGAGGAGAATAAGAAGAAATCAGATTTTTCTAATAGAATTTAGATATTTATGATTTAAGTGGGACGTAAGCGTCATTTCAGGAGTTATTTTTTTCAAATACCGATTTAGATAATTTTATACTATATTTTGGCTTATTTTTTGATACGAATCTAATGGTATGATCGGATTTCTCAAATTATTTTTTCTAAATTGTCATTTACCTATTTAGTAAATATCTAATACGAAACTCGAGGATTTTGTAACGTTTCCGTCCGAACTCGAATTCAACCATGCTTACAGGGTAAAGTATGTTTTTCGATCATTTTGAATCTAATGGCAAAGTCAAATTTCATTAAAGATGGACAGAACAAAATCTGAGTATTTTACCTTAAGCCCCTTTGTTAGAAATTCTCTAAATTTTACTATTTTATTTTCTCGAGATACTAATTATAATTCGGGGTATTACACCTTCTCGAGAGGAGGTGCTTCTGACATCTGCGTGCTAACACTTTGTTTTTTTTTCGTAGGCTCACGTGTATGGAACCATTGCCTTCTTAAAGTGGCGTGAGGTTGAGAATCGGATAACTATCCTGGCCAAATTGTAGGATGAGAAAATAATTGTGCTCCAAGCTAAATTGGCCTCCTCTAGCCAATTTTCCTAAGAGACTAAGGAGGAGATGAAGGCTAACCTGGCCCGATTCTCCAAAGCCAAGCTAGACTTGGAGACATCCAATAAGAGGCTAACAAATCTCCAAGGTCTTTTGGAACTGGAGCTGGCCAGCTAAAAGGAGAAAGTACAACAGAGGGATGCAGAGCTAGTAGAACTCCAGGACAAAGTTCAGCAGTAAGAACTCAAGCTGAACTCCTTGAGAAGAAGTGCTAATTAATCAGAGCTATTTAGACCAAAGAGGATGATGCTGAAACAAGGAAGCTACTAGGGCAGCTGCAGGCCCGATATTCTTAGTTGTTGGAGGAGTCTTCTGCAAAGACTTATCATAAAGGCTTCAAGGCTACTCGGTTCCAATACGACAATGAAGAAGAGGATATGGATAGTGAGGTGGACCAGGATGATGCTCCCGTAGTATCCCCTACCTGGGCTGCTCCTTGGACTGGGTGCTTTGGCCGCACTCCCCCTTCCAATTGGACGAAAAAGGGGATCTCATTGTTATCCTTTCTCGAGCCCCTGGGGACCTTATGGAAGTCGGCGCTACCTTAAAATTGAACTTCGCTCAAGTAGCAGGTTCCTCAGCTCAGCTTGTTAATCCACCCCCTGTCCAACCGTCCATCCCTATTATCGTCATGAATCAAGACAGAGCCGTTGATCTCCCTAGCATTGCTAAAGAAGCAGACCCTTTTGTCGTTCTTGTTTCCACTACTCAGCCTTCCTCTGAAAGATAATTTGTTCTCTACTACTGTGCTTTTATTTCTGCACTTATCCCTTCTTCTGGGATTTTTTGTACTTTCTTCTTAACTACTAATGAAAAGTTTTCGTTATACGTACTGCTACTTTTACAATCTCTTTCTGCTGATTATACTGCTTGCATATGTGCTGGCTGAAACAACCCTGCACATGCTGAAAGTGCTAGCCATTCGATTACTTACACACTGCTAACTGCTTTGTACACTGCTAAACCATTCAAAAATACTTTCTACTCAAATACTCACACTGTTAATTGTTTAAACATACTTTCTGCTCAAATAGTTATACTGGTAACTATTCAAACATACTTTCTGCTCAAATACTTACGCTGCTAACTGTTCAGACATACTTTCTGCTCAATACTCAAGTTGCTAATTGTTCAAACATACTTTCTGCTCAACCCCTGCACATACTGAAAGTGCTAGCTGTTTGATTACTTATACGTTGCTAACTGTTCTGTACAATGCTAAATCGTTCAAACATACTTTCTACTTAAACACTCACACTACTAATTGTTCAAACATACTTTCTGTTCAAACACTTATACTGCTAATTGTTCAAACATACTTTCTGCTCAAATACTTACATTACGAACTGTTCAGACATACTTTATTTCTACTTTACTTCTCCCTAGGTTCTACCTAAAGTAGATGTAACTTTTGGTAGAACCTTTCTGGGCAAAAGTTGCATAGGGTTCTTGAACCACTATCCTTAAATAAGGTTTTGATTCTACCCATGGTTTAGACTGTAACACAATCTACACTGAACTGTTCCTACGATCAACTGTTTGAGTCACTATCCTTGAAGAAGGTTCTAACTTTAGCTATACTCTGAACACAATTCAAACTGTACTAACTGTGTTACTGGTGGCCTGAGTCACTGTCCTTGAAGAAGGCTCTGACTCTGCTTATACTCTAAATGCAATCTGAATTGTGCTCTCTATGCTAATTACTGCTCGAGTCACTGTCCTTGAAGAAGGCTCTAACTCTTTCCTAATCTCGGCTATAATCAATCGGTTAACTTTTTGACTAGTGAACTCGTGGTAGAGTAAGACCCTAACCAGCTTCTGCTCTGCCCGTAAGGGTAGAACAAACCCACGTAGGTCCAAACCCAGCTGGATCCACACGACTATTGTTATTCATACTAGAGCTGAGCCCCGACCAGAAATCTTACTCGGCCAATGAAGGCAGAGGAGACCCACATAGGCTCGAATTCCTACTGAATTCCACTGAACACTTTTGTTTTTTTTTTGTAGGCTCACGTGTATGGAACCATTTCCTTCTTAAAGTGGCGTGAGGTTGAGAATCAGATAACTATCCTGGCCAAATTGTAGGATGAGAAAAATAATTGTGCTCCAAGCTGAATTGGCCTCCTCTAGCCAATTTTCCTAAGAGGCTAAGGAGGAGATGAAGGCTAACCTGGCCCGATTCTCCAAAGCCAAGCTAGACTTGGAGACATCCAATAAGAGGCTGACAGATCTCCAAGGTCTTTTGGAACTGGAGCTGGCCAGCTAAAAGGAGAAAGTACAACAGAGAGATGCAGAGCTAGTAAACTCCAGGACAAAGTTCGGCAGTAAGAACTCAAGCTGAACTCCTTGAGAACAAGTGCTAATTAATCAGAGCTATTTAGACCAAAGAGGATGATGCTGAACAAGGAAGCTACTAGGGCAGCTGCAGGCCCGATATTCTAGTTGATGGAGGAGTCTTCTGCAAAGACTTATCATAAAGGCTTCAAGGCTACTCGGTTCAATACGACAATGAAGAAGAGGATATGGATAGTGAGGTGGACCAGGATGATGGCCTGTAGTATCCCCCTACCTGGGCTGCTCCTTGGACTGGGTGCTTTGGGCGCATTCCCCCTTCCAATTGGACGAAAAATGGGATCTCATTGTTATCCTTTCTCGAGCCCCTGGGGGACCTTATGGAAGTCGGCGGCGCTACCTTAAAATTGAACTTCGCTCAAGTAGCAGGTTCCTCAGCTCAGCTTGTTAATCCACCCCCTGTCCAACCGTCCATCCCTGTTATCGTCATGAATCAAGACAGAGCCGTTGATCTCCCTAGCATTGCTAATGAAGCAGACCCTTTTGTCGTTCTTGTTTCCACTACTCAGCCTTCCTCTGAAAGATAATTTGTTCTCTACTACTACTGTGCTTTTATTTCCTGCACTTATCCCTCTTCTGGGATTTTTTGTACTTTCTTCTTTCTTAACTTACTAATGAAAAGTTTTCGTTATACGTACTGCTCTACTTTACAATCTCTTTCTGCTGATTATACTGCTTGCATATGTGCTGGCTGAAACAACCCTTGCACATGCTGAAAGTGCTAGCCATTCGATTACTTACAACACTGCTAACTGCTTTGTACACTGCTAAAACATTCAAAAATACTTTCTACTCAAATACTCACACTGTTAATTGTTTAAAACATACTTTCTGCTCAAATAGTTATACTGGTAACTATTCAAACATACTTTCTGCTCAAATAGTTATACTGGTAACTATTCAAACTACTTTCTGCTCAAATACTACGCTGCTAACTAACTGTTCAGACATACTTTCCTGCTCAATACTCAAGTTGCTAATTGTTCAAAAATACTTTCTGCTCAACCCCTGCACATACTGAAAGTGCTAGCTGTTGATTACGTATACGTTGCTAACTGTTCTGTACAATGCTAAAATCGTTCAAACATACTTTCTACTTAAACACTCACACTACTAATTTTTCAAACATAACTTTCTGTGTCAAACAGTATAACTGCTAATGCTCAAACATACTTTTCTCTTTTCCGCTCAAATACTTACATTACGAACTGTTCAGACATACTTTATTTCTACTTTACTTCTCCCTAGGTTCTACCTAAAGTAGATGTAAACAACTTTTGGTAGAACCTTTCTGGGCAAAAGTTGCATAGGATTCTTGAACCACTATCCTTAAATAAGGTTTGATTCTACCCATGGTTTAGACTGTAACACAATCTACACTGAACTGTTCCTACGATCAACTGTTTGAGTCACTCGGCTATAATCAATCGGTTAACTTTTTGACTAGTGAACTCGTGGTAGAGTAAGACCCTAACCAGCTTCTGCTCTGCCCGTAAGGGTAGAACAAACCCACGTAGGTCCAAACCCAGCTGGATCCACACGACTATTGTTATTCATACTAGAGCTGAGCCCCGACCAGAAATCTTACTCGGCCAATGAAGGCAGAGGAGACCCACATAGGCTCGAATTCCTACTGAATTCCACTGAAACCTACTTTTAACTCATGACAAAGTAGGACCCCGACCCAACCAGCCATCTTACTCTGCCAATAAGGGCAGAGAAGACCCACATAGGTACGGACACTAGATGGATCCACACAGCTATTGTTACTCATGTCAGAGTTGGGCCCCGACTAAACATCTCACTCCGCCAATGAAGGTAGAGGAGACCCACGTAGGCTCGAATCCCTACTGGATTCTTCTATTTGGCTTATCACTGCAAACACAGCTGAGAGACAATAATAACAGAACATTTATTGATAATATCTCTTTAACTTACACGTATTCCCAAGTCTGGGTAACCCCTGACCAGTCATAGTGAGTAAGTAATATACTTCCTTCTAGCCCACTTTTGCCACTATGTAGGATCCTTCCCAATTCACTCCTAACTTACCGTTGCTCAGCTCTTCCGTGTTTTGGAATACTCACCTCAACATTAAGTCATCTTCCTGAAACTAGTAAGGACGAACTTTCTTATTGAAGTAGTTCTGCAACTTCTTGTGGTAATGCTCCAATCTGATTAGTGTTGCATCTCACTTTTCTTCTAGCAGGTCCAGCTCTACAACTAGCTAAGGGCTATTTCTTTCAAATTACACTATCTTGGTTCTTACTGTAGGGAAGCTATTCTCTGTGGGAATTACTGCTTCTACTCTATAAGCCATGGCAAATGGAGATATTCCCATAGATGTTCTAACAGTTGTTCTATAAGCCCATAAGACCCCATGCAATACTGACGTCCACCTGCCCTTGGCTTCCCCTAACCTCTTCTTCAAAATGTCTAGCAGTACCTTATTTATAGCTTCAGCTTACCTATTACCCTGAGGGTACTAAGGCATAGAAAACACTTGCTTTATCCCGTATTCTCTACAAAATTCTCTTACCTGCTCTCCTGTAAACTGCCTTTTGTCATCAAAAATTATGGAATGAGGTAAACCAAATCTGTAAATAATGTTCTCCCAAAGGAACTTTTGGACTTCTTGCTACCGAACCCTAGACAATGGGGTGCGTCTGCCCACTTAGTGAAATAATCGGTTGCCACCAACAAAAAAGTAAGATTTCTTGGAGCCTTAAGCATCGTGCCTACTAAGTCAATCCCCTACTGTGCAAATGGCCAATGGTTGATGAGGGAGTGGAGTTGTATTACTAGTTGCCTGATTATCCTCCCGTGCCTCTGGCAGTTATCACAATGCTTGGCGTACGAAGCTGCATCTTTCTACAAGTAGGGCCAAAAATACCCTTGAGAGAAAACCTTATGCGCTAAAGTTCTCCCCCCTGAATGGTTTCCACAGTCACCCCCATAGATTTCCCTTAGTGCTTCTTTTGTTTATTTTAGAGTCAAACAGCACAGGAATGGCCCCCTTACGGATTTTCTATATAGAGTCCCATCTAGAACTGTGTACCTCTATACTCTATTCTTGATTTGCCTGGCCTCCTTTAGGTTGCTGAGCAGCTCCCCATGTTGTAGGTACGCCAAAATTGGTGTTATCCACCCTTGTTCTACTTCAACTGCCACTAAGTTGGACAACCCAAACTCATTTATACATGGGTTCTCCTGGTAGCTCAATGAAAATTCTCTCTTATTCTTCTTGACCAACATCGATGCGATGTAGGCCAGGCCGTCTGCATGCCTGTTATCTGCTCTGGGTACGTGTTCAATTTTGATATCTCTAGTTCGATGCATAACTGCTCTGATCTTCTCAAGGTAAAGCTGCATTTGAGGATCCCGGGCCTCAAACTTCCCATTGATGTGGTTAACTACCAATTACGAGTCACTGTATACTATAGACTCTGTTACCCCCAATCCTGCTAAGGATTCGAGGCCGAGTAGCATTGCCACATACTCCGCCTCGTTATTTGAAGCCTTGAATCCTAGGGTCACCGCCTTCTCTATTCTTATTTTGTGATTAGTACTACCCTAATACCTGACCCCTCAAAGTTGGATGATCCATCCACATAGGCTTTCCAACCTGATCTGTTCGGCGACTCCTATTCGTCCTCCGCCTTCTGCAATTCTTACACTAATAGCTCTACTTTGTCTTCCACTAGGAAATCTGCCAAGATGTCAACTACTGCCTGGCCTTTCATCGAAACTCTCGACTGGTACTCAAGGCCAAACTCTGCTAACTGAACTGCCCACTTTGCCATCCTGCCCAATCCCTCTACTTTTCCTAAACAATGACTTTAGAGGGAATTCTATGATGACTTGCACCCGATGTACCTAGAAGTATGGTTGTAGGTGAATTTCCATATAAACTAGTGCTAACCCCACCTTCTCAAGTCTTGTGTAACGCATCTCTACATCTGAGAAGGTCTTATTCAGGAAATAAATGGGCTGCTCCCCTGCTACCCCAGTTCTGACCAAGACTGAGTTGAGTGCGTGTTCAGAAGTGACCAAATACATCCCTAACTCCTCCCTCGCTTCTGGCTTGGAAAGTATGGGTGGTTTACTGAGGTAACTCTTCAATTCCGAGAATGCTCGCTCACACTCTTCTGTCCACTCAAACCAGGAGTTTTTTCGCCACAACTGGTATAAGGGCCTGCACTTATCGGAGGATCTAGCTATGAAGCGATTTAAAGTAGCTATTCTCCTTGCAAATTTCTGGACTTGTTTCTGGGTCTTCGGGGATGGCATCTATAATAGTGCTCTGATCTGATTCGGATTGGCTTCAATTCCTCTCTTTGTGACTAGATAACCTAGGAATTTCCTTGAAGTTAACGCAAAGGTATATTTCTCTAGGTTAAGCTTCATTCCCACCTTTCTTATCTTGGACAAGACCTCGTCTACGTCACTAACATGGTCTTCCTTCTTTCTGCTCTTGACTAACAGGTCATCTATGTACACCTCTGTTGTTTTGCCTAGTAAATCCCTGAACAATTTTGTCACGAGCCTCTGGTAGGTGGCTCCCACATTCTTCAATCCGAAGGGCATCATCACCTTATAGCAATAGAGCCCCTTCTTTGTAATGAACATCATTTTCTCCTAATCATCTGGGTAGAATGTATCTGGTTATAGTCAGAGTAACCATCCATAAAAGATAATCTCTTATGGCCAGAAGTTGCATCAATAAGCTGGTTTATCCTCAGTATCGGAAAGCTATCCTTAAGACAGGTCTTGTTTATTTTTGTAAAGTCTATGCAGACCCTGACTTTCCTATTCTTCTTGGGCACTACCACAATGTTTGTTATCCACTTCGGGAATTGCACCTCCCTGATAAATCCAGTCCTAATTAACTTGTTCACATCATCTTTCATCGCCTCTCTAAACTGTAGCGTTAGTCACTTTGGTTTCGGCTTAACAAGTCTGAAGTCAGGCTCAACGTTTAGATGGTAGCAAACCACATAGGGATTAATTCCTGACATCTCTTCAATAGACCAAACAAAGATGTCTTTATACCTCCTTAAGCACTCTGCTATCTCCTTTAACTTGTCCGATTTCAGCTCAACTCCTAATCCTATCTATTTTTCCTCTCCTATGTCCACCATTTGTATACCTTCCAAGCCCATCCACCAAGCTTGGTCTCCCCTACTGTAATTACTATTGCTGAACTCTATCTTCAGTAGATTTTTCCCTGCTCAACGCGTATACTTGTGCTACTACTTGGTCACCTTTGACATTCTACATCCCTGCGGCATGGGGAACCTAAGTACTTGATAATAAATGGATGAAACCGCTCTCATCTCATGCATCCACCAACTGCCCACGATGGCGTTGTACTTTGCTTCAACGACCACGAACATGGTCATCAAAGTCATCGGCCCTATTTTGACTAGTTGCACTATTTCTCCCCAAGGCTAACTAGATCTCCCGTCAAAACCGACCAACGGTGCTCCTACTGGTGCAAGTACATTTTTGCTGAGACCCACCTTTTAAAAGGCCAAAGCATATAGAATGTCTATGGAGTTGCCGCTATCTACTAGCACCCTTTTAAGCATGAAGGCGCTAGCTACAGAGTTATTACTAGTGCATCATAATGGGGCCTGGCCACCCTCTCTAAATTTCTCTCAGTGAATGCCACCGTCTGCTTCCCAAAGGATTCCAATTTGGTAGGTCTACTCCTTCTCATAAAAATGTGTGCCAAGTGCTCAACTCTTATCCTCTTCACACTTTCAATAATTCTGGTCTGCCCAGTCTTGATGCTCTCCTCCTTTAGGAAAATGTGTTTCACAGTTGCCTTTCCATCTTGCCCTCCTCTTGACGACTGCTTTGCCCTGCGATCTTCATCCTGAAGAAAGCCTTTCCTCTGTCTTTTGGGAAAATCTTTCAGCCTGCTCAACTCTGCCAACTTTCACAGGAATCTCCTCAGGGCCTTACATCTGTTTGTGATGTAGGCCAGCACCTTGTGGTACTTGTAGTATCTTTCGCCTTGATTAACTTGGTTTTAAAGAAGTGGAGCGGGCCACTCGAAAAATAACTCATTAGTAATAAGAGGTAATATTTCACTTTGAGGCATAGCAAAATACGTCCCAAACCTTCTCCTCTCCGCCCTCTTGTTCTCGCAGCCGCTTCTTATCTTACTGTTACGACTGTGGTTGTTTACTAGGCTTTTCCACAGTATAGATGACCTTACTCTTTCCCGCTAAACTCCGGGGATCATCCTCTAAGCGATTATACTTCTTCGCTCCTTCAAACAACTCGCTCACAGTTTCTAGTCTCTTATTCACGAGGGATCTATACAACCCCGAATTGGAAGGTAAAACGTTTCTAAATGCCACTACTGCCGTTTATTCGTCACAGCTTTCTAACGATATCGCCTCTTCTCTGAACTACTTGGTGAATTCTGTGAGACTCTCCTGCTACTAGTCTCATACTAAGCAATGCATCAACATCCCATCCACTCTTTTGGTTGCCGATGTACCATACAATGAAGGCAGTACAAAGCTCCTCGAACGAGCTAATTGATCACCTAGCAGTTGTGGAACCAAGTCAGAGCATTCCCTTGAAAACTCGAAGGGAACAGTCTAAACAATAGCCCTTCTCTCTCTTTCCACAATGCGAACATCTGTCGAAAATGAAACAAATGATCTACCGGGTCCTTCATCCCGGAATAAGGGGTAAATCTCGACGGCACGAACTTTTTAGGAATCTCTTCGGCTAAAATCCCCATTGAGAAAGGAGTTCTTTGTATTCCTCGTACGGCCTACACTATTGTAGTGCCCATGTCGACACCTTTCATCATTTCCTTCTCCTTCATAATCATTCTCTGACCTCTTCTAGGGTCAAACCTACTTTTAGTTCGGTCCGAGTGGCTGTTGTACCAACCTCCGTCCCAAACCTCTTATGGGCATCAATGATGGGGTGCTTCCTTCCGTACTAAAGGCATGGCCATCTTTACTTGTCGCCTAAGGATCCTTTGGCCTGTTGTCTCGTTCTGTCTGTTGGCGGTCATCGAGACATTGGTTCAAGTTTCAATTTTGCTCTATCAAATCATTCATCTTCTTCTACATCTCCTCTTATTGCTTTCTCATGGCCTCCAACATCGTCAAAAGCTGCGCGTTTACTGCCGGACCCACCGACGGGGGTGCATTGACTTCATTCGTTCTTGTGGATCTCACTATTGTTTCAATTGAAATCAATATAATATTGGTGTTCCCATAGACGGTGTCAGTTGTGTGCGGTTAGAATTCGATGGACGGCTTTGATGGTCCCAACACGCATTGATCCAAAGTTGTTTTGAGCACTCCCTGTCCCCTCACGGTGGCCTGGTACCTGTCACAGACACTCTGATACTCAAGTTAGAGAGACAGAGGAATAGTAATCAATACTAGCTTGTCCTTGGTCTTTCCAGCCCCCTTACAATAGTACTTACTGTGATATTTAACCCCCCTCAAATTCTCCCCTACAGGCTGTAGTATAGGGTAATCATGGGATTTCTACTGATTCTCAGGGTTTGTTTACCTCATCGGAGTATCCTGGAATGATTGAGTTTATCTATTATGATTGCATCAGGGATTTTCGAAACCTGACATGCACACAATACTATTGTAGTTTTCTCAAGGTCTATTTTGCATTACCGGGCTGACTTTGCTTAGTGTTGTATTGTTCTGCAAGCTAGGCTAGGAAAGGGAGGCCTCTGCTCTGGCCTACCTTGCTTACTGGTAGCGCTTCACCAGTTGGTCTATGTTAGGTACCCCTTGGCCCCTGGCTGACTTGGACACGTGGAAGGCCAAGATTTATGTGCAATTATTTCTCTTTACATGACCCTTTTACTCAAACATTCCTAGAGGGGAAGGACTTCTCAAGCCCTTCCTAATCAGCATGTGCTTCTTGCGTGGTTAAAACTCAAAAACAGGATTGTGATCCCTAATGGTGTCCGAACTCTATATTTCCTAAGTATGAATCTCCTCAGGAAACTCAACAGAAGTAGTAGTTGTAACAACAATGGTAAAAGAAGAAATAAAATCAAAGGGAGAAGTAAAGAATGGCTTGCTCCTCACACACCAGTGTCAGCTAACCTACTTCTTTAGTAGGGATGGAAGTACGAGGGGCCAGACTTTTTTTTCTTCTTTCCTTACCCTGGTCAGAGGGAGGAGTAGTCCTGATAGTAGGGGTGAGGAGAGAGAGAACTCTAAAAATTCAATGTTTATGGCATCGAAGAATCCCAAGGGGGACGGAAGAAAAGGAAGGGAAGGCATAAAGGCAAAGGGAGAAGGAAGATCTCTTGAGATTCACTCAGTCTGATCAAACAAGGCTTGTCGTACAAGTGGCTGAGGTAAAATAGAAATGGAATGATAGGTCTGATCTCCTTCAACCACCCTGTCAGCCAGCCTGGTTTGGAGGCCCACTACCACTAGCCTCTCTATCTTTAGATTCAACATTAAACAAAAATGAAGAGTGGGATACAGCTAGGTGGCTAAAAACCAGTCTTAGGTTGAAAGGTCTAAGGGACTCTAAATCCCTCATGAGGAGCACTAGGGACGAACTTCTAGTTCCCGGAGACAATCAGGGGGTCCTTGTACCACCCTTTGTCAGCATTAGGGAAAATGGAACTAGTGCAACTGCTACATTCTTGGAAGATAACAAGTAATACCCAAGACGCTGGGGGATAGCTTCAAATTGTACTTGAAAATAAATTCATTAGGGGTTATGTCCATCTTTTCTACTATCTCTACTAGACGGTAAAAGTTGCTAGATAATTGGCCTAGGACCTGGTTTATCTTACTTAACACCTCCCTGAGAAAAGGAGAGAGAAGGAAACTAAGGCTAGCCTTGATTTGGCCGACGTAAATCATAATTTCCCCTTGACAATACTTGTCAGGGTCCTTGGGGTCTTTTCAAATGCGAATAGACACTGAGACAAGGATATAAAGTCCCCTCCAAAGTTTGGTCATGTTGGCAGCCATTGAGAAATCAAGTTTGCAGAAAATAGAAGGTAAGAACAAAAGATTACCTAAGCCTGAGAAAGGTAAGGATGGCGAAGAAGCCAAAAAGAGAAAGAAAATGTCGTTAGCATAAAAAGATGAGATTACATAAAGTTATAACACAATAGGAGGAAAAGTTAGCACAAAGTTTCTTACTTATAGGAGAACGTAAAGGAATATGTACGCCTGGGAAGATAGCCTAATCCAACCTAACCACCGTAGCTTGGGGCATAGTGCTGGTGTTAGTGGGGCATGTGAACGAACAGAAATGAAGAACGATTCGTCTCAACCATCAGAAAAGATTTGAAACGATATTGCATTAAATGCGTCAATTCATTAAGAGTAGAAGTAATTATAGAGAATCCTGACAACCAATAGGGGGGAGGTTATGTGTCTCTAAAAGACAACGAGACTTCACGGCTCATCAAGAGGGGGTAATCCACACAGTTATCTAGATCGTACACATGTCCAGGTTGGTTAAGTGACACCATACGCAGATCAGCATACAGGACACTGCCCAGCAGCAAGGCAAGCCAAGGTAGAAAGTGCTTGGCCTAATCAGAAAGGTAGCACAACATTGGATAAGACTTGGTCTGCCAAGCAGGGTAGACCCGATCAAAGAATATCTGTAATGTTGGTTTGCACATACTAAGCCTAGAGATCTCAAAGGAGATCTCCCAAATATAGCATATCTAATCCAAAAGATCCTCATTCCATTGAGGATCCTAGGAATAAGGGGATTCTCTGGATCACCTCCCATGAGAAGGGAAAATCCTAATTTGGAGAAATGATCTATAAATAGCACAATTTGCAAAGAGTGAAGGACTTTTGGCGGATTGGAGGTCTAACCAGTATATTTGACTATTCCTCTGTTTCTCTAACTTGAGCGTCAAAGAGTTTTTGGCAAGTATCACGTCTGTATTAGCAAGGAAGAGGAATAAACGACTTCAAATCTGTGAGGTAGAGTCCATCAATACCATTTACTGGAATATAACCTCACAAGAACCATAAAAGTTTTTTTATTGAGATATGAGTAAAAAAACATCTATGACTCCTGCACTCTTTCGCTTCAGGATGTTCGATATGAAATATAATCTTGAGGTTACTCCAAGACAACTTTAATTTTTTTATAATAATTTTGAAACATGTTTTACCCATTTGATTCTTAGAATCGAAATTGACAGGTACCCGTGGTTCTTGGCAATTCCGGTTCCAATTATTTTAGAATCAGAATCGAAATTGGAATCAACAAGAATTGGAACCGAAAAATTATAGTGGTTATGGTTATAATTTTTTTAAGAGCCAGCCGATTGACACTCCTACTTCAAGAAAAGAAAAAAGTATTAAATTTACTATTAAAATACGACCCAAATTTAAGGATTTTTTAGAAAATAAAATAAAATCTCTCTATGCCCTTTTAAAAATATTCACCCAGTTTTCATAAATATTTTTAAAAAGAGTTAGGATCATATGCACCCAGGGTGAAGGATTGAAACCCACCTTCCACACCCTAATAAATGCCTTGTAAGCCATAATCCAAGGAATTAGAGCCTAAAATATCTCCTCTTAAAATATCCTTGGATTTTGACTTACGTGGAGTGTGGGGTGTGGCAGGAGGGGTTCAAACCTCCACCCGGAGTGGATACGTTCTGCACTCTTTAAAAAATGCTAATGATTTTCCAACTCTTCATTTGGCTAACGTGGTAAGGGCATAGAACCGTTGATCGTTTTCCTTGTGTATCCTGAAGAAAAAGATATATGATTTTGTGCCCTTGCCATGTCAGTCACATACACACTGAGTGAAACTTTTCAAGTCAGAAAAACACAACTTAAAAAAATGAATAATGATGAATGCACGTGATTGGGTACACAATTGATGTGGCAAGGGCACAAAATCTCACATATTTTTCTTGTATATCCCAATGAAAACAATCTATGATTTTGTGCCCTTGCCACATCAGTCGCATTCTCAATCGCATACCAAGACTGCTTGCATTCATCATGACTTATATATATAACTGATTCACTCATTTTTGGCATACTAACCATTGCTTTTGTCCGTTGTAATGCCAACTTCAACTTTACGAGGGTAAATTAGTCTATTTTGTCCGTTGGCATACTAACCATTGCTTTTGCTTTTGCTTAAGCATGTATACATATGCTCTTGACCTTGGTCTTCTCTAAGTGACTAATATAAAATAATTAAAATGCCCTAGCCCTAGCCCTAGCCTTAGCCCGTAGCTTGTAAATTTTAGCTCTTTAAGTTCAAGTCCAGCTTCTTATTGGTTTTATTTGTAAAAAGATTCACGAATTTTTTGCTTTTTCAAAAAAATATTATTCTTATGAATATTTAAATAATTCAAAAAATTAGGGTATTTTAACAAGAAAATAATTTTCTTTTATAAAATAACTTTTTTTTATGAATATTATAATATTTGGGAAAAAATTTGACATTAACCTAGTAATTAACGAAGCTTCAGTTTCCTCCATCAGTTGGACTTCTCAATCTCTCACCATAGTCTCCACTCTCCAACAGCCCATTCAGGTAGGTTTCTTTCTCACCGTCTTTTCAAAAATTCAATCAAAAGAAATTAAAAAATCAAATTCAAAAAAATCAAAGAAGTACGTCTAAAGTCAAATCAATCTTTGCAACTTCGTAGAGAAGAATTGAAATTGAATCTATCTATAAAACTCTTTAGAATTTTTTTTATTTCTCTCTCTAGCTCAAGGGGTGTTCATATATTTTGTTGGGTTTTTTTTTTTTTTTTAGTTTATTAAGTCTTGGATTTTTTTCAACAGTTGCTTGATATAGAAGTTACAATGTTTTTTAATTAATTTTTAGATATTTCAGATTATTCAAATCTTTTTAAAGACTTATATAATTAAAAATTTTACTAGAATATTGTAAATCTTTTATTGGATTTTTATATTGCTATTTAAATATCCCAATTGTTTGCTCAATTGCCTAATGGAGGCGCAATTAATAAATTTTTGAATTATAAATATTTAAATGTATGTCATGTATTCTAGATTCTAGTGTTGGATGTTGAAAGATGAGGGCATTTAAGCCATTTTTCTATTATTCTTCCACATTAGACCAAGATCAATGGGGCATGCCAATGGCTATCTCACATATTCAACAAACACATGAAGTGTCTAGACTCTTGATCTCCCAAAAGTTTATAATAAATGACAAAAAAATGCCTTTGTGCAACAAAATCAATCTCCCTTTTAAAAAGAATCGTAATAATTTGACTATCCGACGTGGCAAACTCAATTGACTACCCTGACATGACAAGTTCGGGAATCGTAGATCTACGCTCCTTGGGATTCACGGCTACACTTCCCCATAAAAAAAATTTATCTCAAGGGAATCGTGTATTCGGAGGAGCATTGATCTACAATTCCTGAACTTGTCACATCAGGTAGTCGATTGAGTATGTCACGCGGGGTAGTCAAATTATAACAACTCTTTTTAAAAAGAGTGCTGATTTTTTAACTTGACTTGACAAGGTGACTAAAAAATTCATCGATGTGGCATGGGCAAAGAATCGTAGATTCTTTCCCTCGGGATACACAACCGACCTAATCAATTTCCCTCGCAAAGAATCTAAAGTTCTTTGCACATAACACTTGTGAGTTTTTGAGTCACGCTATGAGGTTGAGTTACAAAACCATTAGACTTTTAAAAAAATAGGTATGTGAGTCTCTTTCTTAGTAGCAATCACTCAAACAAAACAAAAATATCAATTAAAAAATCCTACCATTTCAATTTCACTTTTCTGGTATAGTGCATTCATTGTAGTTCATAAGAAGGCCCATGGGCCTAATTCATCCGGACAAAACCAGCTTGTAAGATGAGGATTCCTCAGGTTTATCTATGGCTAAAGGTCTTGATACCTAGGCAATGTCGGACTATCGCTCTCACACTCCCCCCTCATGTGTAATGTGTCTCCGACATCTCTATGGTTATCCATTCTAATAAATCCAAGAGTTTATAAGAAGAAAGATAAGGCAATGAGTGTCCCATGCAGGACTAAACTCAACACACCCCATGTGTGGGCTGGGCCGGTCTAGGCCCAAAAGCACTTGAAAATATTGCCTGGGTGACGTGGTGAAGAACTCCTTCATGACCACTTAGTTTAACACATCGCCCATTAAACGTTCTTCGGCCTTTTATATTTCAAATATCTACTCACCAACGGCACTTTCTGCGTTTATTTTCTTCTCGCTCTTCATCCCCACCTTTATAACCCCCTCACCTTCCCATCTCTCAATCCCTCACTCACCACATTTGAGAATCAAATCTCACTTTTGATCTGTGAAGGATTTCTTCAAACAGAGCAACAAAATGGGTCTTTTCCCTCTCTTCTTATTCTTCTTCTCTTTCCTCCTATCTTTCTCCAGTAAGTTTCTTTAAGCACAGAAAAATCTCTCTTTTTTTTTTATTGGTATTTTTTATCTCTAACTTTAACTCCCTTTTTTTCCTCCATTAACAGATGCAGAGATCACGAGCAAGATTGGCATAAACTATGGACAGCTAGGGAACAATCTCCCCTCTCCATCTCAATCTGTCCAACTCATCAAATCCATCAAAGCCAGTCACGTTAAGCTCTACGACGCAAACCCAGAAATCCTTAAATCTCTCTCAGGAGCCAATATCCATGTCTTGATCATGGTTCCAAACCAAATAATCTCCAACATTTGTTCAAATCAAACTCTCTCAGATCAATGGGTTCGAACCAATGTCCTCCCTTTCTACCCAAAAACCAAGATTCGGTTCATCTTAGTTGGCAACGAAGTTCTAAGCTATTTCTCAGACCAAGATCGAAAAACCTGGTTTGATCTAGTTCCCGCTATTCGAAGAATCAAATGGTCCCTAAGAACCCACAACATCAGAAAAATCAAAGTCGGGACTCCATTAGCCATGGACATGCTTCAATCTTCCTTCCCACCTTCAAACGGAACGTTTCGGTCCGATATTTCCGTCCCTGTTATTAAACCTCTGTTACAGTTCTTGAACCGGACCAACTCGTTTTTCTTTATCGATGTCTACCCTTATTTCACATGGTCCGCAAATCCCACTAAAATAAGCCTCGATTACGCGCTTTTTAGAGGAAAAAACCAAACTTATACCGATCCTCATAGTGGCTTTACCTACACCAATCTCCTCGACCAACTACTCGACTCGGTTTTCTTCGCAATGGCAAAGCTAGGGTTCCCAAACGTACGACTTTCAATCTCCGAAACAGGGTGGCCCACAGCAGGAGATGTGGACCAAATTGGAGCTAATATATACAACGCTGCTACATACAATAGAAATCTCATTAAAAAAATGACTTCTAAACCGGCGGTTGGGACCCCGGTTCGACCAGGATCTGTTATTCCGACATTTATCTTCGCTTTATTCAACGAGAATCAAAAGAGTGGACCGGAAACGGAAAGGAATTGGGGATTGTTGCATCAGAATGGAACGGAGGTTTATGATGTGGATTTAACGGGTAAACGGCTCGAATCTGACTTCAAACTGTTACCCGAACCGAATAATAATGTGCCGTACAGAGGAAAAATATGGTGTGTGGTAGCGGATAGTGTTAAAGGGCGGAATAATTCGGATTTGGAGTTGGCGAGTACGTACGCGTGTGCTCAGGGTAATGGCACGTGCGATGCCCTTAAACCAGGGAAGGAGTGTTACGAGCCTGTTTCGTTGGTTTCGCATGCGAATTATGCTTTTAGTTCGTATTGGATGCAGGTTCGAAGTTTGGGTGGGACTTGCTACTTCAATGGACTCGCTGTCCAAACCACCAACGACCCAAGTAAGTCTTCTCTTACCCCCCACCCACATCCCCATCTATTGGTTTTAAACATGATTTTTAAACTCAGTATTTCATCTTGTCTCGTTCAGCTCCGATACCGAGTTGTCTCAGATGAGTTTTTTGATACGTTTGAGACGTCTCGTGAGACAAATCAATAAATTGAATTATGACTCGTAAATCTCGATCAAAAAATGACTTTGTGAGTTGGTCTCGTTCAACTCTAATACCGAGTTAACTCGAGCGATACGTCTCGGCCTCTGACGAGTTTAAAAACCATAGTTTTAAAGCCCCGTTAATTTGGACAGGATCACTATACTACCCTGAACTCTTTGATTTTTGGAGTTGACTCAATGTGTTGATTTCAATGAGTTTAAATGAAGAGTCACCTCGAAATTCAAGCTGAGTTTTGACTCGTCTCACCAAGTTTTAAGACTATGTTTCTCACAATGGATTGGATGGATTTTGGAACCAATCTAATAAGGCCTATGTTGGATCCAGAGCTGATCCAATAAGAATCGGATCAAACCCTTGTCAGATAGTTATTTTTATAAGATCTCATTACTAGGATCCAAATTGAATAACAAGCAGAGATCAGGCCAAATCAGATAAACTCCTATTTCATATACCAAATGTAAATATGGTTCATACATCTGGACAAAGTATAATGTAATAGAGTTGGGATCAGTAGACTCCTAAGAATGACTCATGAGAAAATCACACGATCCCAACCCTTTAAACAAAATACCCAATGGTTGAGATTTATGTGTATTTTAATAACAAAAATCTCAGAGATAGTTATCCCAAGGATAAATCTCGGAGATAGTTGGATTTTGCATTTAAAGATTTGAGATCATGTGTTTTTTTTTCATGAGTCATTCTTAGGAGTCAAGGGATCTACATAACTTATCACTTTTTATTGCGTAGTGGGTTCCCCATTATATGGGAAGTTAGTTGATCTAGAACTAATCCAAAATTCTATCAAATCAAATCAGATATTTTTCAAGAACAAAAACTTTGATCTTGCCCAAAATTATCAAATCTTAATGGATCAGACTTTCGGGCTATCTGATCCATTGATAGCAATAGATCTTTAATATTTTATTTTGTAGGATTAGGATCAGGGGACAACTATTTGTTGTAACTTTTTTTACATTGCTCGGATGCCATCCATTTAACAAGATCCAATGGCATCTAATAGTGACGTAGAAAGCATTGAAAAAATGGAAAAAATAAATAAATAAATTGAGTGGTAATTTAAGAAAAAATTGTAACTAATAATTGTCCCAGAGCCCAACCCTATTCAGTATATTATACCATATGCTTAGTATTTTTCTCATTAATTTTTTTTTTTTTTTTGGGATGAATTACTACAGGTCGTGGATCTTGCTTGTTCCCAAGTATAACTGTGTGAGGACAATTCACGCACACTAAAAGATGAAAGCCTCTACCCCACCTAGATAGCTTTATTAACTCTATTTTTTTCTTCTATTTTATGGGGTTTGAGGATGAAAAATACAAAGTTGTAATCCAATTTTCGTTTTTAATTGGGCCAAGATTGTGTAATCAGGGTTGTTTTTTTTTTTTGTTGTTTTTTTTTTATAATAATGTTTAAGTGACTTAAAGGTTGGACCTCAAATCGCAAGTGTAAGGAACCATAAATGCTTTCCTCGAGATACTAGTGAAAAAACATCATTGATTCCTATCTATTTTCACATCAGGATGTACAATATAAGGTCCAATCTTGAGGTCACTTCAGCACGGCTATGTTTTTCTTTTTCCAAAAACTTAGTTTGGTAGGTAACACAAATAATCTATCCAACCCAAAGCAGAAATTCCTAGATTGGCACACTATTTTACATCTTCCAAAAAAAGACCAAAATAAACTAGAAGAGAGGTGGCTTCATGAAAAATGACTAACAACTCTTCATCTCATCACATTAAAGACCTTTTTCATCTTAATGTGCAACCTCTAGTTAGAAGTTCATCATATGTGTTAAAACAAAATACATCAAAATATGGAGGTGCTTGCACAACGAAGTTAAATCCCAAATTGTAGAGATTTCTTTTAAAGAGTTTTAAATGTTAAAAACTCTTTCTCCAAAATTGCAATGTATAAGTCTTTGTTAAAATAAATGTTGATTAATATTTATTTAGAATTGATTCAAATAAAATTAATTTAGTTTGTTTTAAAATGATATTTAAAGTTATTTTATGATTACCGTGCCTTTTTGTTAAAGTAAAAGTAAGTATTTTTTTATTTATAATATTTCTATTAGTTGATATTTTTTCACATGGATTGATGATTGTAAAAATATTTTTTGACTCATTTTTCAAATATTTTGTTAATCTTACATTGCTTTCTAAATTTTTTGGAGGGATTTTTAAACCTATAAATAAGGACCTATTCTCAACTCTTTCTTCATTCCAAAAACTCTCATTGAGAGTTCCTAATGGCTTTTAGCTATATGAAAATTTTAATAATTCTTTTTTACTATACATAATAAGAGAGATATTAAAATTAAGGAGGGTCGTCCAAACTTGGATAGGCTCCTAAACCAACCCAAAAGGTGTCGAAGGGGCGCACAGGGTACCTAATGGATTCTTTGATCCGAATAGGTGTCTAATGGTTCCAATGGGGTTCATACCTATTGAGTTTCTTAATCCATTTACGAATGAATGTGACTTTTAGTAATTGTTATCTATTTATATAGATCAAATCTATTAGAAATTCAATAATTCAAACTTTCTACAAAAAAGACATTTGTGTATCTGAAATTCTGTGTGATAGATTTTCTTAAAATAGTCAAAATTTTGAGAAAATATACAATTGTAATAAAATTGGGTTCTGTTGTATCCTAAAGACAAGTTTGCTAGTAACCCATCTGCATCTTCGTGTTCAATCGAAGTAGGGGTGTCTATTGTTTATAAGACAACGTAGATTACTACATGCCTTAGAACAATTTTCTTCTTTTTCTAGTTCTATTTTTCTAACAAGCTATAGACAACAGAATATTACTCTAATGGCACAAATCATCAAGTTTATGAATCAAGACCTTGTGAAACTTGATCATTTTGATGGGTCGAATTTCAAATGATGGCAAGGTATTCTTTTTGCTCCGTCAATTTAAGGTCGCGTATGTTCTTACAACAACATGTCCAACTATTTCAATGGATGCAACTTTTGAATAAATCGACACTCAACGAAAATGACAAGATGATAATCTAGATTGTCGAGATCATATACTCAATGGAATAACTGAAAGATTATTCAACTCATTTTCCAAGTACACAATTGTCAAAGAATTATGGGACTCACTAGAGAAAAAGTATTTAACCGAAGATGTAGGTACAAAAACTTTTTTACTTCTAACTACTTTGATTTTAAAATGACAGAAATAAACTTATTCTTGAACAAGTTCAAGAGTGGCAATTTATTATTACTGAGATAGAGGAAGAAAATATTAAACTTCTCAAAAGTTTTCATGTGGGTGCAATTATCTCCCAATTACCACCTAATTGGAAAGACTATAGAAAAATCCTATCTCACAATAAGAATTTGCAAACTTTGGATGAAATTTTCAAAAGTTTAAAAATAAAAAAAGAAAATAATATTAGAGATAAAAAAGATGATCACTCTAAATCTATTAAGGCTCATATAGTTGAGTCTATAATTCAAGAAAAGAAAAAATACAAGCCTTTTACCAATAGAAAACCATTCAAGAAATTTATCAAAAAAAATGGTTATGGTCAGTTAAAAAAGAATGAAGGTTACTGTTATATGTGTGGGAAAAAAAGACATTTTGCAAGAGATTGTAGAAAACGTCAAGGTAAGAAATCGAAAATCGAATCTAACATGATAGGAGATATAGTGGTTGTCGTTGTGTCTGAAATAAATATGGTTGAAACGAAAGGACATTGGTGGATCGACTCAGTTGCAACACGACATGTGTTATTTGATAGATCGGCTTTCAAATCTTACAAAGCTTAAGATGTATACTTTATATGGAAAATTCTTCTACCATCAAGATTGTGGGCTCCAATAATGTGGAACTCAAACTTACTTCTGGAAAGATTCTCTTGTTAAAAGATGTTCTACATGCTCCAAAAATTAGGAAGAATTTAATTTCTGCCTATATGTTAGACAAAAAGAGGTTCAAGTTAGTCCTTCATTATGGAAAACTGATCTTGAATAAAGATGATATTTTCATTGGAAAATTGTATGTTGTAAACAATACGATTAAATTGAATATAATCAATGATAGTATTTGTAGAGGGAAATAATTGCATGCTACATCTAGGCCATACACATGTCTGAATCGACTAAGTAGTACCAAGCGCAAAATAATATATGAAAGCGTAGCCCTGCTGGCAAGGTAGGTCAGAGTAGAGACCTCCCTAACCTGGCTAGTAGGGCAGGATAGATTAGACTTGCCAAGCAGGGCAGGTCAGATCTTAGGAAAATCGTAAAACTGTTGCGTGCATATCAATCCTAGAGATCATGGAGGATATCTCTACAAATAAGTATAATCAATCTAGAAGATCCCGATTAGGTAAACAACTTCGCAGAGTTAGTGGAAATCCCATGATTACTACCTACAGATAAGGAAACCCTAGGGAGAGTCAAGGGGGAGAGGATTAATAGCATGGTAAGCACTATAGAGGGGGATCCTTCTACAAAAGTTAGAGTCTAACCACTACTAAAGAAGATGCCTCTACTTTTCTAACTTGAGCATTGGAGTGATTTTGGTAGATACTACGCCGCTGCGAAGAGGTCCTAAGGACGACTTCGTATCAGTACGATTGGATTCATTGTAGTCTTTCACCAAATTCCGACCACACAAAACTAGTGCCATCTGTGGGAACACCAGAAGCATATTGATTTCAGTGGAAACAATGGTAAGATTCATAAGAACAAATGAGGTCAATGCACCCCCACCAGTAGTTCTAACCGTAGATATGTAACTTTTGGCAATGTTGGATTACATGAAAAAATAACAAGAGAAAATGCAGAAGAAAATGGATGAATTAGTTGAGCAGAGCTGAAACTTGAACCAGCGAGGCAAGATAGTTTACCAGGAGATGCCCCTTCTGTAACTAAAGATGGTCACACTTCCAGTATGGAAGGGAGTACACTGCTGTTAATCCCTATAGGAGAAGGCAAAATAGAGGTCGCTACTGCTACCACCCGAACTGAGCCTGTATTGGACTTGACTAGAGAAGAAGTCAGAGAGATGATCAGGAAGGAGAAGGAGATGATGAGGAGTGTCGATGTAGGCACGACAGCAGCATAAGCCATTCGGGGATACATAAGTCTCATTTTTCAGCAAAAATTTTAGTCGAATAGATCCTAAAAAAATTTGTACAACTGCGCTTCACTCCTTATTTAGGGACGAAGGATCTAGTAGAACAGCTTTTCTACTTCCGGCAGATGCTTGCATTATGGAAGAAGAATGAAGGGCTAATGTGTAGATTGTTCCCCTCGAGTTTGCAGGGGAACACATTGACTTGATTCCACAAGTTGCCGAGTAGGTCCATTGCCTCATTTGATGAACTCGGCACTGTCTTTGTAGCACGATACATAGGCAACAGGAAGAGTGGGAGAGATGTCGATGCATTGCTTAACATGAGATTGGGTTTGGGGAAGAGTCTCAAAGAGTTTATGAGGAGATTCAGAGAGGAAGCGATGTCTGTAGAGAGTTGTGATGAAAAAACAGCTATGGTGGCATTTAGGAATTTTTTACCATTTGGCTCAAGATTGGGAGCTCAGTAGAAGAGGCTGAAAACTTTGAGTAAGTGGTTCGAAAGAACAAAAAAATACATTCGCTTAGAAGATGATCCTCGAAGCTCAGTAGGGAAGAGCAAGGTTATACATGTTGTATAAAAGCCTAGTAAACAGCACCAGTCACATCAACAGAGCAGGAAAAGGCCGCTCGAATAAGATGGGGAGAGAAGGAGAAAGGGGACATAATTCGCTATGCCTCCCAACAAAATCCTACCCTTCATTGCGCATGAACTGTATTTCAAGTGGCTTGCACTTCTCACTCGAGATCAAATTAACTAAGGTGAGAGATACTGTGAGTATCACAAGCTGCGAGCGTATACCACAAACAAATGCCAAGCTTGAGAAGATTCTTGCAGAAGCTTGCAGAGCAGGACATATTAAGATATTTGCCCAAGAGACAAAAAGAGTACCCACCTCAGGAACACAATCGCAAGGCAGACCAGCCGCCAGTCGAAAGATAGGATGAAAAGGCAACGGTGATACATGTTGTCCTCAGGGAAGTGGGTAGAAAGCCCGGGTAGGTCAGAACCAGCAAAAGAGCAAAGAGAAAAAGGGCTGAGCACCTGACTCACATTTTTACAACGAAAAGTGGACCTATAGAATAGATAGAACACTTTGGGGAGCAAACGATAACATTCACTGAGAAGGACTTGGAAGGAGTAACACGACCCCATTATGATGCGTTGGGCGTAACCCTACGAGTAGGCACTTTCACACTTAAGAGGGTGTTGATCGACAGTGGTAGCACAGTGGATATTTTGTATGTTTCAACCTTCTTGAAGATGGGCCTCAGTAGGAATGTGCTCTCCCCAATGGGAGCACTGTTGGTCAAGTTTGATGGGAGATCAATCAGCTGTGGGGGGAGATCGTGTTGCTAGTACAGGCAGGACCGGTAACCTTGATGACCAAGTTCAAAGTTGTTGAGGCAAGTTTCCACATACAATGTTATCTTAGGAGGTAGTGGACGCATGAGATGCGAGCAGTCCCATCCACATATTACCAGGTCCTCCGATTCCTTACGCCGCAGAGAGTGTGGGATGTGCGAGGTGACCAAGTAGCAGCTCAAGTATATACATTAAGCAGGGAAGAGTCATTCAAGGACAAAGTACAGCAATAACAGTTACAGTAGGGGGAGGCCAAGCTTAGTGGACCCCCATGCTTAGAAGGCATTCATATGATAGATAGGGGAGAAGGGAAGCAAATTAAAGTAGGAGCTGAATTGGAACTGAAATAGCTGACAGAATTAGTAGAATGCTTGAAGAAAAATCGAGATGTCTTTGTTTGGTCAATCGAGGAGATCCCAGGGATTAGCCCTAAAGTGATTTGTCACCATCTAAATGTAGAGCCAACTTTCAACTCAGTCAAGCAGAAATCAAGGAGATTAGTACCATGGTTTAAAGAGGAGGTGAATGCTGAGGTGAGGAAGCTGATTAGGATTGAGTTCATAAGAAAAGTGTAGTTTCGGGAATGGATATCGAATATTGTGGCAGTGCCAAGAAGAATGGAAGGTCAAGGTCTACATAAACTTCACAAACTTAAATAATGCATGTCCCAAAGATAGCTTACCAATGCCAAGGATAAACCAGCTTGTAGATTCAACTTCTGACCATGAGAGATTGTCCTTCATGGACAGTTACTCTAGCTACAATCAGATACAACTCAGCCCGAAAGATCAAGAAAAAATAGCATTCATTACAGAGCAAGGGCTCTATTGTTATAAAGTAATGTCCTTTCGTCTAAAGAATGCAGGAGTTACGTATCAGAGGCTGGTGACAGCGCTTTTTAGAGATTTGTTAGGCAGAACAGCAGAGAAGTACATAGACAACCTGCTAGTCAAAAGTAGAAAGAAGGAAGATCACATTAACGATTTGGAAATAGTTTTTTCCAGGATAAGGAAAGTGGGGATGAAACTTAACCTGGAGAAATGCACTTTTGCATGAACTTTAGGAAAATTCTTGGGTTATCTAGTTAAGAAAAGAGGGATCGAAGCCAACCCAAATCAGATCAGAGCATTATTGGAAATGTCGTCACTGAGAACCTAGAAACAAGTTCAAAAGCTAGCAGGGAGAGTAGCTACACTAAATCGTTTTATAGCCAGATCTTCTGATAAATGTAGGCCCTTGTACTAGTTGCTGCGAAAAAAATCCAAGTTTGAATAGATAGAAGAATGTGAACAAGCTTTCTCAGAACTGAAGAAATACATCAACAAACCACCCATACATTCCAAATTAGAAGTAGGGGAAGTATTGGGGTTGTGTTCAACTACTTCAGAGCATGCTCTCAGTTCAGTCTTGGTTAGAACTGAAGTAGCAGTTGAAAGCGTCCTTGATCCGCGGGGTGCACGGATTAGCTTTTGACCTTTGAGGTTTGGGAGTCGCTACCTAGTTATTATGGTCTACGAACCGAACTGACTCTAAAAAGACAAATATTACTAATCTACGAAAAAAAATAGGTCCGGGGATCACGTTACAGGGTTGGAAGGTGTTAGGCACCAACCCCGTCCGGCAAACGCAGGTCTCTACTAATTCCCAAATAAATTACTTACTAAAAGACATAAGTAATAAAAAAAATAATAATAAATAGATACCTTTCTAAAGACAACGTTCTCGTTCCCTCAGATTTGATAGAGTAACTCCTTGTATAGTAAATCCTCACTTCATTCTGTCTCCGGATCTAATTTCTGATCTCCGAGGTGAGGTATCTCTTTCTTAGATCTGGATTCTTCGGATTTGTTTATGAAGTTATAGGTGTTTTTGAAGGTTTTCTAAGTGTTTTTCGAGCTAAAGTTGAGGTATGGGTGTTAGGTAAGGAGTTAGGACTTCAAAATTAGGATTTATGAGAGGCTAGGAAAGTTTTTTAACCTACTTCTCTTAGGATTTATTTTTTTATACGAAAATAGGGTGTGGAGGCTCCTATTTATAAACTTTTTTAAGTGCCTTTTAGATAGAGTTAAGGTTTAATTATAATTTTTTTAGAGAAAGTTATTGTTTTATTATAATTCTTTTAGAGAGAGTTATTATTTAGTTAAAATTCTATTAAATAGAGTTATTATTTAGTTAGAATTCTATTAAATAGAGTTATTATTTAATTAGAATTCTATTAAATAGAGTTATTATTTAATTAGGATTGTTTTAAATAGAATTGTTATTTAATTAGAACTCTATTAGGATTTTGACTTTTAGTCTCATTTGATTGACTTTAAGATTGACTTTAGTCTTACTTGGTTGACTTTAATATATTGACTTTAGTCTTACTTGATTGACTTTAATTTTTTGGAGAACCCCCTTTATTATATCTTTAATTCTTTGGGCCCCAGATGGAGGGGTCTTTGAATAAATATCTTGGCAACCATCAATAATTTTACCTAAGAACCTAATTGATCGATTTTTTTGGTTCAAAATTTTAAATTAATTTTATTAATATTTTACTTTACATTATTTAATGTTTTATTTATTAATTTTAAAATTTTTTAATTGAAAAATTATCGTTTTGCCCCTGAAGAGAATTTTTACGTTTCAAGTCAATTTTTAATGTTCGAAGATGTTTTAGAATCGATTTTTCATAAGAAATTCAATGAAAATAATGGTTTGTATCATTTATGAAGTTTTTTATGTGGAATGATCGTGAACTTTATGAGGGGCATTTTCGTAATTTTATAAAATTTTATGAAAATTGGTGAAATGATTTATTTAGTTTTGATTTGTTGTTTTATGTGTTTGAAAGGGTTTTCCTAAGCGTAATATAGGCTCTAGGGTTGTTTTGAGGTTAGGGTATTTTGGTAATTTGGTCATTTTTTTATCGTGAAGCTTCTTTTTGTCTGAAAGATGATGATTTCTAAGCTTTTGAGGTTATATTTTCCTAGCGTAGCGTAATTTCTATAGTTTTGTCAGTTCGAGATACCTCATCTGGATTTCTGAAACATATCTGGTAACAAAATACAGCATTAGAATAAACATCCATCATTGGGAACCGTTGCGATCGGATTGACGAGTTGACTAATCAGGCAAGTGCAAAAATGGGATGTCCACAGATATCCCTTGGCAGAGGGTTGAAGCAAACTAGATAGCAAATCTATTTTGGTAGATAGTGCGATATCCAAATGCCAAAGCTAGTGACAGTTCATTTTGCAGCCTGATTTAGCAATTCGTCGGGGTGTTTGGATCCTTAAGCGTAAAACTCTCCCCGAACTAAAAGGTTGTCAGGTCATCGAGCGAGAACTCTCACTGACAGTGTCAGATCCTTGAATTTTAGAAAATTGTCATTGACTAATCTAACAACTGTGCAAGTGTGTGCACTTAAAATCTGAGATAAATTTCAAAGAGTTTAAGTTGGAACTAAGTAAAATCTGAGCATGAAGTGAATATAAATTGAGCATAAACTGAGCATAATTTGAGCATAAACTGAGTATAGACTGAGCATAAACTGAGCATAATTTGAGTATAAACTGAGCATAATTCCGAGAAAACCCTCGGCGGTAACTGAGCATAATTCCGAGAAAACTCTCAGTGATAAGTTACTGAGCATAATTTCGAAAAAACCCTAGGCGGTAACTGAGCATAATTCCGAGAAAACCCTCGATAGTTACTGAGCATAATTCCGATAAAACCCTTGGCGGTAACTGAGTATAATTACGAGACAACCCTCGGCGGCAACTGGTTGAGTAAAACTAAGAATGAAGGAATAAATCTAGGAAATAACGATTGAAAATGAATCTAAAAAATAGTGATTGAATCTGGGAATGAAAAGATCTAGGAAAGAATGAATGTCCTATCTCCTATTCTAGGTGAAAGGGAGTTAATCTCTAGGCACAACCAAATGTTAAATCCAAAATGCTTTTATTTGAATCTCAAGGTTTTATCCAAAAGTTTTATGAATTTAAAACCTGAGTTTTTATTTCTTTTAAACCTCAAGAGTTTTTCGAAAAACTGTTATCAAGAGGGTAACCTTAAGTTTGGGGTTCCTATTATCTTTTAGGATTAACATTGCCCAAAAACAAAATGCCCTTGGTTTGATAACAAATATGGCATTGGAGATAATTGAATACATAAAAAAAATGCCCCTAGTATAAGGGGGAAACTACATATTTAGAGGAAAAAAAAATGCCCCTTATATGAAGGGTTCAAATATTTGATTACCACAAGCGCAATAAAGATCCAACTTTTAATTTTGATTAATTTTATAAAAGATTTTGAGTCAAGCTCAAAAAATAAAATATTTCTTTTTGAGACTCATCATAGAATTCACCCTTCTCTCCCTTGGTTCACTTAGGAAAGTAAAATTTTTTAAATCAATCGTAGATAAGATACTAGTGGCTTCTGAGTCTGTGCCTGGTTTAAGCTAAGTATTGAACTTGATTATTTGGGCTTTTGATGTTTCAACTTGGATTGCTCTTAGATTTTCTTCTTTTTTGCTTTGTTGCTCTAACTTTTGCCAAGATCGCCTTTTTAGGTTTTCAATCTAGCAAGCTTGCTTTAAATTTTGTCTAGATCGTCTTTTAAGGTTTTCAATCTAGTGAGTTTTCTTTTTTTCTTTGCTCTGATTGTTTCCAAAGTTTTCCTTTTGGATTTTCAACCTTGCGAGCTTACCTTAATTTTTGCCTAAGTTGCCCTTTTGGGATTTTTCAACCTAGTAGGCCATTTTTTTTTTTTTCTTCCTTATGGAATGGCTGTCTGATCATGCTTTGCTATCTTCTTTGACTTTTCGCACGGTACATAGGAGGATTTTTATAGGTAAGCTTAGAACTGAGTATAAAAGAAAGGGATTTTGAGGCTCAAAAACCTGAATGCTCCTTGTGTAGCATTTCTTTTATTTTGCCTTGAATTTTCTTTCCCATTCTGAAGATGTTTCTTTTTCTTTTGATTTTTTTTCTTTTTAAATTTTTTCTTTGTCGAAGAATCTATTTTTTTTATTTTGATGTGATCGGGCCTGAAGTAACTTCTCAAGTTGCCTACGTACCCCAGAATTTTGGGATCAGACAAAAACGTAGTTTGAATTCTTCTCTCCCTTAGGTTAGGTAATCAGGCTGAAAAATAAAAAGGTAAAATTTTTTTTTTTTTGAAAATGCTGTAAAGGGGTTGAGAAATGATATATTGAACTGGGTAATAGGAAAATTGATTCGGCAAAAAATGACATCCTTAAATGTAGTACCGTTTGATTTGGTCAAGGTTGGTTGGTTCTAGTAATTCAATTCCATCATAATCTTGAAGCCTGACAGCTTTTCCTTGATGATGAACGGACTTCCCCAATTTGGTTTGAACTTCCCTCTAGGGTCAAAGATAGGTGCCCGATTCTCTTTGAGTACTAAATCTTAGACTTGTAAGTGACGGATCTTGATCTTTTTGTCAAACGCGCGGGCGATTCTTCTTTGATAAGCTTGCACGTGGTACAAAGCTTTTAGTCATTTTTCTTCTATCATATTTAATTCTTCATACCGTGACGAACCCAATCTACTTCTGACAACTGACTTTCCAACGAGACCCTAATAAACGGAATTTCCATTTCAATTAGCAATACTACTTCCATGCCATACACTAAGGAGTAGGGAGTAGCTCCCGTATAGGATCAAATTGAAGTTCGATATGCCATTGTGCAAATGGTAGTTTTTCTAACCAATCTTGATGTGATTGACACATTTTCTTGATGATAGTCTTAAGATTCTTATTAGCTGCTTCGACTGCTCCATTGGTCTGAGGGCGGTAAGGAGATGATTTGTGGTGTGAGATTTTGAACTTTGAACACAATGTAATAACCTCAACTTTGAAGTGTGACCCGTTATCAGAAATCAATTCCGAAGGTATCCCATATCGACTGATGATGCTCGTTTGGATAAACTTTGCAACTTGAGACGCAATGAAGACAGCATAAGAGGCAGCTTCGACCCACTTAGTAAAATAATCGATAGCAACTAAAATGTATTCATGTTCGTTTGATGCTTTAGGCGATATTTTACCAATAATGTCAATTTCCAAAACTAAGAATGACCACGGTGAAGTCAAACCAACTAATTGAGAGGGTTGGCACATGTATAAGATTTGCATGTATTTGGCATTTGTGACAGGTCTTGACCATGTGGTGACAATCTGTTTCCATCGTGGGCCAGTAGTATCATTGTCTCATAATTTTCTTAGCTAACATTTTCCAACTCATGTGGGGACCACATTCCCCTAAATGTAATTCAACCATTATCTGTTCAGCTTGATCTTCATCGACACACGACAAATGAATCCCATCATAAAACCTTTTGTATAAACTTCCTACGCACAGGATGAATTGATATGCTAATCTTAGTAGGATTTGGCGTTCCTTCCTTGATGCTCCTTCCGAAAATTCTTGTTTTGCTAAGACTCTTTTTATATCTATGTACCATGGCTTTCCATCGGGTAGTCAAGTAGCAATGTTGATTTGATGGCAATATGCAGGTTTGTCTTTAACTTCGACAGTGATGGGCCTCAATGCCATGCTCGGGGGCAAATGGATCATTGAAGATAAAGTGGCTAAAGAGTCAACAAATCTATTATCTTCCCTTGACAAGTGTTAGAACAGGATAGCTTTAAACTTACTCACTAAGTTTAACAAATACTCATGATAAGACTTCAACTTTTCATCCCTAGTCTTTCTTTCTTCCAATGACTGATGTATGACTAAGGCTGAATCCCCAAAAACTTCAAATTTTGTAATGTCCAGGTTCAAAGCAGCTTCGAGCCCAACGATGCATGCCTTATATTCAGCTGTGTTATTAGTGTTAGAAAATACTAATTTAATAGCGATAGGAATATGGCATCCTTCCGGAGAAAATAAGATTGCCCCTATTCTCTATACCCATTCTGATTGGCAGCTCCATCAAAGTACAGCTGCCATGTTTGGTTTTACAGTTTTTCTTCAACATACAAGATATTCTCATCTGGGAATTGATCAACCGGCGTTATTCCTTTTACTACTTGGTGATCTGCCAAGTATTCTGCTACAACTCTTCCCTTGATAGATTTCTGTATAACATCCGTGATGTCAAACTTTGATAACAATAATAACCATCGCACGGTTCTCCCTGTCAACACCGGTTTCTCAAAGAGATACTTGAAAGGATCCATCCGAGATAACAGGATAATTGAATGAGATAGCATATAGTGCCGGAGTCTCTAAGTAGGCCATACCAGTGCTAAGCATATTTTTTTGAGGGTCGAATACTTTCGTTCATACTCTAACATCTTTTTACTGATGTAGCATATAGCCCTTTCTTTGCGAATATCTTTGTCATACTGTGCAAGCATGCATCCTATAGCTTCTTTTGTGACTAATAGATAAAGAAGAAGTGGTTCACCCGGTGTAGGTGGAACCAAAATATGTGGGTTCAAGAGATACTCCTTGACTTGGTCGAAAACCTTTTGACATCGTTCATTCCAAATTGTTAGTTCATTCTTGAGAAGCTTGAAAATAAGTTCGTAGACATTAGTGAGTTGAGCGATAAATTTGCTAACATATTGGATTCTACCCAAAAAACCTTGAATTTGCTTTTTAGTCTCAGGTGGTGGCATCTCTTGGATAGCTTTAATCTTCATAGGGTACTTTGATCCCTCTTTGACTGACGACAAATCCTAATAATTTTTCAGAAGTTACTCCAAATACGCATTTCTGCGGGTTGAGGCAGAGTTGGTACTTTAAATCCTTGTGAGAAAATTTTCTAACACAGCACTGTGCCCCAGTCGTTCCTTGGATTTAACTATCATATCATCTACATAGACTTCGACTTCCTTGTGTATCACGTCATGTAGTAAAGTTGTGGCTGCTCTTTAATAGGTGGTTCCAGTGTTCTTTAAACCAAAAGGTATAACTTTGTAGTAAAAGGTTCTCCACTGTGTGATGAACGATGTTTTTTGCATATCCCGATAATCCATTTTTATCTGATTGTACCTCGAAAAATCATCCATGAAGGACAGCAACGCGTGTCCTACAGTACTATCTACTAAAACATCTATGTCAGGTAAAGGAAAACTGTCTTTTGGACTTGTTTTGTTTAGGTCTCTGAAATCCACACACACTCTGACTTTCCCATCCTTTTTCAGTACTAGGACAACATTAGCAATCCACTCAGGGTATTCTACTACTTCCAAGAAGTCGGTGTTAATCTGCTTTGTAACTTCTTCTTTAATCTTTAGAGTCCATTCCCGTTTCATACGTCGAAGTTTCTGTTTGATTGGTCGAGCATCAGGATATAATGAAATCTGATGTTGAGCAATATATGTGCTTACTCTCGACATATTCTCATAAGACCAAGCGAACACGTCTTTGAACTTTCTGGGCAAGTCTACTATCCCTTTGCGTTCATCGGGAGATAAAGTAACCCCAATCCAAATTTTTAAGGACTTTCTTTTATTTCGAGGTTGATAACCTCTACTTCCTCTATTAGAGGTTGAGTCCGACGTTCATCTTCTTGTTCAAGTAACTTGATTATTTCAGGGGAAGTTTCTTCGTCAGAAGATTCTCCCTCCGAAGTCAAATTATTAGTTAAATTATTATTGCACTTAAGATAATAAAAAATTTATTTTATTTCATTAAAAAGAGATGGGGTAATAGGACTCATTGCAGACTTGATAGACTCACTTGACCCAGTAGGAAAAACAAACTCACTGGAAATAACAAACTCAACAGAAACAACTAATTTACTTGACTCAACAGGAATAAAGGACTCATCTGGTATGTCAGACTAAACAAGATTAATGGGACTAACAGACCCAGTCTTGATGTGCAACACAGGACTAATTACATGATAGTTAGAGAGATACCCAACAGCGGGTTTGATTACAGATTGAGGATTTGGGATCCCCTTCTCAACTGATAACATTAAGACACTGTGATCTTTAATGAATAATTACTCAATATTGAGGGAATCCAGATTGAGCTACTAGTCTTCAACTTTCTTTTCTTCAACTTCTGTGCTTATGTCTTTTTCAGGCCATTCGATGCCAAATAATATCTCAAACCCCGACAGACGAGTACCTGTGATGTGATCAATGAATGACTCTGGAACCCACAGTAACGGAAGTCTTCTCCTTTTTTCACGAAATAGCCATTAAGGGTCCTACGATAAGGTTTCATTTTAATGTGATCTGTGGTGCGCCTTTGCCTTTTCGCAATTGCTTTGTCCTGCTTTGTCTTTTAGTATTGGGCCCAATCTTCCTTAGTAGGCTTATATCCTACTCCGAATGTGTCGATGACTTCTTTAATCACTGGTGTTTCTTTAATACCATGTTGCTTGCGACCTAGGCTCATACCGAGAAAAAATCTCATTTTTTTTAACATATTGGCCATGTAACAGTTAAAGGTATTCTCGATAGGGAAATATTCTTTCACCGAGTGATCCCATTGAACTGAGCATATCTTCTCAAATTCAAACCCGCTAAGCTCTATCCCCTGTTGTTCTGGCTGAATCTCAAGCAATGGCTCATTCTTGGCTTCGGTACTGTTTACGATTCCTACAATTTTAATATCTCCATGGAGAGTAATCACTAGCCCATCCTTGATAAACTTGACCTTCTGGTATAGTGTGGAAGGGATGGCTTTGATCTGGTGTAACCATGGTCTTCCTAACTGTAATTGAAAGAAGACTGGATATCGATAACCTAAAATTTCATAGGAAATTCAGCTATGCCTGTGGACAATCGAAGGTGCAAAATTCCCAGTACATCCCTCTTGGTGTTATCATAGGCCCTAACACCTTGATTAATCTTGAGATCTTCAGCCTTAAACCCGAGACAAGTGGTCGTCTTCAGAGGGCAAACATTCAGTGCACTCCCATTATCAATCAAAACTAGAGGTAACCTCATCCTGTACAGTCAACTGTGATGTGCAACAACTTAGTGTGGCTTGTCCCATCTTTTGAAATATCTGAGTCTGAGAAGGATAGGATATTCTCTACGTAAGTTGCCCCTACTATACTGGCCTGCTGATCCGGAGAAGTATCAAGGGAGACTTGGACTGTACTTAATGCTTTGAGAACAGCCTCCCTATGGGCAGTGGAAGTCATGAGTAAACCCCAAACCGAGATATTGGCCCCTGATTTCTTCAACTGCTTGATCACGGAGTTATCTTTTTTGATATTTTCTTTGATAGGATCTTCTCTTTCTTTTCTTGTCAAAGTCATAGGGTTATCAACACAGAGTTCTTGTGACTTAAAAACTCTACCCTCTCGAGTCATATGTCTAACTTCATCACAGGAGAGGGAGAAAAGCTCATCTTCTTCAGTTAATAAGTATGGATCTTCATCTGTCAAAGATATAAGGCTCTCTAAGTTCATTTGAGTCAAAAGATAACTAGTGAATATGGGACTACTGTAATTAGGTGAGGATAGACAATACGTATCATCCGAGGTTAGATCAAATGGTTTATAGTTTGTGGTGAAAACCTCATTAGTGAAAGCTATCCCGGTAAGAGGGTAACTAGGCGGTTTGACTTGGATTGGATGGATGAGAAAAATGGGATCAAACAATAATAGAGTGTGGGAAATCATATTCAGGGTTGGTGGAGGTTGATAGGTGGGTAGTGAATTAGTGGTGACATTTGGTGGGCTAGGGATTGTGACATTTTTGTTATCAATAAGGTTTTGAATGGCATGGTGTAAGGTGATACATCGATCCGTGTGATGGTTAGAATTTTGATGGAACTTGCAGAACAAGTTAGAGTTATTTTCAACTGGTAAGGGATTTGGCAAAGGTCGGGATTAGATAGGGGTAAGAAGTTCTTTTTTCATCAATTTGTGAAGAGCTACAGTGAGACTCATCCCTAGATTGGTAAACTGACGTGGAGTTTGAGGTTGACTTAGGTGAACCTGGTTATTAGTCTGGGCTGGGGGTTGAGCTGGGGTAGCTGATGTGTTGGCTATGTAGACATGGTTGGTATTAGGTTTGATAACATAAAGTTTCTTCGACCTGTTATCCGAGGGGTTAGAAAGAGCTCCAGAGGCAAAAACATCCTCGAGTTGACTTCCGACTTGTAACAAAGACTCAAAAGTAGGAAGAAATTGGGCCACTGGGTGCTGAGCATATCCTTGTGAGAGGTTCTTTAGGATAATCGCTACTTGTTCCTTCTCCGAAGGTTTATCCCATATTTGGGTAGCCTTGGCCCTCTAGCGACCAATGAAATCAGTAAATGTTTCCCAATTTTTCTGTTTAGTTGCCTCCAAATCCCTTCTTAAGGTCTCAATCTCGGTACTATACTTATACTGATGCTAGAAAGCCTTTGACATGTTCTCCCAGGTACCTACAGTAACTGGATTTTGAGACATCAGCCAACGTAGTGCTGATCCTGATAAAGTTCTCTGAAACAATAATGTCATCTGTTCGTCGCTGAGCCCCATAGTGAGCATGTTAGTAACATACACTTTAAGATGTGTTTTTGCACACCCTGTCCCACTGAACTTGTCCATTTCAGGCATCACAAACTTCTTTGGCAAATGGATTCTAGGGATGCGATTTAGAGCTTCAATGCCTAATGTAATTTCATCGATACCCTTTATACTCTTCATAGCTGAATCTAATTGGGACATTCTGTTAGCTAACACCGGATTTTCATCAACATACTTTTCGTCTCTGTCGAGTTCGAAGACTTCATGTGAACGTTTCTTTTCTACCTTCTTTCCTTTTGGGTCATTTATGGGATTGTCCGTTAATTCCGAGGTCTATTCTAACACTTCTACTTTGCTTTTTATAATGTTGATATCATTGGCAAAAGCTACCAAGATCTTACGGATCTCTGTGAGCTTAGATACTGTAACCATCTCTGCTTGTTGACTTGGTACTGTAGCTCGTTCTAATCGACTGGACTTATGACTCCAACTAAGAGATGGACGCTTGAGTTTAGGCGCAATGATAATCTCATATGACCCCATCAAAGGTGGATTTAATCAATTTCAGTGTTCCCCCCTTGATAATATTTTTAAAGAATCATTTTATTGAAGTTTGTGCACCAATCCATTCACACAATGATCATTCCAAAGGGAAATAAATGTTTATTCAAAATAAAAATAGCTTTATTGTAAATGATTAATAAAGAAACGTTCTCATTAAGATATCTTTCAACAAATTTAACTTAAGCTATTCTTTACATGGACGCTTGGCTTTATCTTGGTGGTCATCAGGATTGCTATCAAGCTTGATCCTTTTGGCTCTAACAACTGGCTCCTTGAATTTTGTTGGTCCGTCTGTATACCCTAAGGTGCATTTGTTCCAAGCCTTCTTAATGAGATGCACTAACTTTTCAGTCAAATGCTCGGGGGAAAAAGAAAGCTTTGGGTTGGGGCAAAGAGAACTCTATAGGTACTTCGTACTGTTCTAAGATCAAATTAGGATAGTAAAAAGATGTTTCCTCTAGTCCAATTAGATGAACATAATGGGATCCTTTGGTTCCTAGAACAGGGGGATCAGTCATCCACCAATGACATCTTAAACCGATATGACGGGCAAGGTGAGAGTCTAACCATTTACTCCAAGCCTTGACTGAGTTGTGACACACTAGCAGGTTTCTTTTGAAAAAGTGTTCTGGCCCATACTCGAGATTTGAAAGAACATCTACAATTTTGAGACGGTCACAAAGCCACATATAGAGTAAGTAGGGGCTTCCTTTGAAGCTTTCCCGCTCACTATTTTTTATGACATCTAGATCTGAGAAAGTTTCAGCTAGGATGAGAGGTACTGGGTTGACTTTCTTTGAGAGTTGGGAGGGCTATATCTATGAAAAACTTAGGGATAGTTTGACTATAACTTTTGGAGGTCAGCATGTATTGGGTTAAGATTCCTAGGCACAATCGATAGTCTCTAGTAGCTTGCCAGGTTTTTGGTTTTACATTGACGGGATGATTGCGGGAGCGATACGGGCCCAGTAAAGGTACTAAGTCCAATCTGCCGTTATGGACTAGGGCCTTGGCTTTTTCTTTGGAAATATTTAGTATTGTGGCGAGAGCACCAGAATATCCGATCTTCAATAAGGGCCTTACTAGAGGTCCTGAAGTGGATATCCCTATAATGCCACAAAATCCTCATGAGTGGGATATAAGTGCATATGCCCTATATGAAATATATGAAGATAGGGGTTCTAGAGCTTAGCCATAGCACGTAACAAGTTCCAGTCTATTTCAAACTCATGGAAGTAAAGAGCACTCCTCAACATGAATTCTCCAAAATTGATCTTCTCTACAGGGCGCATCCCTATGACGGTTGTTTTGACTAACTGGTCGATCGGGTTATTGCCTGCGGCTAGCATCCTAGTTTGACACAAAAGGGTATTTTAGTACACTTCCAAGGTCCATGTAATATATCAATTATTTTTCATTTGAAAAATCTTGTTCTTATGAAAAATAATTTTGGAAAACACTTTTTCTTGGAAAATATTTTTTTTTAGAGAACACTTCTTTTGGAAAATATTCTTTTCTGGAAAATATTTTCCTTTTGTAAACTATTTTTCTTCTTTGAAAATTTGATTTTTATTTTGATTTAAATGGTCCAGCCCATCATGATTGTTGGGAGACGGACTGGGTCATTATGCAACAAATGGATTCTTTATTGGGTCGGTACACCCATTTTAATTTCTAAAATAACATTTTTAATCCTTGAGGACAACCACATATTCTGATCTCACCATCCACATCATTTACATACATTCATCAATCACAAAGTCTCATTCAATGAACAACCCGGGAACACCCACGATAAGTTCGAGTCGTGACCTACAAGGAAGGTTTCTAGACTCTAAGCTTACTACGTGCAATACATTTTTATCTGGCCACCCTTGCCCAAGTACACCTATATACCTCTTGAGCGTACTTAATCAGACGGTACGTGGTGACTTGGTTTGATATACCATATATGTGATAATCTAAAATTCCAACTCACTTCTCTAAAGTAAAAAATAGCCAGTTTGATCCCCGATTGAGAAGTGGCACACGATACTAAAGAAGGGCCCACTTAAATACCTCTCGTCTAGAATAACGTAGTCTATCCCCCTTGTACAGTATGGTTCAACAGGACAGGATTTCGCTTAGGCACTGATTTTGACCAAAAAGTGCTATTGATGTACTTGATTATCTTTTATATACCTACGAGTACAAGTCAAGAGTTGTAGCTTTCATAAATGATTTGGCATCCCACGAGGGGACCGAACATGTGATTGTGTGGCTTAAAATAGGTCAAAGGCTCAGGTCGCTCCAGCCTGGGTGCATCGATATACTTTTCAAAGTCACCTGATTAGACAATACTGATGCCCCAATTTGATATACCCCACGGTACGTGACTGGAGTTGTGATTTTAATGAATGACGTCGCATCTCCGAAGAGATCGGACCACGCACTAGTGCCATGTTGGCTATATGGGACGTGCAAATGTGCAAAATAATTTTTGTGCATGTGGTGTGCGCAAAACAGGTGGGGTGTAACCGGGGCCTTTTCTCAAATAAATGGGCCCATGGGCCAGATAAAACCAATCAAACCATCAACATATGGGTATCGAATAAATATTGATCAAAAATACAGAAATATCCAAAATATCCAATTCGAAATCAAAGCATGTATATATCCATTAAGATCATGGCATTTCAGATAATCAATCAATAACCATAACATAGAATAATCGATTAATCCAATATTGAAACATGCACAAAAAATTCTCTTTTTTTTTATATTTTTTTTCTTGGAATTTTAGGAATTTTTTGCATTTTTGAATTTAGGACTCAACAAATTTCTCAATCAGAACTTGGGTTATCTCGACTAACACATTGAGATTTCAAAATTACTAAGGGTTATTAGGCCACGTGGTTCCCTCATTGATAATCTAATTTCATGGCTTTTACAATTTTGATTGGAAAAGATTTGGATCCAAAAAGGGAAAAAAATCAATTTTAAAAATGATATATTTAAGTCCAAGGTTTTGAAAATGAGTGATTATGAAATCTCAAATCGAAGTACAAGATGACATAAAAAAAAAATTTTAATTGAAAATTTCTTTTAAAAGTTCATGGAATTTTGTTTGCCACAAACACGTGGCATTAGATCACCCTTTTGGATGCCACGTGGCGAAGTTGATAACCCTTAGTAAGGAAGAGACGTTACTAAATTAGTAAGACTAGCCCCCATTCTTTTCTTATTTGTTTTAAAAAAAAAAAACACCAAAATCTGTCGAGTTCAACGTTCGTGATAAAAATCCGAAACAGTGGGTTTGAATTCATTGGTCCAAATCGAAAATCAAATCGAAAAAAACTTCGATCTACATCGTTGATCAACGTTCAACTTATGCTGCCACTGCAACAGCCAATTTGAGGTCATGTTCTCCTTTTTTTTTTAGTAAATCTGAAATGAAACCGAAAACACAACTATGCTACCAATTCGATCCATCTGAGCTAATTGTCCACACCAAAACATGCTGCGAATCAGCATCAAGACCATTGTTCTTCATTATCATTTTCTATTATATCAGTAAATTTTGTTGAATTAGCATCAAAACCATGAAGGAGCTCATTCGATTCAGATCGAACTATTCAAACCGAACTCGGAAGGTAAACCGATTAAAACCATTGTTCTTAAAAATTCTGCAACTAAGCATCAGCACAAGGTAAACCGATTAAAACCATTGTTCTTCTTAAAAATTCTGCAACTAAGCATCAGCACAATAAATTTTGAACCTAACTCCATCTAAAATCTAAATATCTATGAAGATGAAGAGTAAATAGTTAGGAAGTTTCTTATTCTTACCATCTTCAAACAAAACTCACCGATATTGTATCTACTTGTATAACGTTTATACCCATCGAGGAGATTTTTTCTACATGATTTCTTTTCATCTAATGTAAACGATGAATTTTCTACAGGTCTCTCTGCAATAGACCTTCACGTCTCTCTATCTAAAATCGAACCATGCTTAAGGACGGTCTGGTCAATTTGTTATTAACGATCATCAACAGCCATGGATTGGATCGGCAAACCAGAATTGTGACTTGCGATTGCAAGAGAAAATTGGAAAGAGTAGAGAACAAGTAGAGAGAGAGAGAGAGAGAGAGAGAGAGAGAGAAGAAGAAGAAGAAGAAGAGAGAGACGTCTCTCTGCAACTGGTTATCTATCTTCTTATTGAAGAAGAAGATGGAAAAAGAAAAAACATAAAAATGCTACCAGCACACCACCCAATATTCTAAACACATTAAGTGTTTGAAGATTAAAAATGACTTTTTTACTAGGGGCACCCTAATGATTGACAAAACCTTAAAAAAAAACTTTGTTGGGTTTTCCTCTTGTTGCCAATGGACAACTTGTCTAACATAAAAAAAACTATTTTTTTTTTTAAATTAACCAACAAATTTAACACATAATTTTTTTTAAAAAAAACTAAAAAAAAAAATTACTTGTCCAAGGATCAATCACACACACCTAAAAAATATCCCTTTAAAAAAAAATCTACACATGTTTCTAAAAAAAAAGTAAATAAAAGAAAATAAAATTTTTATTGTCCAACCGTCTTCAATCCATCTTCAATAAAAACAATCTTTTGAAATCTCGCATTATTCATGGTCATTCCGAATGGCCCTTGATTAAGCAATAGAAAATAATATGTTGGATAAAAGTACTCTAAGTAGAATCGAATGATTAATAATTGGAACAACAAGAATAATAAATAAAAAATCGATCAACAAACAATAACAAGAAACTAATTAAATAATAAAAAAAACTAGGTCAATGGCAACGTTCCCATACTTGGGACTTTTCAAGTTTGATCCTCAATGGTCCCTAGTGGAGTTGCCACTGAAAGCGCCCTCAATCCGTGGGGTGCGCGGATCCATTTTTGACCTTTGAGGTTTGGGAGTCGCCACCTAGTTATTATGGTCTAGGAACCGAACTGACTCTAAAAAGGTAAATATTACTAATCTACGAAAGAAAAAAAATGGGTCCAGGGATCATGTTACGGGGTTGGAAGGTGTTAGGCACCAATCTCACCCGACAAACGTTGGTCTCTACTAATTCCCAAATAAACTACATTGCTAAAAGACCTAAGTAATAAAAAAATAAGAAATACATATCTTTCTGAAGACAACGTTCTCGTTCTCTCAAATCTGATAGAGTAACTCCTTGTACATTACTCCTCGCTTTGTTCTGTCTCTGAATCTGATTTCTAATCTCCGAGATGAGGTATCTCTTTCTTAGATCTGGATTCTTCAGATTTTTTTATGGATTTCTGGGTGTTTTTGAAGATCTTCTAGGTGTTTTTCGAGTTAAAGTTGAGGTATGTGTGTTAGGTAAGGAGTTAGGGCTTCAAAATTAGAGTTTATGAGAGGCTAGGGAAGCTTTTTGACCTACTTCTCTTAAGATTTATTTTTGGATACGAAAATAGAGTGTGGAGGCTCCTATTTATAAACTTTTTTAAGTGCCTTTTAGATAGAGTTAAGGTTTAATTATAATTTTTTTAGAGAGAGTTATTGTTTAATTATAATTCTTTTAGAAAGAGTTATTATTTAGTTAAAATTCTATTAAATAGAGTTATTATTTAGTTAGAATTCTATTAAATAGAGTTATTATTTAATTAGGATTGTTTTAAATAGAATTGTTATTTAATTATAACTCTATTAGGATTTTGACTTTTAGTCTCATTTGATTGACTTTAAGATTTTGACTTTAGTATTACTTGGTTGACTTTAATATCTTGACTTTAGTCTTACTTGAGTGACTTTAGACTTACTTGATTGACTTGAATTTTTTGGAAAACCCCCTTTATTATATATTTAATTTTTTGGCCCCCCAGATGGAGGGGTCCTTGAATAAATATCTTGGCAACCATCAACAATTTTGCCTGAGAGCCTGATTGATCGATTTTTTTTGTTTAAAATTTTAAATTAATTTTATTAATGTTTCACTTTACATTATTTAATATTTTATTTATTAATTTCAAATTTTAAAAATTTTTTAATTGAAAAATTATCGTTTTGCCCCTAAAGAGAACTTTTGCGTTTCAAGTTGATTTTTGATGTTCTAGGATGTTTTAGAATCGATTTTTTGTAAGGAATTTAATGGGAATATTGGTTTGTATCATTTATGAAGTTTTTTTTGTGAGAAATGGTCATGAACTTTATGAGGGGCATTTTCATAATTTTGTCAAATTTTGTGAAAATTGACGAAATGATTTATTTAGTTTTGATTTGTTATTTTATGTGTTTGAAAAGATTTTCCTAAGCGTAATATAGGTTCTAGGGTTGTTTTGAGGTTAGGGGTATTTTGGTAATTTGGTATTTTTTTATCGTGAAGCTTCTTTTTATCTGAAAGATGATGATTTCTAAGTTTTTGGGGTTATATTTTCCTAACGTAGCGTAGTTTCTATAGTTTTATCAGTTCAAGATACCTCATCCGGGTTTCTGAAACATATCTGGTAACAAAATAAAGCATTGGAATAAACATCCATCATTGGGAACCGTTGCAATCAGCTTAACAAGTTGACTAATCAGGCAAGTGCAAAAATGGGGTGTTTACAGTAGCAGAGCAAACCATTTATTTTCTGAGCAAAATTTTCACAGATGCATAAATACGCTATTTGAAACTCAAAAAATTAGGGGTAGCCTTGGCCTATACGGCACTGCGCCTATGACCATACTTTCATGCACATCGGGTGCAGGTCATCACAAAGTTCCTTCTAAAGTCAGTGTTGGGAAAAGTGAAAGGATCAGGCAGAATGGTGAAATGGGCATGTAGTTAGCGAAATTTAGGCTCGAATTCAAACCTAGAGTTTCGTTGAAAGGCCAAGCAGTAGTCGACTTCTTGGCAGATTTTCCAGTGGAAGAGAAGGTGAATCTGTTAGTAGAAGAGTTAGAGCAGGCAGATGATGAACAAGAATTCCAAAGTGGCCTGGGGTAGAAAACATATGTGGACGAATCGTCCAATTTCGAGGGGTTAGGGATCGGAGTCGTGCTGATCACCCCAGATGGGACAAGAATAGAAAAGGTAGGTTATACTAAGATTCAAGGCGTCGAATAATGAGGTAGAATATGGGGTGATGGGATTCGACCTTGAATCCTTAGCAGGTCTAAGAGTATTTGAGGCTACTATCTACAACGACTCATAGTTGGTGGTGAACCACATCAATGGGAGGTTTGAAGCCCAAGACCCTTAGTTGCAACTCTATTTTGAGAAAATTAGGATCGTCATGCACCATGCATGAGATATCAAAGTCGAACACATACCTCGGATAGATAACAAGCATGCAGATGCTCTGGCCTACATCGTTTCAATGTTAGCTAGGTAGCAAAAGAGAGAATTGCCATTGAGTTTCCAGGAACATCCAGTAATAGAAGAGCCTGGACTAACTAGTTTAGTGGTAGTTGTGAAAAACCAAGGATGGATAAGTCAATCCTAGCCTATTTACAGCAAGAAGAGCTGCCCAATGATTCAAAAGAGGCCAGGATGGTCAAGAGTAGGGCAGAGAGATACACTGTCCTAGATGGGACTCTATACTGGAAGTCTGTAGGGGGTCCACTCTTGCATTACTTACCCCTGAAACAACCAAAAGAAGTGTTAAGTGAAATCCATGGGGGAGACTGTGAAAACCATTCAAGGGACGATCTTTGGCGCATAAGGTACTCTCTCAAGATTATTTCTGGTCCTATTTGTAGAATGATGCATCGCTACATGTTAAACACTACGATAACTGTCAAAGACACGGGAAGATAATCCAGCAACCAGCAGTATAGCTCTACTCCCTCGTCAGCCCGTGGCCATTTGCATAGTGGAGGATCGACTTAGTAAGCCCGTTGCCTAGGATACCAGGCAATCTAACTTTTTTGTTGGTAGCAATGGATTATTTCACTAAGTAGGTGAAAACCCTCCCATTAGCCAGAATCCGATAGCAAGAAGTTCAAAAGTTCCTTTGAGAGAATATTATTTACAAGTTTGGCTTGTTGCACACCATAGTTTCCGACAATGGAAGGATAGTCTACCAAAGATCAGATCAGAGAATTATACAATGAATATGAAATAAAATAATTATTTTCCACACTGTAGTACCCCCCAGGGTAGTGGGCAAGCCGAGGCTAGGGGAAGCTAAGGGTAGATGGACGTTAGTCTTACATGGAGTCTTATGGGCTTACAGGACAACTGCAAGAACTTCTACGGGGATGTCCCCGTTCACCATGCCCTATGGAACTGAAGTCATGATACCTACAAGGAATAATTTCCCATCGTGAGGTCCAAGGTAGTTTAAACTGGTAGGAATGGCCAACAACTAGTCGTAGAACTGGACTTATTGGAGGAAAAACATAATGCGACATTGGTCAGATTAGAGTACTACCACAAGAAGCTGCATAATTACTTCAGTAAGAAAGTTCACCCTTGACAATTTCAAAAAGGAGATTTGGTACTGCGATGAGTATTCCAAAAAACGGAGGAACTGAATAGTGGCAAGCTGGGTGCAAATTGGGAGGGACCATATAGAATGAAAAAAGTGGGCCAAAAGGGAGCCTATTATTTACTCACAATGTCAATCAGGAGCTGCCTAGACCATGGAACGCATATAATTTAGAAAGGTATTATTAATAAATATTTTGTTTTAGTACTTTCAGATCTTTGTGCAGGGATAAGCTGAGAGGAGGGATCCAACCAGGATCCAGGCCTACGTAGGTCTTCTTTGCCTTCATTGGCAGAGTAAGAAGTTGGTTAGGGCCCAACTCTGACACGAGTAACAAAAGCATTGTGTTGATCCAGCCAGGATCCGGACTTACATGGGTCTTCTCTACCTTCATTAGTAGGGTAATAAGCTGGTCAGGGTCCTACTTTGTGATGAGTTTCAAGATCACTAAAGTGGAATCTAGCCAGGATTCGAGTTTACGTGGGTCTTATCTATCATCTTTGGCAGGGTAAGAAGCTAGTCGGGGCCCAACTCTGGTATGAGTAACAAAAGTACTATATGGATCTAGTCGGGATCCGGACCTACGTGGGTCTTTTATACCTTCATTGGCAGGGCAAGAAGTTTGTCGGGGTGTACTTTACCATGAGTTCACTAGCATAAAAGTTAGCCGAATGTTATAATCAAAAGTTCTAGCAAAGTCAAAACCTTTTTCAAGGACAGTGACTTGAATAGCCGTTTGCAGAGTTAGCCTAGTAAAGGTTCTACTAAAAGTAAGACTTACTTTAGGTAGAACCTAAGGGAAAATATGAGAAAAGTAACATGTAGAGCTGATTGTTAAAAACTTGATCGTTAAAGCAAACTGGATGCTAAAGCAAAATAGCAGTTTACGGATAAGTAATACGCGATGGGCATCATGAATAATCTATGAGTAGCTTAGTCAGTGTGGGCATATGAGTAGTTTTAACCAACTGCACATAAGCAGTATAACTAGTGTAAACAGAGTAGTAGTGGGAAGGGAAAGACATAATATAGAAATGCATTGAATTAGAAAGTAGACTAGCAGAATGTGTGTGCAGCATAAAAATGATAAAAGAAGATAAAGTTGAATTGTAAAAATGATAGCAAGTGCATTAATGTGAAGTTTTTTTACTAATAGTCAAGAGAAAGTACAAAGGAGAAATCCCAAAGTTGGGATAGTACAAAGACCACAACATAACAGTAGAGAACGAGTCATTGTCCAGTAGGGGGAGACTAGTTAGCAGAAAGAGAAGTCTAAGAGCAGCTGGGGGATCAACTTCAATAGTAGTACTTGAAGGGTCAACTGCTTCACCCTGATCTTTACCAGGGATGGATGGCAGACTAGAAGAAAGAGTAGGGGGTAGATTGCTAGCCTGGACTGAAGAATCCGTAGTTAGAGCATGATTCAATTCTAAGGTAGCACCAAGATATCGCTAGAAGTCTAATCAAGGATAACGATGTCTCCATCCTCATCCAACAAGAAAAGAGGAAAATACCCGAGGCATCCGGTCTAGGGAACATTCCTGATAGGAGACACCAAGGAGCATTGTCCAGGTCCTCTTCATCCTCCCTTTCGTCCTCATCCTCTTCTTCATACTAAAATTGAATAGCTTTGAAGCCTTTGTGGTAGGCTTTTGAAGAAGCCTCTTCTACCAACAGAAAATACTGGGCTTGCAGTTACTCCAGAAGCTTCCTAATTTCAATTTCTTCATCCTTAGCCTGAGCAACCTTGGCTAAATCAACACTTATTCTCAGAAAGCTCAGTTCAAGTTCCTGTTGTTGCACCTTCTCTTGGAATTCTACTAGTTCTGCATCTCTTCGCTATACTCTCTCTTTGTAGCTAGCTATCTCCTTTGAAGGATACCCTGGAGATCTATCAACTTCCTATTATAGGCTTCCAAGGCTAGGTTGGCCTCTATTTCCTCTTTAGCCTCCTGGGAAAATTGGCTAGAGGAGGCTAGCTTAGCTTGGAGAATAGTTATTTTCTCTCCCTATACTCGGGCCAAGATAGTTGCCTGGTTCTTAGCCTCACGCCACGTCTAGAAGACCAGAGTTCCGTAAACGTGAGCCTACATAGTAAGAGAAGAATATTAGAACATAGAAGTTATGAAATAAATAGCAGAGCAAGAAGAGCAGAAGTTACCTAGTGAAGACCATGGGAAAAGTGGCCAAAGCCTAGGTCAATGTTGGCTTGGTTAGCAACATCCCAATCCATAGGAAAAATAGACTAGGAGAGCAGGAAAGCAGCGATTATTGGGTCTTTTACTCCACAACTTTTATTGTAGACGTGGTAGGGGGCCAAAATATGTTGATTTCATTCCCATCTTGGAGGAAGGCCTCGCGTCCTATCCAAGTAAAGGAAATCTCATCCATAGAAGTCTTGTAAAAAAAAGAGCCCTCATGCTCGGACTCCTTTAGAGGAAAAGGACTCCTCAAGTTCTTCTAGATCAGTTAGCACCTCTTCCGTGGCTGAAGGTTAGGAGTAAAGCTGCCCTCCCTATCGGTGGTAAAACTCTATCCTACTTGCATCTTAGTCTCTATAGAAACAACTACAGTACTAGTAGTAGCATCAATAACAACCATAGTAGAAACAGTAGCAATAGTAGCAGGCTCCCTAGGCACCACAGCCAGTTGACTTGCCTTTTTAGAAAGACTAGAACCATGAGAAGTCTGGCTCCTCTTCTTGGCTAGGATAGTGGAAGGAGCAGCACTAATAATAAGGGAATGTGAGAACGGGAACTCCGAAAGGTTGATGTCCATCACATCAGAGAACCCTGACAGAATCCCAAAGGAAAAAAACGCCACTCAGAATGGATCAAACGACCCAAACCTTGCTCATCGGAGGGAGGAGCCGGATTACTGGAACCCCGTCATTATGGAGGAAGCCGACTAGAAATAGAGTCGGGATGGAATGAATCAAGATCTTTCACAGTACGGCCAACATGACCAGAGGGAGATCGTCATGCAAGTGATCACGGAACGTCACCTAGAAGATCCACTACCGTCTTCTTCACAGCCTTGGTTCGGAGATCCACTGGCACTGGCCTCCGATCTTTGGATGTTCTGTGTTGCTTTCGCCTAACCTCAATAGCCACAAGGGCAGAAGAACCTGTGAAAGAAGCAAAGATGCCATTAAGAAAGTAGAACAAATCCTAAACAAGGTGGAAAGCATAACATAACCAAACAACATTACCTTGAAAGGTCCGAGGGACTCTGAATCCCTTGTGAGGAGTGCCCGGGGTGAATTTTCAATCCCTTGAAATGTAGAGGGGGTCTCAATGCCACCTTTTATCAGAGCTAGGGAAAGATGGGATAAGGGCCACCACTACGCTCTTAGAGGACAACGAATAATATCCCCGACCATTGGGGGATGGCTTTCATGTTGTATTGGGAAAAAAAGTTGTTCGGGGTAATGCCCATCTTCTCCGCAGCCTCCACCAAACGGTAAAAGTTCCTGAACATTTGAGCAGGGGCCCAGTTTATCTTACTTAGAACCTCTCTAAGGAAGGTAGAGAAAGGGAAACTAAGGCCAACCTTAATTTGGTAGACGAAGATAAGGATTTCTCCTTGGCGGTATTCGTCGGGGGTGTCAGAGTTCCCATCAACCCGAATATGTACAGAGACGGGAATATACAAACTTTGTCGAAGTTGGGCCATAGTGATAGCCATGGAAAAGTTAAGTATGAAAAAGAAATGCACAAAGAATAAAAAGATTACCTCGATGTAAAAAACGTAATTGAAGCAGCAAAGTAGAAAGAGAAGTAGAGAGAGCCTTCATGGAAAAACATAGAGACAAGTTTAAAATTTTTTAGCATTATAGTAAGTCCCCTATTTATAGAAAAGGGCGGGGGAACACGTACGCATGAAAGGCATAGTCCAGTTGAAACATCACAAGATTGGGGGTAGTATGAAAAGCATTAGGACACGTGGATAGGTACAGAAGAAGAGCAATCCATCTAGACCATCAGAGAAGATTCGAAGCAACGTCGTATTGAATGCGTCGATTCAAAAATAGCATGCATAATTATAAAAGAGCAAGGCAGCCAATCAGATAGTGGAATTGTGTCTCGTGGAGACGAAAAGACCTTATGCCTCGTAGAGCAAAATAATTGCATGCTAAATCTAGGTCGTACATGTGTCCGAATCGACTAAGTGGTACCAGGTGCAAAATAGTATATGGAAGCGCAGCTTTGCTAGTGAAAGCGCCCTCGATCCGCTTTTGATTTCTGAGGTTTTGGAGTCGCCACCTAGTTATTACGGTCTAGGAACTGAACATTGACTCTAAAAGGAAAATAATACTAATCTATGCAATAAAATACGGGTCTGGGGATCACGTTATGGGATTGGAAGGTATTAGGCACCAACCTCGCCCGACAAATACCGGTCTCTATTATTTTTCAAAGAAGATTACATTGCAAAAAGAACAAAAAAAAATAAATAAAATAATAAAAAAATAAAAAAATTTACTTTGATGATCGCAACAATGGTTCCCTCAAAACTGGTGGAGAGATTCCTTGCTGGTGATTTATTGCTTCGTTTCCGTCATTGGATTCACTTATGATCTTCTAAGATGAAGTATCTTATTCCTAGATCTGAGTGTTTTTTGAATTTTTGATGCATTTTGGGTGTTTTAGAAGGATTTCTAGGTGTTTTTTGAGCTAAAGTTGGGGTACGGATATTAGGTAAGGAGTTAGGACTTCAAAATTAGGATTTTGCCAAGGTTTGGGAGACTCCTTGACCTATTTTTTTTAGGATTTCCTCTTTGATATCAAAATAGGTTGTAGAGACCCTTATTTATATATTATTTTAAGAGCTTTTTAGATAGAGTTAGAGTTAAATTATGTTTATTTTAAATAGTTTTAGAGTTTAATTATATTTCTTTTAAGGTAGTTTTAGAGTTTAATTAGAATTCTATTAGATAGTTTTAGAGTTTAATCAAAATTCTATTAGGGTTAGTTTTTAGAGTTTAATTAGAATTCTATTCGATAGTTTTTAGAGTTTAATTAGAATTTTATTAGGGCTAGGGTTTAACTTTGGTATTATTAGATTGATTAGGGTTTTGACTTAAGTCTCACTTGATTGACTAGAATTTAGGATTTTGACTTAAGTCTTGTTTGATTGATTACAATTTAGGATTTTGACTTAAATCTTACTTGATTGACTAGAATTTAGGGTTTTGACTTAAGCTCACTTGATTGACTACAATTTAGGATTTTGATTTAAGTCTCACTTGATTGGCTTTAATTTTAATTAGGATTTTATTTTACATTAATTAATATTTTAATTATTAATTTCAGAATTTTTAATTATTAAAATTATAAAATTACCATTTTACCCTTAGAGATGTTTTTGTGTGTTTTAAGTCATTTTTCGATGTTTTGGAATTGATTTTTCATAAGGAATTCGATTGGATTATCGATTTGTGTCACTTATGAATTTTTTGTGCGAAATGGTTGTGAACTTTATGAGTGGCATTTTCATAATTTTATCGATTTTTGTGAAAGTTGGCAAAATAGTTTATTTGATTTCGATTTATTGTTTTATGTGTTTGAAAGGATTTTCCTAAGCGTAATGTAAGCTATAGGAATGTTTTGAGATTAGGGGTATTTTAATAATTTGATCATTTTTTAGTGATTTTTATCGTAAAGATTCTTTTTGTTTGCAAGATAATGATTTCTATGTTTTTTGAGTCATGTTTTCCTACCGTAGCGTGGTTTCTAAGACTTTGTTGGTTTAAGATACTTCATCCGAATTTCTGAAACACATCTGGTAACAAAATAGAGCATTGAAATAATCATCCATCATTGGAAACCGTTGCAATTGGGTTAACGAGTTCATTAATCAGGTGAGTGTAAAAATAGGGTATCTAAAGATGCCCCTCTTTGACAGAGGGTTTAAGCAAACTAGATAGCAAATCTATTTTGGTAGATAGTGCGATATCCGAATGCCAGAGCTAGTGACAATTCATTTTGCAGTTTGATTTAGCAATTCGTCGAGGCGTTCAAATCCTTCAGGGTAAAACTCTCCCCGAGCAAAAGGTTGTCAGGTCCTCGAGTGAGAGCTCTCACTGACAGTATTAGATACTTGAATTTTAGAAAATTCTCCCTGATGTTCAATTGTGTGCACTTGAAATCTGAGATAAATCTCAAAGGTTCTGAGCAAAATTCAAGTAAAACTAACTAAAATTTGAGCAAAACATAAAATCTAGGAAAACCTGAGAAAAAATTTGACTTTAAATAAAACTTAAAATTTTTTTGAGGTTTGAGAAAAATCTAAGCAAAAGTTGAGAAAAAGTTGAATATTATACTCTACCTACCTTGGGTGAAAGAGTAATGAACTTATTTTTCTAGGAGTCCTACTCTACCTACTCGGGGTGAAAAAGTAATGAACTAATTTTTTTTGGAAGTTCTATTCTACCTACTCAAAGTGAAAGAGTAATAAGCTAATTTTTTGGGAGTCCTACTCTACCTGGCCAGGGTGAAAGAGTAATGAACTAATTATTTTATGAAGTTTTACTCTATCTACTCGGAGTGAAAGAGTAATGAACTAATTTTTTTTTTGAAAGTTTTACTCTACCTACTCGGAGTGAAAGTGTAATGAACTAAGTTGGGAGTCCTACTCTACCTGCCCAGCGTGAAAGAGTAATGAATTAATTTTTTTTAAAAATAAAAAATTAAATTTTATGAAGGTCCAGTAAACATTTTCACTCTCTTTGAATCTTAGGAGTTTTCAAAATTACTATCAAGAGGGTAACATTTAATTCAAAGTTAACCTTATCCTTTGGGGTTGAAATTAACCAGGTTTCAGAATCAAAATGCCCCTAGTTTGATAGGGAATATTGCACTAGGGATAATTGAACATAATTAGAAAACGAATGCCCCTAGTGTAAGGGGGGAAACTATACGTTTTAGAAAAATGAAGTGCCCTTGTTATGAAAGTTTGAATTCATTGATTATTTCAATCGCAATAAAGGTTTAACTATTAATTTTGAATTTTTATATTGAAGATTTTAAGTCAGGCTCAAAGAAATTGAAACAAAATAATTCTTTCTGAAATTCATCATAGAATTTGTTCTTTCTCCCCGTCAGTTCGCTTAAGAACATGAAACTCTTCAGATAAATCATAGACAAGATACTTGTATCCATTGAGTCTATATTTGGTTCAAACTTGATCATTCAGACTTCTGATGTTTTAGCTCGGACCATTTTTCAACTTCTCAATTCAACGGAGAATTTCTTTTATTTTTTTGGTTGCTCTAAGTTTTATCGAGATTGTCTTTTCAGGTTTTCAATTTAGCGAGCATGCTCTAGCTATTGCTTAGATCGCTTTTTTAGATTTTTAATCTAGTGAGCTTACAATTTTTTTTCTTTTCTTTACTTTGATTGTTGTCAAAGTCGTCCTTTTAGATTTTCAACCTTGCGAGCTTGCCCTAATTTTTGCCTAAGTTGCCATTTTGGATTTTCAATCTAGCAGGCTTCATTTTTCTTTTTCTTCCATTTTGAACTTCTGAAGTTACTATTTGATCATGTTTTACTATCTTCCTTGAATTTTTGCATGGTACTTAGGAGGACTTTCATGGGAAAGGTTAGGACTAGGCATAAAAACAAAGGAATTTTGAGGCTTAAAAAACTCGAGTACCCTTTGTGTGGCATTTCTTTTAAATTATTTTCTTTTTCTTCCCCATTTTTGACAATATTTCATTTTCTTTTGAATTTATTTCTTCGTGGAGGAATATATTTTTTGTTTTGATGTAGTCGAGCCTGAAGTGACTTCTCAGGTTGCCTATGTACCCTAGAATTTTGGGATCAAACTAAAATGTAGTTCGAATTCTTCCCTCCCCTAGGTTAGGTGATCTGGCTGAGAAAGAAAAATGCATCATTTTTTAAAAAAAGACTACAAATGGCTGAGAAAGGAGATATTGAACTGGGAAGAAGGAAATTGATTCGACCAAAGATGACCTCCTTAAATATAGTACTACTTGATCCGGTCAAGGTCGGTTGACTCTGGTAATTCAATTTTATCATGATCTTGAAATCTGATGTTTTTTTTTCAGGCAGTATTTTCTTAATAGATGAATCTCTCTAATTGAATTTAGACTTCCTCCTATGGTCGAGGACAAGTGCTTAATTTTCTTTGAAGTCTGATGGTTAAATCCTTGACTTGTAAGTTGTGAACTTTGACTTTCTTGTAAGTGACTCTTCTCTAATAAGTTTACACGTGGTACAGAACTTCTAGGTTGTTTTTTTTCAATCTGGTTTAACTCTTTGTACCCAATGATGAGCCTAGTACGTTTTTAGCAGTTGACTTTCTATCAAAACCTTGAGATATGAGATTTTCATTTCAACTGGTAAAATTATTTTCATATCATATACTAGAGAGTATGGAGTGTTCCAATGGAAGATCGAATTGAAGTTTGATATACCAATAGAGCAAACGACAATTTTTCTGACCAATCCCGATGTGATTGACACATTTTCTTGATGATTATTTTGAGATTTTTTATTGGCCGCCTCAACCTTTCTATTAGTCTGAAAACGTGGGGAGATGATTTGTGTTGTCAAATCCTGAACTTTGAACACAGAGTAATGACCTAAGCTTTGAAATACGACCCATTATTAGAGATCAACTCAAAAGGTACCCCTATATCAATTGATAACATGTGCTTAAATGAAATTTTCAACTCGAGATGTAGTAGGGATAGCGCTAATATATTTTGTAACATCTTCTTTGATTCCATCGATATAGATGAGTATCTATTCCGTGTTGAACAATACCCAAGCTTGTACCTAACATACCCTCATATGATCACACGAACAAGTCTTTTGAAATTTCTAAGTAAATTCAGTATCCGAGGATTCCTCTAGGGATAGGATAGTTTCTATCTGAATTTCTTAGAAATTATTTTTTGTTCTAAGGTTCAATGACCTTTGCTTTCTGATTGAAAGTTATTGAGCCTGACCTTACCTTCTTGTTTAGGAGAAAAATATATCATTGAAGCTAGATTATTAGTTAATTCGTTAATGCTCTCGAGGTATTCAAAAATTTCATTTATTCAGATGGGATAATAGACACCTCTATAAACTTGACAAATTAACCTGATTCAATAGAAAAAAAATTGACTCGATCTAAAGAAAACATGACCTTATTGGATTGATAAAAAATGGACTCGAACTAACCCAAATGACTCATGAAAACTCAAGACAAGTAATCACAACGGGCTTGATTATGGACTGAGGACTCGAGACATTGCTTATAACCGGCAAGACTGAAGTATTGTGATCTTTAGGGAACAATTGGGTGATGTTGAGAAATTCTAAGGTCATTTTAACTATTGACTCGGTATGTTTATTCTAACTAACCGGACTTCCAACCCTAACTAGGCGGTGGACGATTGAGTTTAGGTGCAATGATAACCCTGAAACCTAATCGAATGTGGATTTAATCAATTTTAGTGTTACCCCCTTAATAACATTTTAAATGAACCCTGAGATTATATTGAATCCTATACACCAATCCATTAAATAATTCATTAATGTAATTTTATTGCACTTTTGAAAAATATTGAAAAATAATGTTTTCATTGAATAACAACTTCCAACAAACATATTTCAATAATTTTTCATGCAAAAATAAATCTTTTGTAAATCATTTTTTTTATAAATATTTTTCTTCCTTTTCTTTTTTTGGAAAACATTTTCTTTTAGAAAACATTTTTGAGAAAGCATTTCCTTTTGGAAAATCTTATTATTCTGGAAAATATTTTACTTTTGGACAGTATTTCTCTTCTGGAAAATATTTTACTTTTGGAAAATATTTTTATTCTTTTAAAATGGGTTAAAAATTCGAATTAGAAAAAAATTTGAATTTCATTTTGATTCAAATGGCTCGGCCCATAATGATCGTTGGATCGAAATGGACTAGGTCAAGTTTAAAATGGATTTTTTATTTGGTCGGTGTACCCATTTTAATAAGGTAAAACAAAAAAACTTTAATCCTTGAGGACAACCATACATTCTGATCTCATCACTTACATAAATTTGGATCTTATTTCTCACATGCATTCATCATTCACAAGGTCCCATTCAATAAACAATTAGGGAACACCGATGATAAGTTCGAGTCGTGACCTATAGGGAGGTTTCTAGACTCTAAACTTACTATGTGCAATGCATTTTTATCTGGCCATCCTTACCCAAGTACACATATATACCTCTCGAGCGTACTCAATCAGACCGTACGTGATGACTTGATTTGATATACCGTATATGTGATAATCTAAAACCTCAACTCATTTCTCTAAAGTCAAAAGCAGTAAGTTTAATCCCAAATCAGAGGTGGCGCACGATGTTTGAGTAAAGGCACTCTTAAATCACCTCTTTTTTAAAATAGACGTAGTTTATCCTCCTAGTACCATAGTACATCGGAGCAAGATCTCGCTTAGGCACTGATTTTGATCAAGAAGTACAACTGATGTACTTGGATCATCTTTGATATACTTATGGGTACGAGTCAAGAGTTGTAGCAGTCAGTTTAATCCCAAATCAGAGGTGGCGCACGATGTTTGAGTAAAGGCACTCTTAAATCACCTCTTTTTTAAAAAAGACGTAGTTTATCCTCCTAGTACCGTAGTACATCGGAGCAAGATCTCGCTTAGGCACTGATTTTGATCAAGAAGTGCAACTGATGCACTTGGATCATCTTTGATATACTTATGGGTACGTGTCAAGAGTTATAGCTTTCATAAATGGTTTGGCATCTCACAAGGGGACCGACCACGTACTAGTACTATATTGGCAAACGGGACATGTGACCATGTGACTTACAATAGGTCAAAAGCTCAGGTCGCTCCAGTCTGGGTGCATGATATATCTTTCAGAATCACCTGATCATACAGTACTAATGCCCCAGTTTGATATACCCTAAGTTACGTGACTGGCGTTGTGATTTTCATGAATGACGTTTTATCTCCGAAGAGACCGGACCATGCACTAATCCATGTTGACGATATTAGGACATGCAAGAGTGCAAAACAGTAAACGTGCATGTCGTGTATGCAAAATAGGGTGGGGTATGCCCAGGGCCTTTTCCAAACAAATGAGCCTATGGGCCTAATCATATCATTACAACATATGGATATCATATTAATCAAAGAATACAAACCATCATATTGAAATCAAAGCAACCACATTGAAATATACACACGTAGAGATCATAGCATAGTAGATGAGTGATCAATCAATTAGAATAGCATGGAAATAATATCAATCATTGATCAAACATTGAGATAGGCACAAAGTTTTTCCTTATGGTCCAATTGGGGATCACTTAGGGTGACTCAAAATAATTTCAGATTTTAATGAATATTGAATCGAGGATAGGATGATAATCGTTGAGACAAGGGGTGATAATTTTTCCTTTTTTTAAAAAATTTTTAAAGAAATAAAGAAAAACTGGATTCAGTTTTTTTTTAAAAAAAAATTGTTCCCTTTTTTTTAAGAGAAAAATTGAATATTGTTTAAAATAAAAAATTTTGAAACAAAGAAATTTTTTTTTCTAAACATTTATTTTATTTTAATTTTTTTAATATTTTTAAAAGCTTTTTCTTTTAAATGTTTTTTTTAAACGATTTTTTTATTTTTATTTTTATTTTATAAACTTTTTTTCCTTTTTTTAATGGTTTTTTGAAACATTTTTTTTAAAATATTTTTTTTAACATTTTTTTAAAATTTTTTTTTATTTTTTTAATGTTTTTTTTATTTTTTTAAAACATTTTTTTATTTTTTTAATGTTCTTTTTTATCTTCTTTTTTTTAAATGTTTTATTATTATTATTTTTTAATTTTTTTTTTAAAATTATTATCAATGATCAATGCATGTACCCTAAAAAAAATTAAATAAAAAACTAAAAAATAAAAATAAAAATAAATAAATAAAAAGTTAAAAAAAAAATCTTTATGATCCAACATCCTTCATTCCATTTTACCTCATTATTTTTCTTTAAACCATTAGATTATTTGGGAGTCTCCCAAATCGACCTTTAATTGGGATCACAAAAAAAACATCCAAGAATAAGCTTTCCAAACTTTTATAGCTAATTTCAGCATCATCCCATCCTCAATTCATATGTTAATTTGAATATTTCATTGTTTAGGGTCATCCCAAATGACCCTAGATTAAACCATAAAAAAATTATATGCCAAATCAAAGTATCTAAAATCGAATCAAAGGATACCAATAAAGGATAATACAAACCCAAAAAAGAATCCAAATAAAAATGGGTCAACACCTATTTTTCCATATCATCATCCTTTCAATATCTTGCATTATTTAGGGTCATCCCAAACGATCTTAAATTGAATCATAGCAAATAATATTCCATAATAATACACTAAAAATGATACAAAAGAATATAATACAATCCAAAAAATAAATGAATCAAATAAATTAAAAATAAACAAAATAAAACTAAGTCTAAATGGCAATGTTCTCATACTTGGGGCTTTTCAAGTTTGATCCTCAATAATCCCCAGCGGAGTCGCCATTGAAAGCACCCTCAATCAGCGGGGTGCGCGGATCCGCTTTTGACTTTTGAGGTTTGGGAGTCGCCACCTAGTTATTACGATCTGGGAACTGAACATTGACTCTAAAAGATAAATAATACTAATCTACGAAAGAAAATACGGGTCCGAAGATCACGTTACGGGGTTGGAAGGTGTTAGGCACCAACCTTGCTCGGTAAGCACCGATCTCTATTATTTCCCGAAGAAGATTATATTGCTAAAAGACCTAAAACAAATAAAAATAATAATAAAAAAAATAAAAAAGTTTACTTTTAAGATTGCAACAATGGTTCTCTCAGAACTGGCGGAGAGATTCCTTTCTTGTGATTCATTGCTTCGTTTTCATCATTGGATCGGCTTCTAATCTTTTAAGATGAAGTATCTTATTCTTAGATCTGAGTATTTTTTAATTTTTTGATGGATTTTTGGGTGGTTTAGAAGGGTTTCTAGGTGTTTGTTGAGCTAAAGTTGGGGTATGGATGTTAGGTAAGGAGTTAGGGCTTTAAAATTAGGATTTTGGGAAGGTTGGGGAGGCTCATTGACTTATTTTTTTTAGGATTTCCTCTTTGATCAAAAAAATAGGTTGTAGAGACCCTTATTTATAGATTATTTTAAGAACTTTTTAGATAGAGTTAAGAGTTAGATTATGTTTCTTTTAGATAGTTTTAGAGTTTAATTTTATTTCTTTTAGATAGTTTTAGAGTTTAATTATGTTTCTTTTAGGAGAGTTTTAGAATTTAATTAGAATTCTATTAGGGTAGTTTTAGAGTTTAATTAGAGATAGTTTTAGAGTTTAATCAGAATTCTATTAGGGTTAAAGTTTAGAGTTTAATTAGAATTCTATTAGGTAGTTTTTAGAGTTTAATAAGAATTCTATTAGGGCTAGGGTTTGACTTTAATTTTATTAAATTGATTAGGATTTTGACTTAAGTCTCACTTGATTGACTAGAATTTAGGATTTTGACTTAAGTCTTACTTGATTAACTAGAATTTAGGGTTTTGACTTAAGTATCACTTGATTGACTTTAATTTTACTTAGAATTTTACTTTACATTAATTAAAATTTTAATTATTAATTTTAAAATTTTTAATTATTAAAATTATAAAATTATCGTTTTACCTTTGAAGAGGATTTTTTGCGTTTTAAGTCATTTTTTGATGTTTTGGAATCAATTTTTCGTAAGAAATTTGATTGGATTATCGGTTTGTATTACTTATGAATTTTTTGTGCGAAATGATCGTAAACTTTATGAGGGGCATTTTCGTAAGTTTATCAAATTTTGTGAGAATTGGCGAAATGATTTATTTGATTTTGATTTGTTGTTTTATGTGTTTGAAAGGGTTTTCCTATGGGTAATGTAGGTTCTAGGGATGTTTTGAGGTTAAGGGTATTTTGGTAATTTGATCATTTTTTAGTGATTTTTATTATAAAGATTCTTTTTATCTGCAAGGTGATGATTTTTATATTTTTGGAGTAATGTTTTCCTAACGTAGCGTGGTTTCCAAGGTTTTGTTAGCTTTAAATACCTCATCCGAATTTCTGAAACACATCTGGTAACAAAATAGAGTATTGGAATAATCATCCATCATTGGGAATCGTTGTAATCAGGTTGACGAGTTGATTAATCAGGCGAGTGCAAAAATGGGATGTCTACAACTAGCAGGACAGGTAAGAGGAAAGACCTCTTTAGCTCGACTAGCAAGACAGCACAACAATAAGACAGATTAAACCTGCCAAATAGGCAGGCCAGATCTTACGAAGATCGTAAAACTATTTTATGTGGGAAATTAGTAGAGACCGACTTTGGCCTGGCGGAGTTGGTGCCTAACACCTTCCAATCCCGTAACGTAATCCTCGAACCCTTTTTTTCTTCAATAGATTAGTTCTTTATCTGTTTAGAGTCAGTATCTGGTTCTTAGACCGTAATAACTAGGTGGCGACTCCCAAACCTCAAGGGTCAAAAGCGGATCCGCATACCTCACGAATCGAGGGCGCTTTCAGTGACGACTTCACTAGGGACTTTGAGGATCAAACTTGAAAAATCCCAAGTATGGGAGCATTGCTAAAGCGTTCTAATTTTTTTTTTTAGTTGTTAGTTTATCTGTTTATTTGTTTATCTACTTGTTTTTTTAATTTTTTTTAATTTTTTCATCCTTTTGTTCAATATTTGATCATGTGTTTAGATCATGAATATTCTGCCCTTGCATGTTCGTACTATTTTATGGTCCAATCAAGGGTTTCTTAGAACGATCCTAAATGATTAAAAAATCAAGGAGTTTAATTGAGGACGGAGAGATGACTAATGTAGGTTTGTTTTTTTTTATTTTATTTTATTTTATTTTTTATTTTTGTTCTAAGGTTCTATTCTTAAGTAACATTTTTTTTTTAAAAAAAAAGGTTTTTGGTGGGCGATGTATCCTTTGACATTTTTTTATTTTTAGGTTCCATTAATAATGATAACGGGCTGGGGGATTTAAAATTTTTTTTTTTAAAGGTGTTGTCTACAATGATGTGAGGGGCTGGTGTGTAAAGAAAAAAAATCAATTTAAAAAAAAAAATTCATTTTTTTTGGGTTCTGTTTACAGCAACAGTTAAGTGGTGTGTAATAACAAAAATCTCGTTTTTCTACTACCACATCATCTTCTTAAAAGATCCAAGTGGTTTCATTCTTTCCAACAGAGACCGATCTAAGCTCCAACCGATCGACTGGAATCTCAGCTGATCGAATTCGACGTTTAAAATAGTTGGTTTCTCTCAAAAATAGATTCGATCTTGGGCGTTTTAATCTTCCTACTACCACATCTTCTTCCCCATTTGGTTCCATCGGTCTCAACAAAGACTCAAGAACCTTGCACCCCGAGTGTTCCTAAACCATGCTTTGGTTTGCAAACTTCGGCCAATCTAAGTATCAACCGATCGAGGTAGCCCTCATCTCGATTATTTCTTGATCGAACAAATAAGATGAACAAAGGGGGCTGGCAGATCTGTTGTTCGGTTGTGTTTTTCCATATCGATATTGGTGGCTATTTTTTTTCGATCGATCGTTCTTGTAAGATAGATGCTTCTGATCTCGATCTCGAACGTGAAGATCTTTGTGGAGATTGATTGAACCTCAGTTTCTCACTCTCTTTATTTCAAATAAAAGATTCAAATCATCAGAAGGTAGTTCATAGAGAATTTCTTCATCTCAACAAACTAAGATGGCGAATAATTTATCGAAGAATTCTATGAATCTTTCATACGCTGCGATTCTGTTTTGTTGGTTCTCTCGGTTCTATCCTTCACACATTGTCTGTTTGATGTCTCCGTTTCACCAATGGGTCTGTATAAAAATAAATGGCTTTGAAGGTTCTGATTTTCGGGTTGAGTGGATTCTTGTGTTTTGAATTAAATTCATTTGGTTCTATGGTTCTCTAAACAGCACATAAGGTTGATCTCGACGTGATAGTGAATAAGTCCGAATTTTTTGTGACAGCAACATGTAGTTTGTTTCATAAAAGTATTTTGGGTTTTTAAAATCAATTTGTTCTCTAAATTTTTTTTTAAAAAAAAAGATAATAAATAAAGATTAAAAAGTTTTTCTCAAAAAAAAGAAAGTTCAAAAAATAAGAAAAAATCAATTTTTAAATGTTGCTAACAACAACATATGTTTATGTATTTTGATTTTGTTTTGTTTTCTAAATTTCTTTTGATTGAGTTCAATTTTAAAAAATAAAAATAAAATAAAAACATCCTCTTTATCTCATCAATCATTATCATACCCTCAATTCGATATCCTTTGAAATTTTGAATCATTTAGGGATCGCCCTAAAATAACCTTGATTGGACCATGTAATTGTTCTTGTGAGAATTGGAACTATGGATTTATTTCAATGATTCGGACCATATTATTATTTCATATTAATTGTTTATTTAACATGCCATAATCTTGTTTGAGATACATGTTTGATGTCGATCATAATATTGATGTGAGGGAATGTGATCAGATTGGTATTTTAATATTCATGTGATATCAATGTTGTAGTGATTTGATTAGACCCATGAGCCCATTTGTTTGAAAAAGACCCCGGGCACACCCCACCCTATTTTGCACACACCACATGCACGTTTACTGTTTTACTCACTTACACATCCCGTATAGCCAACGTGGCACTAGTGCTTGGCCTGGTTTCTTCGAAGATGCGAAGTCATTCATGAAAACCACAATTCTAGTCACGTACCTTAGGGTATATCAAACTGGGGCATCAATACCGTCTGATCAGGTGATTATAAGAAGTATATTGATGTACCTAGGCTGGAACGACTTGAGCCTTTGACCTATTGTGAGCCACACAGTCACATGTCCTGATTGCCAACATAGTACTAGTACGTGGTTGGTCCCCTCGTGGGATGCCAAACCATTTATGAAAGCTACAACTCTTGACTCGTACCCATAGGTATGTAAAAGATAATCTAAGTACATCAATTGTACTTCTTGGTCAAAATCGATGCCTAAGCGAGATCTTGCCCAGCTGTACCCTAATGTACGAGAGGGATAGACTACATCTATTCTAGAAGAGAGGTATTTAAGTGGGCCCTTGCTCAGCATTGTGCGCTACCTCTCAACTGGAGATCAAACTGGTTGTTTTTGACTTCAGAGAAGTGAATTGAGGTTTTAGATTATCACCTTTATGGTATATCAAACCAAGTCACCATGTATCGAAAGGTATATAGATGTGCTTGAGTAAGGGTGGATAAATAAAAATGCATTGCACGTAGTAAGCTTAGACTCTAGAAACCTTCCCTGTAAGTCACGACTCGAACTTATCATGGGTGTTCCCACAAGTTTTTATTGAATGGAACCTTTCGATTGATGAATGTATGTGAATGATGAGATCAGAGTATATGATTGTCTTCAAGGATTAAAAATGTTTTTTTAAGAATTAAAATGGGTGCACCGACCCAGTAAATAATCCATTCTTTGACCTAGTCCATCCAAATCCAACAATCATGGTGGGCCAGGCCATTTAAATTGAAATAGAAATCAAATTTTCAAAGAAGAAAAATAGTTTATAAAGGGAAAGTATTTTCCAAAAAAGATGTTTTCCAAAAGAAGTATTTTCTAGAAAGAATATTTTCCAAAAGAAGTGTTCTCTAGAAAAAATGTTCTTCAAGAAAAAATATATTTTCCATAAGAACAAGATTTTTCGAAAAAAATTAAAAAAATTTGATATTTTACATGGACCTTAGAAGAATACTAAAATACCCCTTTGTGTCGAAACAGGATGCTAGTCGCAGGTGATAATCTAATCGATCAGTTAGTCAAAACAACCGTCATAGGAATGCACCCTGTAGAGAAGATCAATTTTGGAAAATTCATGTTGAGGAGTGCTCTCTATTTCCACGAATTTGAGATAGATTAGAACCTCTTACATGCTATGGCTAAGCGATGGAACCCCTATTTTCACATATTTCATATGGGGTATATGCACTTGTGCCCCACTCACGAGGATTATTGTGGCAACATTAGGATATCCACTTCAAGACCTCTAGTCAGGCCTTCATTGAAGATCGGATATTCTGGTGACCTCGTCACAGGACTGAATATTTCCAAGGAAGAAGTCAAGGCCTTAGTTCATAACAGGAAATTGGATTTGGTACCTTTATTGGGCCCATATCGGTCCCGCAGTCATCTTATCAATGTAAAACCCGAAGCCTGGCGAGCCACTAGAGATTACCGATTATGCTTAGGAATCCTAGCCCAATACATACTGACCTCTAATAGTGATGGTCAAACTATTCCTGAGTCCTTCATAGATATAGCCTCTCAATTCTCAAGGAAAGCCAACCCGGTACCTCTCATCATAACTGAAACTTTCTCAGGTTTAGATGCCATAAAAATGGTGAGCGGGAAAGCTTCAAAGGAAGCCCCTATTTACTCTATATATGGTTTTGTGACCGTCTCAAAATCGTAGATGTTCCCTCAAACCTCGAATATGGGTCAAAAAACTTTTTCAAGAGAAACCTGTTAGTGCGTCACAACACAGTCAAAGCTTGGAGCAAATGGTTAGACTCTCACCTTGCCTGTCATATCGATTTTAGGTACCCTTGGTGGATGACTGATCCCCCTGTTCTAGGAACCAAAGGATCCTACTATGTCCGTCTGATTGGTTTAGAAAAAACATCTTTTTACCATCCTAATCTGATCCCAGAACAGTACGACGTACCTATAGAGTTATCTTTACCTCAACACAAAGCTTTCTTTCCCCTCGAGCCTTTGATTGAAAAGTTAGTACACCTTATTGAGAAAGCTTGGAACAAACACACCTTAGGGTATCCAGACGGACCAGCAGAATTCAAAGAGCTAGTTGTTAGAGCCAAGAGGGTCAAGCCTAACAACAATCCTGATGACCATCAAGACAAGGCCAAGCGTCCATGTAAAAATAGTTCAAGTCAAATTTGTTAAAAGATGTTTTTAATAAGAACATATTCTTTGTTAATCATTTTTAATAAAATTATCTTTCTTTTTGAATAAATATCTATTTCTTTTTCGAATATTCATTCTGTGAATGGATTAATTAATGGATTGGTGCACAAACCTCAATAAAATAATTTCTTAAAATGTTATCAAGGGGTAATACTGAAATTGATTAAATCTACCTTTGATGGGGTCATATAGGCCCACCTCCTAGTTGGAGTCGTAAGTCCAGTTGGTTAGAACGAACCACAGTATTAAGTCAACAAACAAAGATGACTTTAGAATCTAAGCTCACAGAGATCCGTAAGATCTTGGCAGCTTTTGCCAATAATATCAACAGTATAAAAGGCAAAGTGGAACTGTTAGAACAGACCTCGAAATCGACGAGTAATCCTCTACATGACCCAAAGGGAAAAAGGTAGAAGAGAAATGTCCACATGAAGTCTTCGAGCTCGACGGAGACGAATAGTATGTTGATGAAAATCCGGCGTTATTTAACAGAATGTCTCAATTGGAGTCAGTTATGAAAAGTATAAAGGGTATTGATGAAATTGTAACAGGCATTGAAGCTCTGAACTGCATCCCTAGAATCCATTTGCCAGAGAAGTTTGTGATGTCAGAAATGGACCAGTTCAGTGGGACAAGGTGTGCAAAAATATATCTTAAGGTGTATATTACCAACATGCGCACTATGGGGCTCAGCGACGAACAAATGACATTATTGTTCCAAAGAACTTTATCAGGATCAGCACTATGTTGGCTAATGTCTCAAAATCCTGTTACTGTGGGTACATGGGAGAACATGTCAAAGGCCTTCTGGCATCAGTATAAATACAGTATTGAGATTGAGACCTCAAGAAGGGATTTGGAAGTAACTAAACAGAAAAATGGGAAGACATTCACTGATTTCATTAGTTGTTAGAGGGCCAAGGCTACTCAAATGTGGGATAGACTTTCGGAGAAAGAACAAGTAGCGATTATCTTAAAGAACCTCTCTCAAGGATATGCTCAGCACCTAGTGGCCCAATACCTCCCTACTTTTGAATCCTTGTTACAAGCCCGGAAGCCAACTCGATGATGCATTTGCCTTTGGGATTCTTTCTAACCCCTCAGATAACAAGCTAAGAAACCATATGTTCCCAAACCCAATATGAACCATCTTACATCGCCAATACCTCAGTTACCCCAGCTCAACCCCCCACCTGGACTAACAACCAGGTTCACCCAAGTCAACCTCGAACTCCACGTCAATTTACCAATTTAGGATTGACCCTTACCGTAGCTTTGCAAAAATTGTTGAAAAAAGGGTTACTTACCCCGATTCAACCCTGACTTTTACCAAATCCCTTGCTAGTCGGACACAATCCTAACTTATTCTGTGAATTTCATAAAAATCCTGACCATCACACGGATCGATGTATCACCTTGCGCCATGCCATTCAAAACCTTATTGATAACAAAAAGATCACAATCCCTAGCCCACCAAATGTCACCACTAATCCACTACCTACCTATCAACCTCCACCAACCTTAAACATGGTTTCTCACGCCTCATTGCCATTTGATCCCGTCTCTCTTATCCATCCAATCCAAGTCAAACCGTTTAGTTACTCCCTTGCCGGATAGCTTTCATTGATGAGGTTTTCATTACGAACTATGAACCATTTGATCTAACCTCATATGATACATATTGTTTATCCCCGCCTCGTTACAGTAGTCCCGCATTCACTAGTTACCTATTGGTTCAAATGAATCTGAAAAGTCCTGTACCTTTGACAGACGAAGATCCATACTTGTTAAGTGAAGAAGATGAGTCTTTCTCCCTTTCCTATGATGAAGTTAGACATATGACTTGAGGGGGAAGAGTTTTTAAGCCACAAGAACTCCGTGTTGATAATCCTGCAGTCCTAGCAAGAAAAGAAGGAGAAGATCCCACCAAGGAAAGCATCGAAGGAGATAACTCCGTGATCAAGCAGTTAAAAAAATCAAGGGCCAATATCTCGGTATGAGATTTACTCATGGCTTCCACTGCTCATAGGGAGGTTGTTCTCAAAACACTAAACACAGCCCAAGTCTCCCTTGGTACTTCTCTAGATCAGCTGGCCAGTATAGTAGGGACAACTTACGTGAAGAATATCCTATCATTCTCGGACTCAGATCTCCCAAAAGAAGGGGCAAGTCACACTAAGTCGCTGCACATTACAGTTGACTGTAATGGGATGAGGGTACCTCTAGTTTTGATCAATAACGGGAGTACACTAAACGTTTGCCCTTTGAAAATGACTACTTGTCTCGGGTTTAAGGCTGAAGATTTCAAATCCACTAATCAAGGTGTTAGAGCCTATGATAACACCAAGAGGGATGTACTAGGAATTTTATACCTTCGATTGTCCACAGGCATAGCTGAATTTCCTGTGGAATTTCAGGTCATTGATATCCAGTCCTCTTTCAATTTACTATTAGAGAGGCCATGGTTACACCAGATCAAAGCTATACCTTCCACGCTGCACAAGAAGGTCAAGTTTATCAAGGATGAGCTAGTGATTACTCTCCATAGAAATGTTGAAATTGTAGGGATTATAAACAATACTGAAACTAAGGATGAGCCGTTGCTTGAGATTCAACCAGAACAACAGGGAGTAGAGCTCAGTGGGTTCGAGTTTGAACAGATATGCTTAGTCCAATGGGATCAAGCCATGAAGAAATATTTTCCAATGGAAAATACCTCTAATTGCTACATGGCCAATATATTCAAGTAAATGAGGTTCTTCCCTGGTATGGGCTTAGGTTGCAAGCAGCAAGGTATTAAAGAGGCACCAGTGATGAAAACGCCCTCGATCCGTGGGGTGTGCGGATCCACTTTTGACCCTTGAGGTTTCGGAGTTGCCACCTAGTTGTTAAGGTCTAGGAACCAAACTGACTCTAAAAAAAGGTAAACTAATCTACGAAAGAGAAAAAGAGTCCGGGGATCACGTTACGGGGTTGGAAGGTGTTAGGCACCAACCCCGCCCGGCCAAAGTCGGTCTCTACTAACTTTCCAAGTAAATCACATTGCTAACAACCTAGATAAAAATAAAAATAAAAAATTACATACCTTTCCGATAGCAAGGATTTTGTTCCCTCAGATCTGACAAAAATAGCTCCTTGTACTGTGCTCCCTTGCTTCGTTCTGTCCCCGGATTTGATTTCGGATCTCCGAGACTAAAGTATCTCCTTATTTTTTGATCTAAACTCTTCAAGTTTGTTGCGGATTTGGGGGTATTTTTGGAGGGCTTTTAGGTGTTTTCTAGGCTAAAATTGAAGGAAAGATGTTAGGTAAGGAGTTGGGGCTCCAAAACTAGGATTTATGGGGGACTAGGAGGGCTTCTAGACCTATTTCTCTTAGGGTTTATGATTTGATACGAAAATAGGGTGTGAGCACCTCTATTTATAGATTTTTTTAGTGGTTGATTTGGATAGAGTTAGTATTTAATTAGAGTTCTTTTAATTAGAGTTGTGTTTTAGTTAAAATTGTTTTAGGTAGAATTGTGTTTTAATTAGAATTGTTTTAGGTAAAATTATTTTTTAGTTAGAACTCTATTAGATAGAGTTATTAGTTAATTAGAATTCTATTATGACTTTTGGTTTTATTTGATTGACTTTTAATGTTTTGACTTTAGTCTTAATTGATTGACTTTTAATATCTTGACTTCAGTCTTGCTTAATTGACTTTAATTTTGACTTCAGTCTCACTTGATTGACTTTAATACCTTGACCTTAGTCTTACTTGATTTACTTTAAATTTTTGGAGAACCCCCTCCATTATTTCTTTAATTCTTTGGACCCCCAAATGGAGGGGTCCTTAAAGAAATATCCCACGAATCCTCAACAATTTTACTTGAAAGTCCGATTGATCGATTTTTTAATTCAAAATTTTAAATTAATTTCATCAATGTTTCACTTTAATTATTTAATATTTTATTTATTAATTTCGAAAATTTTAATTATGAAAATTGTGAAATTATTGTTTTACCCCCGGAGAGGACTTTTCACGTTTTAAGTCGGTTTTTAATGTTCTAGGATGTTTTAAAATTGATTTTTCGTAAGGAATTCAATGGAAATATTAGTTTGTGTCATTTATAAAAATTTTTGTGGGAAATGGTTGTGAACTTTATGAGGGGCATTTTCGTAATTTTGTCAAATTCTGGGAAAATTGACGAAATGATTTATTTGATTTCGATTTGTTATTTTATGTGTTTGAATGGGTTTTCCTAAGCGTAACGTAGGCTCTAGGGTTATTTTGAGGTTAGGGGTATTTTGGTAATTTGATCATTTTTAGTGATTTTTATCGTGAAGCTTCTTTTTGGTTTGCAAGATGATGATTTCTATGTTTTTGGGGTCGTATTTTCCTAGCGTAGCGTGATTTCTAACGTTTTGTCAATTCGAGATACCTCATCCAAATTTCTGAAACACATCTGGTAACGAAATAAAGCAATGGAATACACATCCATCATTGGGAATCATTGCGATCGGGTTGACGAGTTGATTAATCAGGCAAGTGTAAAAATGGGGTGTCTACAGATACCCCTCTTTGGCAGAGGGTTGAAGCAAACTAGATAGCAAATCTATTTTGGTAGATAGTGCGATATCTATATGCCAAAGCTAGTGACAGTTCATTTTGCAGCCTGATTTAGCAATTCGTTAGGGTGTTCGGATCCTTGAGGGTAAAACTCTCCCCGAATCAAAAGGTTGTCATGTCCTTAAGCGCAAACTCTCACTGACGGTGTCAGATCCTTGAATTTTAAAGAATTCTCCTTGACTAATGTAGCAACTGTGCAAGTGTGTGATTTAAAATCCGAGCATAATTTGAGCATAATCTGAGTATAAACTAAGCATAATTTGGGCATAAATGAGTAAAATTCTCAGAAAACCCTCGGTGATAACTGAGCAAAATCCAAGATAACCCTTAGCGGCAACTGAGCAAAATCCAAGATAACCCTTGGCGGAACTGAGCAAAATCCAAGATAACCCTTGGCGGCATCTGAGCAAAATCCAAGATAACCCTTGGCGGCAACTAAGCAAAATCCAAGATAACCCTTGGCGGCAACTGAGCAAAATCCAAGTTAACCCTTGGCGGCAACTGAGCAAAATCCAAGATAATCCTTGGCGGCAACTGAGCAAAATCCAAGATAACCCTTGGCAGAAACTGAGCAAAATCCAAGATAACCCTTGGCGGCAACTGAGCAAAATCCAAGATAACCCTTAGCGGCATCTGAGCAAAATCCAAGATAACCCTTGGCGGCAACTGAGTAAAATCCAAGATAACCCTTGGCGGAAACTGAGCAAAATCCAAGATAACCCTTGGCGGCATCTGAGCAAAATCCAAGACAACCCTTGGCGGCAACTGAGCAAAATCCAAGATAACCCTTGGCGGCATCTGAGCAAAATCTAAGAGTTTCCTTGGCGACAACTGAGCAAAATCCAAGATAACCCTTGGCGGCAATTGAGCAAAATCTAAGATAACCCTTGGCGGCAACTAAGCAAAATCCAAGTCAACCCTTGGCGGAAACTGAGTAAAACTGGCAGAAGAATGAATGAATTTTGGGATTTTCTTTTATTTTTCTTTGTTGCTCTAACTTTTGCCTAGATCGCCTTTTCAGGTTTTCAATCTAGCGAGCTTGCTCTAACTTTTGCCTAGATCGCATTTTCAGGTTTTCGATCTAGCGAGCTCTTCTTTTTTCTTGGCTCTGATTGTTGCCAAAGTTGTCTTTTCAGATTTTCAACCTTGCGAGCTTGCCTTAATTTTTGCCTAAGTCGCCCTTTTCGGGTTTTCAACTTAGCAAGCTTCATCATTTTTATCTTTTTCTTCTCTTCTGAACTTCTGGAGTTGCTGTCTGATCATGCTTTGCTATCTTCCTTGACTTCTCGCACGGTACTTAGGAGGACTTTTATAGGTAGACTTAGGACTGGGTATAAAAAGAAAGGAATTTTGAGGCTCAAAACCCAAATGCCTCTTGTGTGGCATTATTTCTTTTTCTTTAAATTTTCTTCCCCATTTTGAATGATATTTCTTTTCTTTTGAATTTTTTCTTGATTTTTTTTTATATTGTGTGGGAAATATATATTTTTTTATTGATGTGGTCGGGCCTGAAGTAACTTCTCAGGTTACCTACGTACCCCAACATTTTGGGATCAGACCAAAACGTAGTTAAGAGTTTCCCTCCCCTAGGTTAGGTGATCGGGCTGAGAAAGGAAAATGCATAATTTTTCTTTTTGAAAAGGCTGCAAAGGGGTTGAGAAAAGATATGTTGAACTGGGTAACTGGGTAATATGAGGATTGATTTGGCCAAAGATGGCCTCCTTAAATGTAGTACCGTTTGATTTGGTCAAAGTTGGTTGGTTCTGGTAATTCAATTCCATCATGATCTTGAAGTTTGACAGCCTTTCCTGGTAATATTTCCTTAACGATAAACGGACCTCCCCAATTTGGTTTGAACTTCCCCCTAGGATCAAAGATAGGTGCCCTGTTCTCTTTGAGTACTAAATCCCCGACTTGTAAGTGACGGGCCTTGATTTTCTTATCAAACGCACGGGCGACTCTTCTTTGATAAGCTTGCACATGATACAACGCTCTTAGTCATTTTTCCTCGATCAAATTCAACTCTTCATACCGTTGGCGAACCCAGTCTGCTTCTGACAACTGACTTTCTACCAGAACCCTAAGAGATGGAATCTCCATTTCAACTGGCAAGACTGCTTCCATGCCATACACTAAAGAGTAGGGAGTAGCTCCGGTGGAAGATCGAATTGAGGTTCGATATACCCATAATGCAAATGGCAGTTCTTCTGACCAATCTCGATGTGATTGACACATTTTTTTAAGGATAGTCTTCATATTCTTATTAGCTGCTTCGACTACTCCATTAGTTTGAGGTCGGTAAGAAGATGATTTATGGTGTGAGATTTTGAACTTTGAGCACAATTTGATGACCTCAGCTTTGAAGTGCGACCCATTATCGGAGATAAGCTCCGAAGGTACCCCATATCGACTGATGATGTTCGTTTGAATAAACTTTGCAACTCGAGACGCAGTGAGGACAACATAAGAGGCAGCTTCGACCCATTTGGCAAAATAATCAATGGCAACCAGGATGTATTCGTGCCCGTTTGATGCCTTAGGCGATATTTTACCAATAATATCAATTCCCCAAACTGAGAATGGCCATGGTGAAGTTAGACCCACTAATTGAGATGGCGGCACATGTATCAGGTTCGCATGTATTTGGCACTTATGACAGGTTTTGACCATGTGATGACAATCTGTTTCCATCGTGGGCCAGTAGTATCCTTGTCTCATAATCTTCTTAGCTAACATTTTCCCACTCATGTGAGGGCCACATTCTCCTGAATGTAGTTCAATCATTATCTGTTCAGCTTGATTTTCATCAACACACAACAAGTGAATCCCATCATAAGACCTTTTGTATAAGCTTCCTGCGCACAGGATAAATTGAGACGCTAATCTTAGTAGGGTCTGTCGTTCCTTCCTCGATGTTTTTTTCGAGAATTCTTATTTTTCCAACACTTTCTTTATGTCTGTGTACCATGGCTTTCCATCGGGTAATCGAGTAGCAATATTGATCTGATGACAGTATGCGGGTTTGTCTTTGACTTCAACCGTGATCGGCCTTAATTCCATGCCAGGGGGCAAATGGATCATTGAAGATAAAGTTGCTAAGGAGTCAGCAAATCTGTTATCCTCCCTTGACAAGTGCTGGAACAGAATAGCTTTAAACTTACTGACTAAGTTTAACAAATACTTATGATAAGGTTTCAACTTTTCATCCCTAGTCTTCCATTCCTCCAATGATTGATGTATGACCAAGGTCGAATCCCCAAAAACTTCAATTTCTGGAATGCCCAGGTTCAAAGCAACTTCGAGCCCCGCGATGCATGCCTCATATTCAGCCGTGTTATTGGTATTCGAAAAGGCTAATTTAATAGCGATAGGAATATGACACCCTTCTGGAGAAAACAGGACTGCCCCTATTCCATACCCATTTTGATTTGCGGCTCCATCAAAGTACAATTGCCATTTTTGGTTTTGCAGTTCTTCTTTAACGTGCAAGATGTTCTCATCAGGGAATTGATCGACGGGCCTTATTCTTTCTATTACAGGGTGATCTGCCAAGTATTCTACTATAGCTCTTCCTTTGATAGACTTCTGTGTAACATGCGTGATGTCAAACTCTGATAGTAACAATAACCATCGCGCGGTTCTCCCTGTCAACGCCGATTTCTCAAAAAGATACTTGAGAGGATCCATCCAAGATAATAGGATAATTGAATGAGACAGCATATAGTGCCGGAGTCTCTGAGTAGCCCACACTAGTGCTAAGCAAGTTTTCTCCAAGGATGAATATTTTCGTTCATACTCTAACATTTTCTTACTGATGTAGTAGATGGCCCTTTCTTTGCGAGTATCTTTGTCATATTGTGCAAGCATGCATCCCATAGCTTCTTCTGTGACTGACAGATAAAGAAGAAGTGGTTCACCTGGTGTAGGTGGGACCAAAATAGGTGGGTTTGAAAGATACTCCTTGACTTGGTCGAAAGCCTTTTGACATTGCTCATTCCAAACTGTTGGCTCATTCTTCTTGAGAAGCTTGAAAATAGGTTCGCAAACATTGATGAGTTGAGCGATGAACCTGCTAACATACTGGATTCTACCTAGAAAACCTCGAATCTATTTTTCAATCTCGGGCGACGGCATCTCTTGGATAGTTTTAATCTTTACAGGGTCTACTTCGATTCCTCTCTGACTGACTACAAATCCCAATAGCTTTCCGGAAGTTACTCCGAATACACATTTCTGTGGGTTGAGGCGGAGTTGGTACTTTTGAATTCTTGTGAGAAACTTTTCTAACGCAGTAACATGCCCTAGTCATTCTTTGGATTTGACTATCATATCATCTACATAGACTTCGACGGAATGTGTATCATGTCATGTAGTAAAGTCGTGGCTGCTCTTTGATAGGTAGCTCCAGCGTTCTTCAAACCAAAAGGCATGACCTTGAGGATCCATCTTTATCTGATTGTACCCTGAAAATCCATCCATGAAGGACAACAACGCGTGTCCTGCTGTACTGTCTACTAGAACATCTATGTGTGGTAAAGGGAAATTATCCTTTGGGCTTGCTTTGTTTAAATCTCTAAAATCCACACACATTCTAACTTTTCCATCCTTTTTCGGTACCGGAACGACATTAGCAATCCACTCAGGGTATTCTATTACTTCCAAAAATCCAGCGTTAATCTGCTTCGTAACTTCTTCTTTGATTTTCAAAGCCCATTCCGACTTTATACGTCGAAGTTTCTGTTTGATTGGTCGAGCATCAGGATATAACGGAATCTGATGTTGGACAATATCTGTGTTTACCCCCGGCATATCCTCGTAAGACCACGCGAACACGTCTTTGAACTTTCTGAGCAATTCTACTATCCCTTTGCGTTCATCAGGAGATAAAGTGACCCCTATACGAATTTCTTGAGGACTTTCTTTTGTTCCGAGGTTGATAACCTGTACTTCCTCTATTAGAGGTTGAGCTTGACGTTCCTCTTCTTGTTTAAGTAATTTGATTATTTCAGGGGGAGGTTCTTCGTCAGAAGACTCTTCCTCCGAAACCAGATTATTAGTTGAATTATTATTGCGCTCGGGGTAATAAAAAATTTCTTTCATTTCATTAAAAAGAGATGGGGTAACAGGACTCATTGCAGACTTGACAGACTCACTCGACTAAGTAGGAAAAACAGACTCACTAGAAGCAACAAACTTAGCAGAAACAACTAACTTACTCGACTCAACAGAAATAAATGACTCAACGGCATGTCAGACTGAACAGGACTAATGGGACCGACAGACCCAGTCTTGACATGCAACACAGGACTAATTACATGATAATTTGATAGAGCCCCAACAGTGGGTTTGATTACAGACTGAGGATTTGGGATCCCTTTCTCAATTGACAACACCAAGACACTGTGATCTTCAATGAATAACTGGTCGATGTTGAGGGAGTCTAGATTGAACTGCCAGTCTTCAATTTTCTTCTCTTCAGCTTCTGTGCTTGCTTCCTCTTTAGGCCAATCCATACCAAAGAAGATCTCAAACCCTGGCAGACGAGTACCTGTGATGTGGTCAATGAATGGCTCAGGGAAGCCACAGTAACGGAAATCTTCTCCTTCTTTCACAAAATAACCATTGAGGGTCTTTCGATAAGGCTTCATTTTAATGAGATCTGTGGTACGCCTTTGCCTTTTAGCAATGGCCTTATCCCGTTTTGTCTTCCAGTATTGGGCCCAATCTTCCTTAGTAGGCTTATATCCTAGTCCGAATGTGCCGATGACCTCTTTAATCACTGGTGCCTCCTTAATACCTTGCTGCTTGCGACCTAAGCCCATACTAGGGAAGAATCTCATTTTCTTGAATATATTGGCCATGTAGCAATTAGAGGTATTTTCCATTGAAAAATATTCTTTCACGGCTTGATCCCATTGGACTGAGCATATCTTTTCGAATTTGAACCCACTAAGTTCTATCCCCGGTTGTTCTGGTTGAATCTCAAGCAACGGCTCATCCTTAGCCTCAGTATTATTCATAATCCCTATAATTTCAGCATCTTCATGGAGAGTAATCACTAGCCCATCCTTGATAAACTTGACCTTCTGGTGTAGCGTAGAAGGGATGGCCTTGATTTTGTGTAACCATGGTCTCCCTAACAGTAAATTGAATGAAGACTAGATGTCAATAACCTGAAATTCCACAGGAAATTCAGCTATACCTGTGGACAGCCGAGGTGCAAAATTCCCAGTACATCTCTCTTAGTGTTATCATAGGCTCTAACACCTTGATTAGTAGGTTTGAGATCTTCAGCCTTAAATCAGAGACAAGTAGCTGTTTTCAGAGGGCAAACATTCAGTGCACTCCCGTTATCAATCAAAACCAAAGGTACCCTCATTCCGTTACAATCAACTGTAATGTGCAACGGCTTAGTGTGGCTCGTCCCTTCTTTTGGAAGATCTGAGTCCGAGAAGGATAGGATATTCTCCACGTAAGTTGCCCCCACTATACTGGCCAGCTGATCTGGACAAGTATCAAGGGAGACTTGGGCTGTGTTTAGTGCTTTGAGAACAGCCTCCCTATGAGTAGTGGAAGCCATGAGTAAATCCCATACTGAGATATTGGCCCCTGATTTTTTCAACTGTTTGATCACGGAGTTATCCTCTTCGATTGGCTTGAAAGAACAGGCCGATCGGGTTCTGTTCAAGATACCATGAATATAGTTGAAAACCATTTAGAATCGAGGGTCTGGTTGGTCTGAAGGAAGAAACCGATCGGTTTCTGTCGAAAAACTCGAAGAACATGGCTGAAAATCGCTAAAAATGGAAGTTCGATTGGATTGAATGAACCAGCCGATCGACCTTTGTTGAAAACGCGAAGAACACGGCTGAAAACCTGTTAAGAGGATGGCTTGAGGTCGAAAGCAAGCTCAAATGTCCAAGCTTTGGATCGTTCGAACTTCGCAAACCAAAAAAAACGGGTTTGAAACCCTTGAGGAGTCGGTCTCTGTTGAGAACCAACTGGAGAAGATGATGGTTTTTTTCAAAACAAAACGATTTTAAAAGGGTTAAATGATAAATAGATAAATAGAAGGGGTCTTCTATTACCAGCACACCATTGAAATCACTAATGGATTTACTAAGCACACACCACCAAAAACTTCTGTCGGCAGAAAAAAAATTTAGAAATTTTTTTATTTTATTTTATTAAAATTCTACATGCTGTCAATGGACAGCATGTCTTGCCTACTAAAAAAATTGAATACTTACGTAATTAGCGAAAAACAAATAACTAATAAAAAAATCCTCTTTTTTTAAAAAAAAAAACATATCAAACATGCTTCCTAAAAACAACAATTTTTTGTTATCTAAACATGGATCGACATACCCCAAAAGGAGAAAAAAAAATAATAAATAAAAAAAATAAAAAAAGAAATCCTTTTCGTTTCATCATTCCATCCTCAATGATCATCATTCCACCCTCAACAAAATTATCCATATTGAAATATCGCACTATTTAGAATCATTCCGAATAGCCCTTGATTAAATAATAAAGATTAACATGTTGGATCTAAGTACTCCGAGTAGAATCAGATAATTAATGATGTACTCATAAAAAAAAAATAATACACGAATAATAAAAAGAAACTAACTAAGAAATAAACTAAAACAAAAAACTAGATCATTGGCAATGCTCCCATACTTGGGGTTTTTCAAGTCTGATCCTCAATGTCTCCAGTGGAGTCGCCACTGAAAGCGCCCTCGATCCGCGGGGTGTGCGGATCCACCTTTGACCCTTGAGGTTTGGGAGTCGCCACCTAGTTGTTAAGGTATAGGAACCAAACTGACTCTAAAAAAAGGTAAACTAATCTACGAAAGAGAAAAAGAGTCCGGGGATCACGTTACGGAGTTGGAAGGTGTTAGGCACCAACCCCGCCCGGCCAAAGTCGGTCTCTATAACTTTCCAAGTAAATCACATTGCTAACAACCTAGATAAAAATAAAAATAAAAAATTACATACTTTTCCGATAGCAAGGATTTTGTTCCCTCAGATCTGACAAAAATAGCTCCTTGTACCGTGCTCCCTTGCTTCGTTCTGTCCCCGGATTTGATTTCGGATCTCCGAGACTAAAGTATCTCCTTGTTTTTGGATCTGAACTCTTCAAATTTGTTACGGATTTGGGGGTGTTTTTGGAGGGCTTTTAGGTGTTTTCTAGGCTAAAATTGAAGGAGGGATGTTAGGTAAGGAGTTGGGGCTCCAAAACTAGGGTTTATGGGGGACTAGGAGGGCTTCTAGACCTATTTCTCTTAGGATTTATGATTTGATACGAAAATAGGGTGTGAGCACCTCTATTTATAGATTTTTTTAGTGGTTGATTTGGATAGAGTTAGTATTTAATTAGAGTTCTTTTAATTAGAGTTGTGTTTTAATTAAAATTGTTTTAGGTAGAATTGTGCTTTAATTAGAATTGTTTTAGGTAGAATTATTTTTTAGTTAGAACTCTATTAGATAGAGTTATTATTTAATTAGAATTCTATTATGACTTTTGGTCTTATTTGATTGACTTTTAATGTTTTGACTTTAGTCTTAATTGATTGACTTTTAATATCTTGACTTCAGTCTTGTTTAATTGACTTTAATTTTGACTTCAGTCTCACTTGATTGACTTTAATACCTTGGCCTTAGTCTTGCTTGATTTACTTTAAATTTTTGAAGAACCCCCTCCATTATTTCTTTAATTCTTTGGACCCCCAAATGGAGGGGTCCTTAAAGAAATATCCCACGAACCCTCAACAATTTTACTTGAAAGTCCGATTGATCGATTTTTTAATTCAAAATTTTAAATTAATTTCATCAATATTTCACTTTAATTATTTAATATTTTATTTATTAAGTTCGAAATTTTTAACTATGAAAATTATGAAATTACTATTTTACCCCCGGAGAGGACTTTTCACGTTTTAAGTCGGTTTTTAATATGTTTTAGAATCAATTTTTCGTAAGGAATTCAATGGAAATATTAGTTTGTGTCATTTATGAAATTTTTTGTGTGAAATGGTTGTGAACTTTATGAGGGGCATTTTCATAATTTTGTCAAATTCTGGGAAAATTGGCGAAATGATTTATTTGGTTTCGATTTGTTATTTTATCTGTTTGAATGGGTTTTCCTAAGCGTAACGTAGGCTCTAGGGTTATTTTGAGGTTAGGGGTAATTTGGTAATTTGGTCATTTTTAGTAATTTTTATCGTGAAGCTTCTTTTTGGTTTGCAAGATGATGATTTTTATGTTTCTGGGGTCGTATTTTCCTAGCGTAGCGTGGTTTCTAAGGTTTTGTCAATTCAAGATACCTCATCCGAATTTCTGAAACACATCTGGTAACGAAATAAAGCAATGGAATACACATCCATCATTGAGAATCATTGCGATCGGGTTGACGAGTTGATTAATCAGGCAAGTGCAAAAATGGGGTGTATACAAGTGATTAAAGAGGTCATCGGTACATTCGGACTAAGATATAAGCCTACTAAGGAAGATTTGGCCCAATACTAGAAGACAAAACGGGACATGACCATTGCAAAAAGGTAAAGGCGCACCACGGATCTCATTAAAATGAAGCCCTATCGAAAGACCCCCAATGGTTATTTCATGAAAGAGGGAGAAACTTCCGTTACTGTGGGTTCCTAGAGCCGTTCGTTGATCACATCACAGGTACTCGTCTGTCGGGGTTTGAAATCTTCTTTGGCATGGAATGGCCTGAAAAGGAAGTAAGCACAGAAGTTAAAGAGAAGAAAGTTTAAGACTAACAGCTCGATCTGGACTCCCTCAACATCGATCGGCTATTCATTGAAGATCATAGTGTCTTAGTGTTGTCAGTTGAGAAAGGGATCCTAAATCCCCAGCCTGTAATCAAACCCGTTGTTGGGTGTCTCTCAAATTATCATGTTGTTAGTCATGTGTTGCATGTCAAGGCTGGGTCCGTCGGTCCCATCAGTTATGCTCAGTTTGACATGCCAGTTGAGTCTTTTACTTCTGTTGAGTCAAGTAAGTTAGTTGTTTCTACTGAGTCTGTTATTTCTAGTGAGTTTGTTTTTCCTGCTAAGTCAAGTAAGTCGGTCAAGTCTGCAATGAGTCCTGTTATCCCATCTCTTTTTAATAAAATGAAAGAATATTTTTATTACCCCGAGCGCAATAATAATTTGACTAATAATCTAGCTTCGGAGGGAGAATCTTCTGACGAGGAACCTCCCTCTGAAATAATCAAATTACTTGAACAAGAAGAGGAATGTCGGGCTCAATCTCTAATAGAAGAAGTAGAGGTTATCAACCTCGGAACAAAAGAAAGTCCTCAAGAAATTCGGATAGGGGTCACTTTATCTCCCGATGAACGCAAAGGGATAGTAGATTTGCTCAGAAAGTTCAAAGACATGTTTGCGTGGTCTTACAAGGATATGCCGGGAGTAAGCACAGATATTGTTCAACATCGAATTTCGTTATATCCTGATGCTCGACCAATCAAACAGATACTTCGACGTATGAAGTCGGAATGGACTTTGAAAATCAAAGAAGAAGTTACAAAGCAGATTAACGCTGGATTTTTGAAAGTAGTCGAATATCCTGAGTGGATTGCCAATGTCGTCCCGGTGCCGAAAAAGGATGGAAAAGTTAGAATGTGTGTGAATTTCAGAGACTTAAATAAGGCAAGTCCAAAAAATAGTTTTCCTTTACCACACATATATGTCCTAGCAGATAGTACAGCAGGGCATGCTTTGTTGTCCTTCATGGATGGATTTTCAAGGTACAATCAAATAAAAATGGATCCTCAAGATATATAAAAAACTTCGTTCATCACACAGTGGGGAACCTTTTGGTTTGAAGAACGCTAAAGCCACCTATCAAAGAGCAGCCACAACTTTACTACATGACATGATACACAAGGAAGTCGAAGTCTATGTAGATGATATGGTAGTCAAATCTGTAGACACCCCATTTTTGCACTTGCCTGATTAATCAACTCGTCAACGCAATCGCAACGATTCCCAATGATGGATGTTTATTCCAATGCTTTACTTTGTTACCATCTATGTTTCAGAAATTCGGATGAGGTATCTCGAACTAATAAAACATTAGAAACCATGCTACGTTAGGAAAATACGATCTTAGAAACATAGAAATCATCATCTTGCAAACAAAAAGAAGCTTCAAGATAAAAATCACTGAAAATTGATCAAATTACCAAAATACCCCTAACATCAAAACAACCCTAGAGCCTACATTACGCTTAGGAAAACCCTTTCGAACACATACAATAAGAAATCAAAACCAAATAAATTATTTCGTCAATTTTAACAGAATTTAATAAAATTACAAAAATGCCCCTCATAAAGTTCACGATCATTTCACACAAAAAACTTCATAAGTGACACAAACCAATATTTCCATTGAATTCATTACGAGAAATCGATTCTAAAACATCTTGAAACATAAAAAAACCAACTTAAAAAGTGAAAAGTCCTCTCCGGGGGTAAAACGATAATTTCACAATTTTCATAACTAAAAATTTCGAAATTAATAAATAAAATATTAAATAATTAAAGTGAAACATTAATGAAATTAACTTAAAAATTTGAAGTAAAAAATCGATCAATCGAGCTCTCAGGCAAAATTGTTGAGGGTTCGCAAGATATTTCTTTAAGGACCCCTCCATTTGGGGGTCCAAAGAATTAAAGATATAATAGAGGGGGATTCTCCAAAAACTTAAAGTTAATCAAGCAAGACTAAAGTCAAGATATTAAAGTAAATCAAATAAGACTAAAGTCAAAATTAAAGTCAATTAAGTAAGACCAAAGTCAAGATATTAAAGTCAATCAAATAAGACCAAAAGTCAAAACCCTAATAGAGTTCTAATTAAATAATATCTCTATTTAATAGAGTTCTAACTAAAATACAACTCTACCTAAAATAATTTTAATTAAAATACAACTCTAACGAAAATAATTCTAATTAAAATACAACTCTACTTAAAACAATTCTAACTAAAATACAACTATAACTAAAAGAACTTTAATTAAATACTAATTCTATCTAAATCAACCCTTAAAAAAAATTTATAAATAGAAGTCCTCACACCCTATTTTCGTATCAAATCATAAATCCCAAGAAAAGTAGGTCAAAAAGCCTCCCTAGTTTTGGAGTCTCAATTCTTTACCTAACACCCATACCTCAATTTTAGCTCAAAAAACACCTAGAAGCCCTTCAAAAACACCCCCAAAATCCATTAACAAATTCGAAGAATCCATATCTAAGGAAGGGATACTGAACAAGGAGTTACTCTATCAGATCTGAGGGAACGATAAAGTTGTCTTCGGAAAGGTATAATTTCTTAATGTTTTTTTATCTAGGTTTTTTTTAGCAATGTAATTTGTTTGGGAAATTAGTAGAGACTGACTTTGGCCAGGCGGGGATGGTGCCTAACACCTTCCAATCCTGTAACGTGATCCCCGGACCCTTTTTTTCTTCAATAAATTAGTTCTTTATCTGTTTAGAGTCAGTATCTGATTCCTAGACCATAATAACTAGGTGGCGACTACCAAATCTCAAGGGTCAAAAGCGGATCCGCGCACCCCGCTGATCGAGGGCACTTTCAGCATGGAATTGAGGCCAATCACTATCGAAGTCAAAGACAAATCTGCATATTGCCAACAAATCAACATTGCTACTTGACTACCTGATGGGAAGCCATGGTACACAAATATAAAGAGAGTATTGGAAAAATAAGAATTCCCAGAAGAAGCATCGAGGAAGGAATAACAAACCCTACTAAGATTAACATCTCAATTCATCCTGTGCGCAGGAAGTTTATACAAAAGGTCTTATGACATGATTCATTTGTCATGTGTTGATGAAAATCAAGCTGAACAGATAGTGGTTGAACTACATTCAGGAGAATGTGGCCCTCACATGAGTGGGAAAATGTTAGCTAAGAAAATCATGAGACAAGGATACTACTGACCCACGTTGGAAACAGATTGTCATCATATGGTCAAGACTTGTTATAAATGCCAAATACATGCGAACTTTATACATGTGCCACCATCTCAATTAGTTGGTCTGATTTTACCGTGGCCATTCTCAGTTTGGGGAATTGACATTATTGGTAAAATATCGCCTAAGGCATCAAACGGGTATGAATACATTCTAGTTGCCATCGATTACTTTACCAAATGGGTCGAAACTGCCTCTTATGCTGTCCTTACTACGTCTCGAGTTGCAAAGTTTATTTAAACAAACATCATTAGTCGATACGGGGTACCTTCAGAGTTGATTTCTGATAACAGGTCACACTTCAAAGCTGAGGTTATTACATTGTGTTCAAAGTTCAAAATCTCACACCACAAATCATCTCCTTATCGCCTTCAGACTAATGGAGCAGTCGAAGCAGCTGATAAGAATCTTAAGACTATCATTGGAAAAATGTGTCAATCACATCGAGATTGGTCAGAAAAACTGTCATTTGCACTATGGCATGGAAAAAGTCTTGCTAGTTGAAATGGAAATTCCGTCTCTCAGGGCCTTGTTAGAAAGTCAGTTGTCAGAAGTAGATTGGGTTCGTTAACAATATGAAGAATTAAATTTGATCAAAGAAAAATGACTAAGAGCTTTGTGTCACGTGCAAGCTTATAAAAGAAGAGTCGCCCGTGCGTTTAACAAAAAGATCAAGGCCCGTTACTTACAAATCGGGGATTTAGTACTTAAAGAGAATCGGACACCTATCTTTGACCCTAGAGGGATATTCAAACCAAATTGGGGAGGTCCATTCATCATCAAAGAAATATTACCAGGAAAAGCTATCAGGCTTCAAGATCATGATGGAATCGAATTACCAGAACCAATTAACCTTAACCAAATCAAACGGTACTACATTTAAGAAGGCCATCTTTGACCAAATCAATTCTCATATTACCCAGTTCAATATATCCTTTCTCAACCCCTTTGCAGTCTTTTCAAAAAGAAAAATTATGCCTTTTTCTTTCTCAGCTCAATCACCTAACCTAAGGGAGGGAAGTTTCGAACTATGTTTTAGTTTGATCCCAAAAGTTTGGGGTACGTAGGCAACCTGAGAAGTAACTTCAGGTCCGACCACATCAAAATAAAAAAACCTATAAAAAATTTGAAAGGAAAAAAGAAATATCTTCAAAATGGGGAAGAAAATTCAAAACAATTTAAAAAGAAATGTCATACAAGGGGCATTCGGGTTTTTGAGCCTCAAAATCCCCTTCTTTTTTATACCCAGTCCTAAGCTTACCTATAAAAGTCCTCCTAAGTACCGTGCGAAAAGTCAAGGAAGATAGCAAAGCATGATCAGACAGCAATTCCATAAGGAAGAAAAGAAAAAAAAAAGGAAAAAAAAGCCTGCTAAATTGAGAACCCCAAAATGGTGACTTAGGCAAAAATTAAAGAAAGCTCGCTAGTTTGAAAACCTGAAAAGGCAATTTAGACAAAAGCTAGATCATGCTCGCTAGTTTGAAAACCTGAAAGGGCAATCTAGGCAAAAGTTAAAGCAACAAAGAAAAACAGAAAAAATCTTCGGGGAGTTAAAAACTAAGAGCGGTACGAGCTGAAACATCAGAAGTTCGAATAATCAATTTTAATACTTAGCTTAAATCAGGCACAGACTCGGAAGCCACAAGTATCTTGTCGACGATTAGTCTGAAAATTTTTACTTCCCCAAGTGAACCAAGGGAGAGAAGGAAGAATTCTATGATGAGTCTTAAAAAGGAAATATTTTTTCAAACCTTCATACAAGGGGCATTTTCTTTTTTTCCTCTAAATATGTAGTTTCCCCCTCATATTAGGGGCATTTTTTATTTTATTTTTTGCATAATGTATTCAATTATCTCCAATGCCATGTTTATTGTCAAACTAGGGGCATTTTATTTTTGAGCAATGTTAATCCTAAAAGATAATGGACCCTCTTGATAACAGTTTTTTGAAAAACCCTTGAGGTTCAAAAGAAATAAAAACACAGGTTTTAAATTCATAAAACTTTTGGATAAAATCTTAAGGTTCAAACAAAAATACTTTGGATCTCACATTTGGCTGTGCCCAGAGATTAACTAATAACTCATTTACCTAGAGTAGGAGATATGACATTCTTTCATTCCCAGATTCTTTTCCAGATCCATTCATTCTTGGATTCGGTCATTCTTTTCTAGATTCATTATCTTCTAGATTTATTCGTTTCACGATTCATTTTAATCAATCTTCTCCAAATTCATTCATTCCTTTGTGAGTTTTGCTCAGATGCCGCCAAAGGTTACCTTGAATTTTTCTTAGATGCCGCCAATTATCTTGGATTTTGCTTAGTTGCCGGCAAGGGTTAACTTGAATTTTGCTCAGATGCCGCCAACGGTTATCTTGGATTTTGCTCAGTTACCGCTAAGGGTTATCTTGGATTTTGCTCAGATGCTGCCAAGGGTTATCTTGGATTTTGCTCAGTTGCTGCCAAGGGTTAACTTGGATTTTGCTCAGTTGTCGCCAAGGGTTATCTTGAATTTTGCTCAGTTACCACCGAGGGTTTTCTCAGAATTATGCTCAAATTATACTAAGTTTATGCTCAGTCTATGCTCAGTTTATGCTCAGTCTATGCTCAGTTTACGCTCATATTATGCTCAGTTATGCTCAGTTTATGCTCAGATTATGCTCAAATTATGCTCAGTTTATGCTCAATTTATATTCATTTTATGCTCAGATTTTACTCAGTTCCAACTCAAACTCTTTGAAATTTATCTTAGATTTTAAGTGCACACACTTGCACAGTTGTTACATCAGTTACGGAGAATTTTCTAAAATTCAAGCTTGATTAATCAACTTGTCAACCCGATCACAACGGTTCCCAATGATGAATGTTTATTCCAATGCTTTATTTTGTTACTATATATGTTTTAGAAATTCGGATGAGATATCTCGAACTGACAAAACTATAGAAACCACGCTACGTTAAGAAAATATAATCCCAAAAACATAGAAATCATCATCTTGCAGACAAAAAGAAGTTTTACGATAGAAATCACTAAAAAATGATCAAATTATCAAAATACCTCTAACCTTAAAATATTTCTACAGCCTACATTACGTTTAGGAAAATCCTTTCAAACACATAAAACAACAAATCGAAATCAAATAATTCATTTCACCAATTTTAACAAAATTTGACAAAATTACGAAAATTCCCTTCATAAAGTCCGCGACCATTTCGCACAAAAATTTTATAAATGACACAAACCAATATTTCCATTGAATTCCTTACGAAAAATCGATTCTAAAATATTCGAGAATATAAAAAATCGACTTGAAACACAAAAAGTCCTATTCGAGAGTAAAACGATAATTTTATAATTTTTATAATTAAAATTTTTGATATTAATAAATAAAATATTAAATAATTAAAGTGAAACATTTATAAAATTAATTTAAAATTTTGAACCAAAAAAATCAATCAATCAGGCTCTCAGGCAAAATTATTGATGGTTGACAAGATATTTATTCAAAGACCCCTCCATTTGGGGGTCTAAAGAATTAAAGATATAATAGATTGGGGTTCTCCAAAAAATTAAAGTCAATCAAGTAAGACTAAAGTCAATATATTGAAAGTCAACCAAGTAAGACTAAAGTCAAAATCTTAAAGTCAATCAAATAAGTCCAAAAATCAAAATCCTAATAGAGTTCTAATTAAATAATAATTTTATTTAAAACAATCATAATTAAATTATGACTCTACCTAAAATAATTCTAATTAAAATATAACTCTAAATAAAACAATTATAATTAAACACTAATTCTATTTAAACAAACACTTAAAAAATCTATAATAGGGGTCCTCACAACCTATTTTCGCATCAAATAAAAAATCCTAAAAGAAGTAGGTCAAAAAGCTTCTTTAGCCTCCCATAAGCCCTAATTTTGAAGTCCCAACTCTTACCTAACATCCATACTTTGATTTTAGCTTGAAAAACACCTAGAAGTCTTTCAAAAACACTTAGAAATCAATAAGCAAATTCGAAGAATCCAGATCTAAGTAAGAGATACCTTGCCTCGGAGATCAGAAATCAGATCCGGAGACAAAACGAAGCGAGGAGTACTGTACAAGGAGTGGTTTTATTAGATCTGAGGGAATAGAATCATTGCGTTCGAAGGTAAAATTCTTTTATTTTTTTTATTTAGGTCTTTTTGTCAGCAATGTAATTGTTGCTGAAAGAAAGTTGGGACAGCAATGTTAAAACATTTTTACAAAACATTCTAGTCAGAATTAGGTCTGGGCACTAATTAATAAAACGTAGATCCCATCGAGTAGATTAATTTAGAATCTAAATTCACTCGATTTTGTTATCTGGAGCCTTAGATATCGTCGATGCAATTTCAGATTGTATTTTCTTAATTCACAGAAAATCAGAATTTATCTAATGTTAGCATAATTAATGTTCCTAAGAGTGAACTCATCTCAACAATTTTCATTCTATCATCAATGTAACATCTATTGGAATCTCGATTTATTTTGGATCACCCAAAAGTGATCATTGATTGGACCTTAAACATTATAAAAATTATGCCTATTGCAATGTTTGTTTGATCAATATTATAGGCCATGCTCTTTAATTGATTTGCCATGATCTTGATAGATATATTTTGATGTGCATGCTTTAATCTTAATCTTGATGTAATGAATTATGTGGGTAATATTCATATGATATTCATGTTGTAATGGTTTGATTAGGCCTATGGACCCATTTATTTGAAAAAGCCCCGGGCACACCTCACCTTATTTTGCATACACCACATGCACGTTTACTGTTTTGCATGTTTGCACGTCCCATATAACTAACGTGGCACTAGTGCGTGACCTGGTCTCTTTGGAGATGCAACGTCATTCATGAAAATCACAATTCCAGTCACGTACCTTAAGGTATATCAAATTGGCTCATCAGTACCGTCTGATTAGGTGACTCTAAAAGGTATATCGATACACCCAGGCTGGAGTGACCTGAGCCTTTGACCTATTGTGAGCCACACAGTCACATGTCCCGTTTGCCAACGTAGTACTAGTACGTGGTCGGTCCCTTCATGGGATGCCAAACCATTTATGAAAGCTATAACTCTTGACTTGTACCCATAGGTATATAAAAGATAATCTAAGTATATCAATTGCACTTCTTGGTCAAAATCGGTGCCTAAGCGAGATCTTGTCTCGCTGTACCCTACTGTACGAGGGGGATAGACTACGTCTATTCTAGACGAGAGGTATTTAAGTAGGCATTTGCTCAGCATCGTGCACCACCTTTCAACTGGAGATCAAACTGGCTGTTTTTGACTTCAGAGAAGTGAATTGAGATTTTAAATTATCACCTATATGGTATATCAAACCAAGTCACCACGTATCGAGAGGTATATAGGTGTATTTGGGCAATGATGGCCAGATAAAATGCATTGCACGTGGTAAGTTTAGAGTCTAAAAACTTTCCCGATAGGTCACGACTCGAACTTATCGTGGGTGTTCCCGAGTTCTTTATTAAATGGAACATTTTGATTGATGAATGTATGTGAATGATGTAAATGGTGAGATCAGAGTGTATGATTGTCCTTAAGTATCAAAAATATTGTTTTTGAAAATTAAAATAGGTGCACCGACCCAATAAAGAATCCATTCTTTTACAATAATGACCAAGTCCATCCCGATCCAACAATCATGGTGGGCCGGGCCATTTAAATTGAAAATGGAAATCAAATTTTCAAAAGAAGATAAATGGTTTACGAAGGAAAAATATTTTCCAGAAAAAGTGTTATCCAAAAGAAGTGTTCTTTAAAAAAAATATTTTTTAAGAAAAAGTGTTTTTCAGAAAATGTTTTCCATACGAATAAGATTTTTCAAGAGAAAATGCTTTCCAAATAAAAAACTAGTTTTCAGAGAAAAAATATTTTCCAGAAGAAAATATTTTCCAAAAGAAAAGAAAATGAAGGAAAAATGATTTACAAAAAATCTATTTTTGCATGAAAAATTTTTGAAATATGTTTTTTACCAAAAATCTATTTTTTGCATGGACCTTGTAAAATTATCAAAATATCTTGCAAAAAAAATAATCAGAATGGTGAAAATTGTTATTCAATAAAAACATTATTTTCAAGAGTGCAATAAAATTATTTTATTTCTGAATTATCATTAATGGATAAATTGTTTAATGGATTGGTGTACAAAATTCAATAAAATCTCAGGGTTTATTTAAAATGTTATCAAGGGGGTGACACTGAAATTGGTTAAATCCACCTTCAAAGAGGTTTTCAGGGTTATCATTGCACCCAAAC